>NC_031995.1:20725493-20746475 GCF_001879085.1 Nicotiana attenuata | reverse complement strand
TACCCCCCCACCCCCCCCCAACCCAAAGAACAATGTAATTGCGTGTTAATCCCAAACAAGTTGGGGTAAGCTGACGATAATTACTAGCGTAAAATTTATTAATTCATGATAAATCCAATCCCTCCCAAAAAGAAAAACAAATCAAAGAAAATAAATTGAATCGCGAGCAGAGAAAATTAAACAAGTAAGAAATTGAAATAGAAAAGATGAGAGGATTTTTACAGAAGGGGAATTAGTAATTGAACCAAGTTGCTCCAAATGTTGATTGAGCAATGCATTTTTTTGGTCTTTGGATCCCATATGCTATACTGTTTCTTCTTTATTTCTTTGCTCATATTGCTGCGATGTTTGTGATGGCTTTTTAAAGAGAAGATGGAGCTTTCAAAAACATATATGATCTGTTTGTTTGTATCCTGCATGAGAGTACCACTAGGTTCACAAGAGATTATGACGTACTCACAATTTCCTCACAGAAAAAAGAAAATTGGAAATGACTAACTTGGCCTTTCCTTATGAAAATAAACTTTAAATTGCCATGGAAATGAAATTTCTCTTTGCATTATATGGGGTTCCATTGGGATATATTGAAGTGAGTTTAAATTCTATGTAGTAACAATATAAGTACTATTTACTCGATTAAGTCACTTAGTAGGTAATTATATGTAAATTTCTATAACAAACACTAATTGATAATCTGATAAAAATAGTAACACGTGTTGGAAGATAATGATCAGGCTAACAAACTTGATAACTATACAATCACTTAGTCCTAGTTTAGAAGAATTAGGACTCTTTGTATTATCTATCCTAGAAGAGTCCTACTCTATGTAGTATAGCCAAAATATAGGATGAAAATACTGTATAAATACATAGGACTCATGTAACTGAAGATACATCAATACACTGTTTTCTTGACATTGTCTCTGCACCATAATTTCATATGGTATCAGAACTACTTTGAAGCCAACCCCGCTGCCAAAAATTCAGTTCTTACTACACAGTATCAACTCTGTCCATATGGCTTCCAACACCTTTTCAACAGCCTCTCTTCATCATCTCATTGCCTCATGCCGTGTGAAGTTGAAGCCCTCTAACTACCTGATATGGAGAACACAAATGATGCAATTCATACAAGTAATGAGGTTGAACTATCTCATTGACGGAAAGCCAGAAATTATAAACTAGAAGGCACCAGTGAAAGTAGCGACAAAGATAGTGGCAAGGGAGTTGACAAAGACAGTACTACTGATGATTAGGCTGAAAATGATGTGTTGTTAAGGAGTTGGATATCAGGGACAATGTTAGAAGAGAGCATGTAACTCATTGTGGGATGCACGACTACTAAACAGATGTGGGAATGCCTGGAAGAAACCTATCTGCAAGCAATAAAGGACAAGGAATTCCAGTTGAAGCAACAACTTCAAACCATCAAGCTTGGCAGTAGAACCATCGATAAGTATCTAAAGGAATTCAAAGGCATTTGTGATGTCTTGGCTGCCATACACAAGCATGTAGATGATGATAGCAAGGTAATCAACTTTGCTAGAGGTTTGGGTCCTAAATACAAAACATTTAGGACAGTGATGCTTCGCAGAGCACCTTATCCAACTCTGAGCCAGTTGGTCACTTCTCTAAGAGGCTTTGATCTCAGAGAGGATGAAGGATATTATCCACAACAAGTGAATCACAATATGGCATTTGCAGCACAAAGGACATACAACGACAGAGGTAGAGGAAGAAGAGGTAACATGAACTACAGTTCAAAAGGTAGAGGCGTCGGGCCTGCCGGACAGAACAACAATCAAAACACTCAAGGATCTAAAAATGCTGTTAAGGGACAGGAAACCACAGGATCATCAGCCTGTCAGATATGTGGCAGGAACAATCACACTTCAATAAAGTGCTTCTACAAATGGGACTTCTCCTATCAAGCACTAGAAGATTTGCCACAAGCTCTTGCTACACTCAATGTTAACAGTCATAGTGGTGGAGATAATGCTCACTCTATGGATTCTGGAGCAAGCACTCACATGACCAACAATTCAGGTAACTTATCTAATATTAAACCTTACAATGGAAATGATAAAATTGCAGTAGGAAATGGACAAGAACTGGATATCACACATGTTGGAAAAGGAATAATTTCTGGTTTAAGGATGAGTGAAGTGCTAGTAGTTCCTAAGCTCAAAAAGAATCTGTTATCTATAAGTAAGATTACTAGAGATAATTACTGCTCTATTGAGTTTGATGAATCATCTTTTGCTGTAAAGGACAAGAGGACACGGAAACGGATGGCCAAGGGTGCTAAAAGAGGAGAGATATATGCCTTGAAGATGGACAACCTGCTTGCTTTGAGTGCAACACAGACAAGGAGAAACTCTAGTGATATTTGGTATGCCAGACTTGGGCATCCAAATTCTAAGTCCTTAGAAGTACTTAGTAACAATAAGTCTATCAATGTCACATGTTGGAATAAAGCTCCTATCGTTTGTATTAGTTGTCAAATGGGAAAAGGTTGTAAACTACCATTCAAATTGAGAAGTAATGTTGAGAATGAACCTCTATTGAACATTCACTGTGACTTATGGGGTCCTGCTCCTATTGAATCTTCCCAACATATGAAATACTATGCTTTATTTGTTGATGATCATAGTAGATATACTTGGTTGTATCCTTTAAAAAGAAAATATGATTTCTTTGAAACATTTGTCAAATTCCACAAAATGGTTGAGAAACAGTATTCAAAGAGAATCAAGATCTTTTAATGTGATGGTGGAGGTGAATTTTCAGGTTCTGAATTTGTTAAGTACTTAGAGGACTGTGGCACTGTAAGACATATTTCCTGTCCTCACACCCCTGAGCAAAATGGCATTACAGAAAGGAATCAGAGACATGGAGTGGAAACTGGATTAACACTACTACTACATGCTAGGTTACCCTTATATTTATGGACTAAAGCATTTCTCATAGCAGTATTCCTAATAAATAGATTGCCATCATCTGTGCTTAAAAAAGAAACACCATTTCATAAATTGCATGGTTCACACCCTGATTACAACATTTTGAAAGGGTTTGGGTGCAAGTGTTTCCCTTGCTTAAAGGGAAAACACAAGTTCTCACCTAAGTCCTATCCATGTGTGTTCATTAGTCACATCAGTCTGCATAAAGGCTATAGGTGCTATCATCCAACCACAAGGAAGGTCTTTGTGTCAAGACATGACGTATTTGATGAACTAACTCTTCCCTATGTGCAGGAAAACAAGACTGATAGTGCACCAAACGACTCTAGTCATATAGCCACCTTCTTTGAATTTTTCTCAACATCACAGGCTAAGTCTGGTTCATCAGACTCTACTGCTACTGGGAAGTGTTGGGAGCTGATCATGATGATGTTGCAGATAATGTTTCAAATGATCAAAGTGCTGTGTTGAGAGCTGATCATGATATTGTAGCCGATGTTTCAAATGATTAAGATGATGGTGTTACTGCTCAAACAACTGATCCAACTACTGATCACAGTGATGCTGTTGAGTCTGATCAGGATGAGGCTGTGGAGGTCACAAACAGTGTTGTTGAGCCCTCAACAGACATGCAAAACTCAGATAATGATGAATTGCACTCAGAGGCCTCTCACTCAGATGAAACACCTATGCAGTTCACAGTGACAGATCCAAGAGGATTGCAGCTAGAAGTGGACTTGTCACACTTCTTCAATGACCAAGTTGAATCACCTCCAGCGAAAGTAGAAAATATAGTTCATGTTGAACCTGAGATCACTGATCAAGGCCATAAAATGGTCACCAGATTCAAAGCTAAGTCTCTTCCTATAACTCATGCCTCACTAGCTGTTTCATAAACAAAACCAGAAGAACCTAAAACTATAAAAGAAGCTCTTACTTTCCCTCACTAGTTTAAAGCTATGCAAGAAGAATTAGCAGCTTTACATCAAAATGAAACTTGGATACTAGTTCCCAGAACTTCAACAATGAATGTAGTAGGAGCTAAGTGGGTATTTAAAACAAAAATGAAGCCAGATGGATCAATAGTAAGACACAAATCAAGGCTAGTTGCTAAAAGATACTCACAACTTGAAGGGAATGACTTTGAAGAAATCTTTAGTCCAATAGTTAAAGCTACAACTATAAGAGTTATTCTCTCTATTGTTGTCACTTTACATTGGCCCATTAGGCAACTAGATGTTAAGAATGCCTTTCTACATGGTCATCTACAAGAATATATGACTCACCCACCAGGCTTCATTGATCCAATGTATCCTGATCATGCCTGTCTCTTGAAAAAGGCACTATATGGTCTCAAACAAGCTCCAAGAGCTCATACCTCACTAGCTGTTGTACAAACAAAACTAGAAGAACCTAAAACTATAAAAGAATCTCATACTTTCCCTCACTAGATTAAAGGTATGCAAGAAGAATTAGCATCTTTACATCAAAATGAAACTTGGATACTAGTCCCCAGAACTTCAACATTGAATGTAGTAAACAATGAATGTAGTAGGATCTAAGTGGGTGTTTAAAACAAAAATGAAGCCAGATGGATCAATAGAAAGACAAAAAGCAAGGTTAGTTGCAAAAGGATACTCACAACTTGAAGGGATTGACTTTGAAGAAACCTTCAGTCCAGTAGTTAAAGCTACAACTCTATGAGTTATTCTCTCTGTTGCTGTCACTTTACATTGGCCCATTAGGCAAATCGATGTTAAGAATGCCTTTCTACATGGTCATCTACAAGAAGAAGTCTATATGACTCACCTACCAGGCTTCACTGATCCAATGTATCCTGATCATGTATGTCTCTTGAAAAAGGCACTATATGGTCTCAAACAAGCTCCTAGAGCTTGGTTTGAGAGATTTAGTCTATTCCTGCTTCATCTTGGTTTCAAATGCAGTCGAGATTCCACCCTATTTACTCTCCATGATGTATAAGGAACAATATTACTTCTATAATATGTAGATGATATAATTATTACAGGAAGCAACTCAAGGCAGATAAAGGAAGTAGTGCAAAACCTGGGGCATGAATTTGCTATGAAGGATCTTGGACCCTTGAGTTACTTTTTAGGTATTAAAGTAAGCTATTTTCCTGGAGGAATTCATTTGAACCAAAACAAATATGCAAATGATCTGCTTAGAAAAGTGGATATGGAAAATGTAAAAATAGTGCATACTTCACTAGCTCAGAAGCATGGTCTACAAGAAGCAGCCAGCAAAGCAGTTGATCCCTCAGCTTACAGAAGCATTGTAGGAAGCTTGCAGTACCTCACACTCACAAGACCAGACATTACTCATGCCGTTAATCTTGCAAGTCAATTCATGCATAATCCAAACAGCATGCATCTTCAGGCAATAAAGAGAATATTGAGGTATGTCAAAGGAACCATCGATCATGGACTGAGAATCATATCACAGTTTTTCTTCAGGCTGTATGGATTCTCATATGCAGACTGGGCAGGATGTACCATTACAAGGAGGTCTACTACTGAATATAGTATATACCTTGGTGCAAATTGTATCGCCTGGTCATCAAGAAAGCAGAATACTATTGCAAGGTCAAGTGCTGAAGCTGAGTATAGAGCACTGGCAGCAACTGCAGCTGAACTTACCTGGATAAGCTACATTCTACAATACATTGGAATGTATATCAAGACTGCTCCTATCTTATTTTGTGACAACTTGAGTACTCTATACATGACTACGAATCCAGTAATGCATGCTAGAACTAAGCATGTAGAACTAGATTACCACTTTGTCAGAGCGAAGGTAGCTCAAGGACAATTGATTACTCAGTTCATTAGGTCCAAGGACCAACTAGCAGATGTTCATACAAAGGCTCTTGGCAAAGACCAGTTCTAGTTTTTTTCGAGACAAGCTAGGTGTAGTGAAGTCACCTCCCACTAGCATAAGGGGAAGTGTTGAAGATATGATCAGTCTAACAAATCTGATAACTATGCAATCACTTAGTCCTAGTTTAGAAGAATTAGGAATCTTTGTATTAGCTATCCTAGAAGAGTCCTACTCTAAGTAGTATAGCCAAAATATAGGATGAAAATACTGTATAAATATATATGACTCATGTAACTGAAGATACATCAATACACTATCTTCTTAACATTGTCTCCGCACCATAATTTCACAACACGTTATCAAAGAGAATAGTTCACTGGTAGCATAAAGAATTTTGAAGTGACGATGTAAAGGAAGAAGAAGAAGAAGACGACGATGACGATGACGAGTAAACAAAAAACATAAAAATGATGACTATCATATTTCAAGTTAATATAGACCTAACGTGTTAACCATCTAATGATTAAGGAATTGAGCAATATGTTAAACTCTTTATTCACAACGAATCAAGCATATATGCTCTATTCCAACAATACGTTATTTGCGTGGGGTAGTAACCAAGATCACATTAATTAGAAAATCAATGAAAAATATCAAGCACCTAAACAACAACAACAATAACGGTCCAGTGTAGTCCCACAAGTGGGGTCTGAGGAGGGTAGTATGTACGCAGGCCTTACCTCTACTCCGATTGGGTAGAGAGGCTGTTTCCGAAAGACTCTCGGCTCAAGAAGACGAAAAGTACAAAAAGAAACAATATATCAGTACCATCATGGAAATAATAATAACAACACAAGAACCAGCAAATAGATGAAAGACAGAAATAATGACCAGTAAATAAGGCCTGGCACTATGAAACGGAAGAGTAGTGTAAACACAACACTGATCACTAGCAGTCTAAGACTAAATCCTATCAGCCTAGCCTCACACTGGTAGACTAAAAATGCTCAGCTACCTCCTAACCACAACCTCAATGCTCGACCTTCACAGCTTCCTATTGAGTGCCATGTCCTCGGAGATCTGAATTCTCGCCATATCCCGCCCGATCACCTCTCCCCAATACTTCTTAGGCCGCCCTCTACCTCTCTTCGTACCCACCAACGCCAACCGCTCGCACCTCTTTACCGGGGCATCCGAGCTCTTCCTCTGAACGTGTCTAAACCATCTGAGTCTCGCTTCCAGTATCTTGTCATCAATAGGAGCCACGCCATCCTTCTCCCGAATATCTTCATTCCGAATCTTATCCATCCTAGTGTGCCCGCACATCCACCTCAACATCCTCATTTCTGCTACTTTCATCTTCTGGGTATGAGAATTCTTAATTGGCTAACAGTCAGCCCCATACAACATGGCCGGCCTAACCACCACCCAATAAAACTTTACCTTTGAGTAGCGGAGGCACTTTCTTGTCACAGAGGACTCTAGATGCTAACCTCCATTTCATCCACCCCACCCCCATATGGTGTGTGACATCCTCATCGATCTCCCCATCCCCAGGATAACTGAATCAAGGTACTTGAAATTGCCTCTCTTGGAAATGACCTACGATCCAAGCCTCACGTCCATGCCCGCTTCCCTCGGCTCGGCAATGAACTTGCACTCAAGATATTCCGTCTTCGTCCAGCTCAACTTGAAATCCTTTGACTCAAGGTCCTGTCTCCAAACCTCCAGCCTCTCGTTAACGCCACTCCGTGCTCGTCAATCAGAATAATGTCATCAGCGAATAACATACGCCATGGCACCTCTCCTTGAACATGGTGTGTCAGTGTATGCATCACCAGAGCAAACAAGAATGTGCTAAGCGCAGATCCCTGGTGTAAACCCATAACAACCGGGAAATGCTCGGAGTCGCCTCCCACTGTCCTAACCCGAGTCTTAGCTCCATCATACATGTCCTTAATCGCCCTAATGTGAGCAACCAGCACACCTTTATCCTCTAGACGTCTCCAAAGAACCTCTCTAGGAACCCTGTCATACGTTTTCTCTAGATCAATAAACATTGTGCAGATACTTCTTCCTATTCCTGTACTGTTCCACCATCCTCCTAATAAGGCGGATAGCTTCCGTAGTAGAACGACCCGGCATGAACCCGAATTGGTTGTTTGATATAGACACCGTCCTCCTCACCCTCGCTTCTACTACCCTCTCCCACACATTCATGGTATGACTCAATAGTTTGATACCCCTATAGTTGTTGCAACTCTGGATGTCACCTTTGTTCTTGTACAACGGAACCATCGTACTCCACCTTCTCTTCGTCCTGAAAATAACATTAAATAACTCTGTCAGCCACTCCAAACCTGCTCTACCCACACACCTCCACAATTCTACCGGGATCTCGTCGGGCCCGGTAGCTCTGCCCCTGCTCATCTTACGCATAGCTCCACGACCTCCCCAACCTTGATGCGCCTACAGTACCCAAAACCACCTAAACATGAGTGAATTATCTGGTTTAGATTAACTTTTTATACTAATAATATCCTCCAACAACTACTCGAAGCAAAAGAGTCACTTATCACGACGGATTTTAAATTATCAGAAGAAATCAGCTACTAATTTGGTTTTATATAGGGCGACATGGATTTACTTAAATCTCAAGTATCTTACAATGCGTAAGCAGGCAAGAAATAGCCATGCGAGTGATAACAAATGCATGACATGAATTTATCCCTAAAGTTGTTAAGGGTTTGGTAAAAAGCTATCTTTATCCCAACATTCCCTCTGCGTTATATTACAATGAATTTAAGTTATATATATTATTTTGTGTGTGAAATTTCTACACCAACATGTTATCTTTACCCTTTTTAGTATGTAACGTATTTTATTATTAAAATTACAAATATCACATTTCAAGAAGGGTTACCCGTAAATATTCTTTGTTTGACCTGATGGTGTAAAAGAATCCATTTAATGTATATAACCTAAACTTTAATATTATATGTGGAATACTGTGTCTGGTAACGAAATAAGATGACGAATCTAATGCTATAATAAATTGGGAGCTCATGATCAATTAGTTATAATCTTGATCCTAGTATTTTTAGTTAAGGATCTTGTAATCTCCTATGTATATGGTTATGCTTTGTATATGATGCAATTGTTTCTTTCATCCAATATAATTGACTTACGAACCAAAAATATACTCCTAAGTATTGATCAAGATTAAACATACAGTACTGCCGGAATTTTCAGGATTTTCGACAGAGGAGGTCGTCATAAAGTCTTCGGAAATACTAATATATTTTCAAAGGCTTTTCGTGGAAAGAGGATGGAAATGATATTTTCCACAATGAGGTGTAAACTTTTCGATAGCTGGTAACTGTTAGAAACTTTTCGACAACTTTCCGTCGGGAAATATTATTGACGGATTATTCCATGATTTGATCGTCGATATTAGGGGCGGCGCTAGATTCTAGTTACGCGTTCGACAGAATTTAGTAATTTGATCAAAAATTTGTATTTGATTTAAGAAATTTAACTAATATGTATAAATAATTATACAAAAACCTAGTAAGTTGTCTTTTCTAGAATTCAGAATACATAAACTTAAAATTCTGAATCCGCCTCTGATTAGCATAGTAAGCTTTGTCGGAATTTGTAGTATCGAGGTTATCATTTCCATTAATCCCTGCTCTACGTTGTACATACAACGAGCAGTCGATATTTAGAACAACTATTAAGACAATCCCAAATATCTTTGGTGTAGTTGTTAATTATTATAAGTAAAAGAGGATGTTGAAGGGACAAAAAGGAAATTTTACTATAGAGTGGTATAGTTTTGCATGAAGCAAGAAAAGATTTAAATGAGAGAAAAGACAAAAAATGACGGCGAAGGAGGGAAAGAGGGTTGTGTCCAGAGATAGAAATCCCCCGTGAGAGGTGTTTGGAGCCATTTGGACAGCTAATATAAAAGATATATACTTACATATATAAATACAAGATATACACTTGCATAACTACAACTCAATATTTTTTGTTTTGACACCTTCTCCTCCTTCTCTATTTTCGATGATACAAGAGTGTCACGAGACAGATTCCTCCCTCTTAACTACTTTATATCTTTACACAAATTATGGTCCAGGGTTCCTCCGAACATAGTATTTTTGGTTAACAATATAATTTTATATATAAAAGTTTACAAAAATTTCAACAAGTATTATATTTAAAATTATAAATTAAAATTACAATGAATTCAATGCTAAAAATCTTATAAATAGAACTCTGAAATTTGGATCCGCTTATACTCGGGATATATGTAAATATTCAAAAGTCACGTGTCCCCAATATTTTACTTAGAGTACTACAATTCATTCAATTCATGGTTAGTCAAATTTTGATCTTTGTCAAAGCATCATTTGTACCTTTCTAGTGTTCTTCCAATATTGTGGGTGAATCAATCTCCTAAAGGCTCCTTTATGATTTCTTTATTTAGGTATCCACGTACCACACAACTTAACATGCAATTTTAGCATCTAATAAAAATTTAACACTCACATGATATTGTTCCTAGCTAGTACATGGAGTCACCACAACTAGGGAACAATTACAACATTTTCGGATCAAGACTTATATTTTATTTGAAAACCTATTTGCTTTCATTTAATCCATTTTCTCTATTAGTTTGGAGTTTAATATATATCTCAATCCTTGTCTGGACCCTGGACCTATAGCTATGTGACACCAGTGACTGTCATGACCTTTATATTAGGTTTCATTTGTAGACATAGACTTGGTTGTCGTGTCCATGTTTTACTAACTTTAAGAAACTCTAATCAATCACCTCTTACGAGAAGAGTAATAAAAATGATATTCTGGCAAGATAATAATTTACCCGCACAATTTTTCGCGTAACCCATCTTAGGGTTTGGAAATTAAATTATGCGGGATCTCTCATCAGAAATTTTCATTTGCCAATATTTGCTTTGAGAAGAATGCATTTTATGCAAGTTCAAAGACAGCAACAGAGTACTATTAATTAATTAATTATATATAGTTGACAACTGTATTCCAATTTTGATATAGTATTAGTAAGGTCGGATAATATAATATAGTATAAAACATCAGGAGATTCCAGCTGAAAAATACATTAAACATAGAAGCAAACAATTAGTACCAATATATCCATTACTAAGATTTAACTTGCTTATGTCCCAATGATGAACAAACTCTAATTAGGGTCCACGCGCTATTTCATAATTCACTTCTATAAACATTTACTCCATTATTAATCTATCTATGGTTCTTGTATTTCTATGTGTATGTTTTTTCCTTTTAACGTATGACACATTTATTTTATTACAGTACTTTTGTTTGGCAAAAACAAATGACATGATCTGTTTCACGAAAAACATGGTTGGAGAACAACAATTTTTTTTTTCTTGTATGCTAATATAACAACACAATTCACTAGTAATATTATCTACTTTGCACCCAAAGCTTGTAAGTGATAAAACGCAATGTTAAAATCTAAGGTTGTTTTTTATATACCCGTCATTTCTTTAATAAGAGATTTATCTAGGATTTCTCAGATTATTTAAAAAATCGAATAATATAGAAGGATAAGAATTAAATTACCTCCCCCAATTGGAAAGGAAAAGACCCACCCTGAGAGATAGATGCGTGTAGATGAGTTATATAATTGGGTTTTAAATTTGATTATTTGGAAAAATTGTCACCTTTCCACAAAGACAAAACCACAACGTACCCACCTATTCACATGCGTGCATTAATCATTACAACAAAACAATCCACTCCACAAACACATATCCTGCTCCAAGCTTGTCTCTTCCCTTAATTCCAATTTTCGCATTTCATAGAGTTATAGGCTCTCTCTGGAAAGTTTTTTTTGATTCTTGATTTGGCCATTCCCTCTAATTTCTTGGAATAAGTCCTCCTATCATGCACTTCAATTTTCTAGTTATGTTACTGTGATCATTGCCTTAGAAACAGTAGCTTTTATATATTATATTGAATTGTTGTGTGACCTACTCATTTAAACATTTAAAGAAAATATGAATTTACAAGTCCATCACGTGGAAATCTAACTTTTATCTTGGAAAAATACCTTTGTAAGCATACCTTATTGAATTGTATGATCGCCTTATTTGAAAGTCAACCACATCATTCTCATGCAAATCATGTTTCATATTTAATGAAATCGCGATAAAGTGTTGTAATATTTCAACTTTTTACAGCATATATAAAAACATGAATTATTCTACTAACTTTGCCAAGGCAATCTTAGGAAATTTTCAAACTACAGAAAGAAAACATTGTCATCCACCAACTAAAATTCGAATTCCCTATATCTCAATCCAAGAGCTAAATGTTAAAGATGGTCCCAGAGTAAACAAATCGCATCAAGCTAGTTAACAAAGATATAACAAAAAGAACAAGTCTCACGCGTTTTAGGTACCCTTTCAATGACATGATATGTAGTAGTCGAAACACAGTGTTTATTAGTGTTAGTTTGAATGACTTTATGGATTACTAAAGAACTTGGTTCGTTACCTTACTCCTCAAGCATAAGCAAACATAAACAGTAAAGTAAACCCAGTAATTATTACATGAAAAATCACCCGGCTCAAAAGGTGCAAAAACCACGACCTACCACATAGGATTTTAGCTTCAACTTCACTAGAACAATAAGCCAAATGTATCGATTACAAATTTGTAACTCAATGCTCTTTAGTTCTCCTACTTCAATTATTTTCCTTACAAGTTGCTCTAAATTGCATGATCAAAACTCACTCCAACTCACTGATTGTATATAACACTTTGATTACAACTCAATTTTCTAAAACACATTTACTAGACTGACTCAAGAAGAACACACAACTAGTACTCGACTTGAGTATGTAAAATGTAGTTCTTCAGTTTATGTGTGAAAGAATGATCTTAGCAGTCCAAAAAGATAATATTTTAATTTTCTGGACTCCGAGATCTTTTAGGAGTCCTATGCGTAATCAGCTTCTCATTTGATTGGACTCCTGCTTCTCCAAGGACTCCGCCGTTCATAGGAGTCTTGTCTCTCGCTTATGCAAATATATCTTCTTGGGCAACAATGCTTATCATGTTTAGTAGTCCTCTTCCATTAAACTCGGACTTGAGTGACTTTAAGATAAAGTTAATATCTTGCAAGAATGTGCAATCATCAACCATGAGGATCTAGTTCTTAGAGCAGTTAAACAGCTACGCTGAGGACCTGGTTCTTAGAGCGTTTACTTTGAACAAACTTTGTTAATCATCAAAACCTCAATACATGGCTTTCCCTTTACTCTTCAGATTCAATGTGTTGTCCACCTTTCCTCTTACAAAGTTATTGATTACGAGGAATTTTGAGAGCCACTCATACCAAGCTCTTGGAGCTTATATCAGTCCATACAGGGATTTGTCTAACTTGAATACATAGTTAGGGAACTTTCACTCTCATACCAGGAGGTTGTTAACAAACAGTTCCTCCTTTAGGTAACTATTCAAAAATGCACTCTTTACATCCATCTAATACAGGGTGAACTCCATGTGTGCAGCAAAACCTATTAGTATTATTATGGCTTCCATTCTGGCTATAGGTGCCAATGTCTCATCATAGTTAATGCCTTCTTCTTGGTTGTATCCCTGAGCCACAAGTCTGGCCTTGTTCCATGTGATAATTCGTTGCTCATCCAGCTTATTTTTGAACACCCATATGGTACTATGACAGTTCTTTACTTGTGTCTTTGCACCAAGTGTCAGACCTTGCTTCTTTCAAACTGATTTATCTCCTCTTGCATGGCTATAATCCAATATGGATCCTTTAGAGCTTCCTTTATATTCTTAGGTTCAACCTTTGAGAGGAATGTTGTAAGTGCACATAGATTTCTCAGAGATGACATGGTTTGCACTCCAGCATTAGGATCAGAGATGATGTTCTCAAGGGGGTGTGAGCTTTGATGTTTTCATGGTCTAATCTGCATCCCCAGAGATGATTCACCCAAGGAGTGACGCAAAGGAACAAATGTTAGTAGGTACAACTTCATTGATCTAATTAGCAGTCAGAGTAGTTCTCTCTTCTTTTTGTTCCTTATGATCACTTTCAACTTCCTTAAGATCTCCTGATCCATCTTCAGATTGATGTTCAGGTTCTTTAGAATCTCCTTCATCAGTGAGTCCTATGTCATATTCTTCATCCTACAAACCTTTCTCATCCATATTGTTAGATTCATCAAAAATAACATGAATATTTTTTTCTATGCACATAGTTCTTTTATTAAAAACTATATAAGCTTTACTATGTGGTGAGTAGCCCAAGAAAATTCCCTCATCACTTCTGTCATCAAACATACCTAAAGCTTCTTTACCATTATTATGCACTAAACATTTCCACCCAAAAGCTCTTAGGTGAGTAATGTTGGGCTTTCTCCTTCGAAGTAACTCATAGGGAGTTTTCTCAAGAACGACTCTGACCATGCATTTGTATAAAAAGTGACAAGCAGTATTGACTGCCTCAGCCCAGATGCTCTTAGGTAGTCCACTAGCAATCATCATGGTCCTCCCCATGTCTTCTAGAAATCTATTCTTTCTTTTCACAAAGTTGTAGGTGTAGATAAGTTATGTTCAATGCCATGTGTGCTACAGAACTCAAGGCAGGAATTTTAAACTCAATTTCATGGTCTGTTCTTATACTTAAAACATCACAACCTAGTTTCCATTGGGTCATTTTGACAAACACACAGAAAACATCGAAAGTTTCATCTTTAGATGTCAAAAACAGGGTCCATGTTTACCTAAAAAAGTCATCTACAATGACAGATACATACATTTTTCCTCCCCATCTCCTCACTCTCATTGGTCCACATAGGTCCATGTGAAGGAGTTTTAGGGGTTTGGAGCAACTGACAACTTTTTTAGATTTAAAAGATGACCTACATGTTTCCCTCCGACAAAAGCATCACATACCATGTCTGAGGTGAACTTAACTTTTGGTAGTCCAAGGACCATGTCCTTTGCTGCCAACTTGCTGGGTTGAGATAGACTAGCATGTCCCAGTCTTCTATGCCACAATAGTGGGTCATCTTCCACTACACTTATGCATGTGTGCTCCCTCTAAGGAAGAGACATAATGGATATCTTTTAGACATTGTTGTGTCTCATACATTTTAACACAATTTCAACAGTATCAAGCTTAGTGACAATGCAGATTTTGGAATTGAATTTTACCTCATTTCCTTTATCACACATTTAAGACCCACTATATTATACACATCTTTTATAATATGAGAGAGTGACTTACCAACCTTACCAATACCTGTTATCTGGCCCTCATATTTTTAGCAAGACAAAAAAATATTCTTAAACTGAGCATGAATTAAGGCATGGCAAGTATCTCTAAAGTGCCCCCTACCTTCCCATAATGAGTGCACATCTTGTTATCGGAAATTCCTACATACGTTGGATCAAATTTGGGAACAAGTTTTCTATAGCTGATTCCTGATTTGTTAGTGCTCTAGTTTTCATTCAGCCAATTTAATGCATCTGAGGATCTATGCCACTTGCTTAGCCTAGATGGTTCATATTTAGCTTTTTCTAGATTTTTTTGCAATACTTCATTCCTGCATTCAGCATCAAAAAATTATTTTTAACCACTTTTAGTTCTTTTTCAAGCATATCTCGCAAATCTCTCAGTTTTCCTTTACCATGTGTCAGGTGATTTCTCATCTTTAGAAGTGAGCTCAAGAACCTAGTTTTTAAGGTCTTTGACATGTTCTTCAAGATCAACTTTGTCAGATTTAAGTTCTTTGAGGTCAAGTTTAACACATGAAAGGTTGATTACTAATTGATTATTTCTAGTATTCATCTTGTCCATCTCACTCATCATGGTCGCAATTATGGCCATCATCATTTTTTTAGACATATCATGAATATTTCCTTTCAATCTAGAGATACTTACCGGATTTGTTTCATCATCAGTCTCTGCATCACTTATGGCCATCATCCCCATCACTTCTTCTTCTCTTAGGCTTTCTTCAATTTCTATCAGTGCCACTTCAAGGTTTTTATCTCCAAAATCAGCCTCCAAGGTCCTCCATATGTCATGAACAAAAATGCAAGAGGACACCTTATAGAGAACATATTTTGGCAAACTTCTGTAGAGCAGCTCTTTTGCTTTAGCATTTTTCTAGATTAACTGACGATCTTCATCATCATAATCCTCTTCTCTCTTGTTTCATTTTTTTCCTTCACTATCCACTTTGGTGGGGATGATTGGTCAATGACTGACAATTAGCCATAGATCAAAGTTAGTTGCCTGAAGGAACGTTTCCATACACATCTTCCATTCATCCAAGTGATGTCCATCAAAAGAGGAGGTCTTCAATTGTGCATGCCAAGCTGTACTGGAGGTTCAGTCTCCATTGTCTGATGTGCATCAATTACAGCATAGAGACTTATGGCTTCATCCTCTTTCTCTTCCTCTTTATTACTTCCACTGTCCTCATATGCTGCTAGAAAAGCCTGCTTCATTGGTTCAGTGAATCCTTTGTCAAGGATTTTCCTTTATTTGGACCCCTCTCTCTCAATTTTTCCCGTTTCTCCTTTTCAACTCTTTCTTTCTTCCACTCAATTTCCCATATTGGGCAATCTTTGACCATGTGGTCTAGCTTGTTATACTTGTAGCACCCATCATAAGTGGCTTTGTCGATCTGCTTACCACTGTTCTCTCTCTCTCTCTCTCTTAGATGTATTTTTGGAATTCCTCATGAACTTCTTGAACTTCGCAAAAATTGTTAGGTTGATATCATCACTGTCAGATTCATCTTCTTTAGATGCCTTAAGAACTAAGGACTTATCCCTCCTTGGTTCTTCCTTGTGCATTTCTATCTTTCTTATCTCATGATTATTTAAGTTTTCAACTAACTCATCAAGTGAGATCTTATCCAGCTCCTTTGCTTCCTAAATAGCTGTGACTTTTGATTCCTATGAAGCTGGAAGAATCCTCAGAACTTTGCTAACCAATTCTTCTGAAGTAAATACCTTTCCAAGTAATTTCAGTTTATTTGTTATTGTTGTAAACCTAGTCATCATTTCCTGGATGGGCTCAGACTCCTTCATGGAGAAGAGCTCATAGTTCCTCATAAGCAATTCTATCCATGATCTCTTCACTTGGTTTGTTCCTTCATGAGCAGTTTGAAGTGTATCCTAGGTCTTCTTTCTATTAGAGCAAGCTGATATCCTGTTTTACTTATCAGGACCAAGTCCACGGATAAGGATTTTCTTAGCCTTTGCATTCTTCCCCATCATTTTGAAATCTGCTGCTACAAATTCAGAGGGGTCTTTGAGAACTATTTCATTTTGCCCATTTTGTTTAGTAGGAGTTAATGGACCTTGATTCACTATCGTCCATAGTTCATAGTCTTCAGCCTTCAGGAAATCCTCCATTCTTACTTTCCACCAACTGTAGTATTTTTCATCAAACAAGGGTGGTCTAGTAGTTGACTGTCCTTCGTTAATTCAGGTGTTGCACTCATTTTTCTTCCAAGATCTCTTTAAGTGTTAACCGTGTGTGAGAGAACCTGCTCTAATATCAATTGCTAATTTGAGTGACTTTATGGATTACTAAAGAACTTGGTTTGTTACCTTACTCCTTAAGTGTAAGCAAACATAAATAGTAAAGTAAACACATAATTTTTACGTGAAAAATCACCCGGATCAAAGGTACAAAACCACACCCTACCACATAGGATTTTAGCTTCAACTTTACTAGAACAATGAGCCAAATGTATCGATTACAAATCTGTAACTCAATACACTCCAATTCTCCTACTTCAAGTATTTGACTTACAATCTTTAACTTGCAAGATCAAACACTCACTCAATCTCACTGATTGTATATAACACTTTGATTAAGACTCGATTTCCTAAAACATTTACTAGACTGACTCAAGAAGAATACACAATTGGTACTCGATTTGAGTATAAAAAATGCAGTTCTTCAGTTGATGAGTAAAATGTGATCTCAGTAGTCAAAAAAGATAGTATTTAAATTTCCTGGAGTCCGAGTTCTTTTAGGAGTCCTATGTGTAGTCACCTTCTCGTTTGATATGACCCGTACTGCTCCAAGGACTCCACAATTCTTGGGAGTCTTGTTTCTTGCTTATGCAAACATATCTTCTTGGACAACAACCCTTATTATGTTTAGTAGTCCTCTTCCAACAAACTCGTACTTGGGTAACTTTGAGATAAAGTTATTGTCTTGCAAGAACGTGCAATCATCAACCTTGAGGAGTTGGTTCTTAGAGCAGTTAAGCAGCTACGTTGAGGACCTGGCTCTTAGAGCATTTTCTTTGAACAAACTTTGTTAATCATCAAAACCTCAATACTCAACAATTTGTCTTCGAAAGTGTAGTTGATTTATTTTAATTTGTTTATATTTTTCTAGAAAATTTCTTCTCAGTGAGATTGCTTATTTTGCCGGTTTCAAACTCGCATAAAAAGTGAGGTTGCTGTAGTCTAGAAGCTAGCGCAAGACTAACCAATTTAAGATAAATCCTTGCAATAAAAACTTAATTGAGATGAATTTAAATGATAAAACATGGCTAATCAAGATTTATTATATAGTAGAACCGACATTGTTGCTGTTAGGGGTGGAGGCACAATATATATAATATGGGCTCGCAAGAACACAATAGCTTTGGCCCCACCTGTATATGTAATATGAAATCATTAAATATGTACTTTTAATTAAATGTGATCTCGGTAGCATAATAAATTATGAATTTGTCAAAATTCATAAACTCTAAATTCTGAGCTTTTGATTATTTTGATCTTTTCACGGTGAGAATTTGTGTCTCCTATAAACTACACAAATGGACCTTTTAAGTGAGTGAGGTCTACAGTCATTTTATTTTGAGGTGACTTTGTGCTTATCAATAAAAAATATGACCCGATTGTACAAGTCAAGAAAATTAAACTACTTATGAATAAAAATAATCGGCGTATAGCTCATAGCTAGTGTTTGGTGTAGAAAGAGCAAATATTACTTTATCTACCATATCATGGGAGTTGAGTCATCAAAAACATTCTCATTCGTTCACCACGTGCTAAATAGATGAGGAAAAAAAGATGAAGAAACCACATAAATTGAAAAAGTTTCATGATAATATTACTTTGATACAATAAAGAGAGACGGCGAAAGTGGGACGGGCAGACTTACATTAGACGAAGCGATGTCACGTTATACCGTTATATGAAAAAATTCCACAAATTATATGTATTAAAATGATATCTGAACAGTAAAAGCTATATAAAAATAAGTGGATGACACCACTTCATGAACACGTTCCTTTGGTCCAGCGGGAGAAGATGCTATATATTATTAGATAGGTGACAGGATCTAGTTCCCACTGTATAGCTTGGCTTCTTTTTTCCTTTTAGCAAAAAGCCTCAATTTTGTCATTAACGTTATTAATTGCATTTAATGACTTCTCATTAATACAATCTTCTTAAAATTATTTATTTGTGTGTTCATTCATTTTAATATGATATTGCTTGCAAAAAAGTTTGCGTACGCCACTGAAGTGGGAAACATGGTATATCATATGATTTGAGATGAACTTTTGTTTACCCTCGAATCCGGATAACAATTGAATTTATATGGGGTTTTAAGGATCCGTGAACTAAAAGATACAAAAGGTTTTTAGGTTAAGGAAAATAAAGATAAAGACTCAACAATTGCTGTTAAAGTAAATAATCGCAGAATGTAATATTGCTTAGAACAATTGTGCTTGATGATCCACAAGAATTTAGAGAGATACCCATTTATACATTCTGATTAAGGGTAAAAATAAGGTAGGTAAATTGATTACATCATGGATCCCTGTAATTACGCCTTAATGGCCTGAAGTGGTTGAGAAAATCATGTTTGGGCGAGATATCCGGCGACGCTTGGTTATCCGTTACGAGCCCGGCTTCCGACCTTGTGTGTTTCTCCATCCGGTGGTGATTCCTTTCGAGCTCTGTAACGGTCTCGAAATGACTCGACCTCGGTTGTAGACGTGGCCGTCGTTCTACCTTGCATCCAGGTCGGGTTCGATGGCCCCGACTTGCTCCGGACCGGATCCAACCCGGTCGGGCTCAAGCAAAAAAAAGGGTATCACCCAATACAGATAGTCCCCTCGTTTATTAGAGAGTAATGATGATAAACGATATGACCGGTGACGTGATGCCCGTGACGTATGGCCATACGCCAGGTGAAAAAGCCATCGAGTGCTCTGACCACGCCTGCTGCAGGCATTTAATGCTTCTCTTAATTATCTGTCGCTTCGTGTTTGTGGCTTCGCGATTCGTGCCACCGCCTCATGGAAAAAGTATAAACGACCCTTCCAGGTTCAACATTTCCTATCTTTCTCAAATTCTGCATTGGTTGTATTTTCTTTTCGTCTCTTCGTAAAGCTTTAAGAAATGGCGAAAACTTCACAAAGTGTTCCTTCTAGACCAAGCTCGGCCGCGAGCCCCGCTAGATCTGATGAACATGCACCAGAACCCCCATTGAAAGCATTCACACCGACTGGTTGCTCGGTATCTGCCGACTTCCAGGTTGAAAACCCATCATCGGTCCCGGGCCGTGGCGAACCGGCATCGGAGTACATTAGTCTAATCACTCCCGGTTGCCTAGACCGGGTGAGGGCTGAATGTAGATGGGAAGGGAAAGACCTGGTCGCCCCTTCCCGTGACGAGTCGATTATGACTCACGTTGAGGGATATCTTAGTGTATATACATATCCCTTCACCTTAGGCCCCCTAGAACCCATCATAGTGGAGTTCTGCCGGCGGTACGAGGTGACCTTAGGTCAGATCCACCCCTCGATGTGGCGGATCGTATATCTCTTTCGGTTTTTTGTTGAGAGAGTCGAGGGCGATTTCCCCTTTACCCTCGACCATCTTCTTCGACTATACAGCCCCCGAATATTTCGAGGGGGATTAATAAAACTGGCCCGCCGGGCTAGCAAACCCCCATTCTCCAGCATCGATGAAGACAAAGATCGAGGCTGGATGAGCAGGTTTGTCCGGATCAGGACGTCCGACCTGATTCCGGCCGATTGCATGCCATTTCCGGAGAGGTGGAACCTCAAACGTAAGTATTTTC
>NC_031995.1:20648032-20716725 GCF_001879085.1 Nicotiana attenuata | reverse complement strand
CACATATGGGACGGGTGAGTTACTGACCCAGACTCTCCACGCCAGGAGAGTGGACGACATGTGGGACTTTCTGCATGACAGAGTTCTCCATGCACGTGTAGTCACGCGCATGCGGGACACTGGTTTCTACAGGATGATTGAGATCGGGCGGCTGCAGCTCGATTGGTCTTTGATCACGGCCCTGATAGAGCGGTGGAGGCCGGAGACGCACACTTTCCACCTGCCTATTGGTGAGGCCACCGTCACACTGTAGGACGTGGAGGTTTTGTTTGGGCTGCCCGTTGATGGACTGGCCGTTTCACTGCCGCCTGGCATGAGAGAGATGACACGTGTGCAGTACCTGGACACGCTGCAGCGGCTCACTGCTTTCCGGCCAAAGGATGAGACTGTACTGCATGGGGCCAGTCATTTTTCGTTGACGACTATTCGACTGTGGTTGGAGGCATTGCATCCTCATATCGATGACGATACACAGGAGTATCATGTTGACCGGTATACGAGGTTGCTGTTACTGCTGTTGTTTGGAGGGGTCTTGTTCCCGAACACTTCGGGGAACCTAGCCAGCTTGAGATTTCTTCATCATCTTGAGCGGCTAGATGATTTACCCCAGTACAGCTGGGGCTCTGCTGTGCTCGCCTACTTGTATAGATGCCTGTGCCGGGCGAGCATGGGCACCCAGTGTGAGGTTGCTGGATTCTTGCCGCTACTACAGGTGGCAACATATTCGAATACTCTATTCATTTTAACATACTTAGTAAAAATATATCTTAAATTTGACGTCAAGTTTTTATGTTAGGTTTGGGCCTGGGAGCGATATCTACAGTTCCAGCCACCTCTACCACCATTAGTTCCGGTTGTACCACCGGAGTTGCTCCCTCTAGCTAGGAGGTGGGTACTCCGACGGGGACATACGCGCGAGAACGAGGCTCAACATAATCTCCTCCTTGTGCAGAGATATATTGGATTTGTTGGATGGCGCACAGGTAAATGTATATCTAAGTTTAGTTGTCATTGCTTCAAACACAAGTTGCGTATTCTGACGTTTTCTGTTCTTCCTTAATAGTTCATCTGGACGCCATACAGCGACGCGGTGATAGCTGGCTTGCCCGATTATTGCTTGGCCGGCCGAATTATGTGGGGCGCATCCGTCCCATTGTTCTGCCTTGATATTGTGGAGCATCATGCCACCGAGCGGGTACTTCGCCAGTTTGGCAGGCCGCAGCTCGTACTGACACCGCCCACCTGGAGACCACACATTACCAGCGGGATGATAGGACCAGGGTGGACGACGTATTTTTGGCATGGCTACAAGATCAGATATTTACATGGGACCGGCGAGCTGGCCTGATTCCACCCTCTCTTCACCGAGTTGGTAGGATACTGAGCATGAATATATGCCCTGGTACCATGGCGTTACCCGACATATCGCCGGGAACCCCAACCATCGAGTTGGCGGTTGGTACGTTGTCGGGAGGCACGAGGCACTGGTATGTTATTTTGTATTCTTACTTATAATTGTGATATAGCATTCTATAATTTATATTTTACATGTTGTGCAGGCTATTGGTCTACATTTAGTCCACCAGTTGGGACTGCAGATGCAGCAGCATGCCGACGATTTTGCGGTTGCTTTGCAGGAGTATGGCCGACAGGTGACTGAGCTGGCTGCCCGGACACTGCATCGAGCCAGAGAGGACGAGCGCTTAGATCACGACCCTGGTTATGTGGCGCCAGAGCACTACCATCGGGGTAGGCCTGTCCCACGGGCGAGGGGACGAGCACAAGGCAGGGCTGTCCCACGAGGTAGGGCTGCCCCATGGGGTCGTGGGGCCGGCGAGGAGGTGGTCCCTGGCAAGGGGCGTTGAGGCACCTATTGAGGCAGCTGATGAGGAGGTTGGAGCTGATCTGCCGGGTTACCACCCTTAGCCAGACAAGCATCTCAGCAGCATGCCGCCGTACAGCCTTCAGCTGGCGCTGACTCCACCAGCATCGCAAGTGACCCCGTCAGATCCATTGTTGATCACGGGCACGAGCTTTACCGGAGATTGGGAGAAGTTCTTTTCAGGCCCATTGACCACAACTGAGGATCGGCCGACCCGAGATGTGGATGGTGGGCGCCGGCTGAGTTTTGGCTCATCGTCGACGGGTGCTGTGGATCTATCACAGGCGCATGTATGTTTGTATTACTATTAAATTTTAATTTGTTTTTATCTCATTGATTCGCCATAAATAACTTTATAATTTTCTTATTAAGGATTCATCCCAGCCTGTCACGGAGGCCACTTTGTGCGATGCTGAGCAGGACACCACGGATGCTTATATTCAGGAGCCCGACGAGACCACAGTAAGAAAATGTTTTTGACTTAACACGTACATTTCTAATATATATTTTCATATACTGAGCTTACTTATTATTTTGTAGGTTGCTGATGGACTGACGACCCCTTCTACCGATCCTGCCAGCCCTACTGACGATCATGCTGCAGCGTATCCTCATATAAAGAGGCGACGTGATGAGGATGGTACTGATAGTGTACCCAAGCGGGAGGGGATGCGCCTCAGGCCAGCGACTGCATTGAAGCACACAGGCTGTGGGACACATTGATTTTCTTTTTTTGTATTTTATGTAGATAATAATTTATGTAAATAATAACAATAATTTTTTATGCTTACATAATATGCGCATTATATTTTTATTACCCCGTTTCTTCTTTATTTTAACACTAAAACACAACATAGAAACGTAACATAACTTAAATTTAGTACAACTAATGAAAACATATGACACGGGAAACATAAAGATAAAGTATTACACTCAACACATACATGTCATTGTTTAGTCACGACCGCCTAGTATTTTCTGCTCCAACCACTTAAATTTTTCTTCCAGCTTATTTCTTTCTTCTTTCGCCTCTTTGAGTTTCTCCTTCAACTCCGCAACTTCTCGTTTGTATTCTCATTCATAGGCCCATTGTTTTTTGGTCAAATCATGAAGATACTGCAAAGAATCTTTGTAGTATTTCTGCTGGCAAGGTTCATCAATCCATACCTCAAAATTGCAAACAGGTTCGTCGGGAACCCTATAAAACTTGTTCATTAACATCCAGTAGCGGCGTCCAACTTCACCATCATCCCAACAGTCTTTCATCATGCATGTTTTGCCGCACTCGCACCTTGGTAAGGGGTTCAAACATTTGTTAAAGCGTAAAAAAAACCTTGCTTTTATGGAAATATTTGCTATTGGTTATTGTTAAGCGCAGAAAATCACTAGAATGCGCCCGTTATTTATAGGCAAGGCAACACAGAAAATGTAGTACTTAACCGCACTATATATATTCATGCAAAACGTAGTATTTAACCGCGATATGCTTGGCGTGTTAAAGATTCTTTCTGATACAAAACAGTTTTTTCGCAGTCGGTCAGCTTTTTAGAACGACAAGACAACACACAAAACGTAGTATTTAACCGTGCTATACATATTGACACAAAACGTAGTATTTAACCACGCTATATATAGCGTGTTAAATATTTTTTTCTGAAACAAAACAGCTTTTTCGCAGTCGGGCAGCTTTTCAGAACGACAAGACAACACACGTAACGTATTATTAAACCGCTCTATATATATTCACATATAACATAGCATTTAACCGGGCTATGCTATGCGAGTTAAAGATTCCGTCGGATACAAAACAACTGTTCCTCGGGCAGGCAGCTTTTTCAGTTCGACAAGACAACACACATAACGTAGTTTTTAACCGCGCTATATATATACACATAACATAGTATTTAATCACGCTATGCTATGCACGTCCCAATATATATAGTCACATACTCAAAACATAAAACGCACTCACATACTCAAAGCCTAAAGACAGAAAACACACTCACATACTCAAACCCTAAACTATGGATGCCTCTTCCTCTATCAAACGAGCCCTATCTTACTCTTCTACTAGAAGTGATGCCCTATCTTACTCTTCTACTAGCAGTGATAATGAAGATGAGAATCCTCCAACATTTGAAGTGGCTATGACTGATTCATGCGTCGACGACAACGATCTGGTAAATTATTATGTCCATTAAACTTTATTTCTTTAACATAAATTACTTTTGTTTCTTATACCTTAACTCCAGAAGATATATATACATCAGTATTGTATATCTTTATTCAGTTTCATATTTTCCGAAACTTAATAGTAATGCTTTTTTTTTAAAGTATATTCCAAGAAAAATCTGCAAGCATCTTCCTCCAACATTAGAACACGCGTTTCTTAACCATCGTGGCAAAGAGTGGTATGTAAATATGAGCGCCGGTGATCAAAGAAGGTTCAAGGTAGGCTGGAGACGTTTTGTGTTGGAGAACTTTATCAGGCGAGGTTTCGTCGTCAAATTTACGTTGGTTGATGTTTCACCGCTGCGTGCTATCTTCAATGTTCAAGTGAAGGGAGACGGATATCCTGTTTGTACTAATCCATTTTTTACTTTCTACTAGGATGTGTTTGTGTTGATTTATCCTTTTATTATCTTTTATTTTCATGTATGTTGCTTTAGTTATGGTTGTTGTGCTTTTTTCTCTTGAAGTATTATGTTATGAAATTTCAATCTTCATATTGGTCTTCTTTACTAACACCAATAAATTGAATGTTGGAACTATCATATCATCATCCCAATTCGAAAGGTCATGTTCCAATCGCGCTATATATATTCACACAAAACATAGTATTTAACCGCGCTATATATGGCGTACGTGTTAAAGATTCTTTCTGAAATGAAACAACTTTTTCGCAGTCGGACAGCTTTTCAGAACGATAAGACAACACACAAAATGCAGTATTTAACCACGCTATATATATTCACTTATTTATCAAACATCTCCTCCTCTGACAGTGTAGTTTTCTAATAATTTTAGAGTGAAACTCAAAAGTGAACGTTAATATTTCTCCATTTTTTAATCCAATACTATTTTTGATTACATGAACGGGAGGGAGAAATTCATTAATTTACTCAACTGAGAAAAGTTAAATATCAATAAGATGTAACAAGGTCGTGGAACATAATTTGATTTGATACATCTTGCAACATAAACAAGTACAGACACTTATTACAAAAAATCATTACGAAAACAAAACAGTAGGTGTATCTTTGATAGTTGGGTACATTCGACGAACTTGCACCAGGAGCTGGATTACCACCGCCACCCAGACCAACTGAAGGACATTTACGACGGTCGTGTCCTGTTTGCGAGCATATGCTACATTTACGTGCATAAACGGTATCACCAACATCCATTTGGTTCCGTATACGCGTTCTCTTTTGCACTTCTAGCTTGCGCAAATAGTCCTTGTTACACAACATTTTAAATGGTTCCGGCGGCCAATAATGCTCAGCAGCCACTGGCTACAACTGCTCACTATATGTGTTTACGTATGCAGCAACACTGTATTGCCTATCAACATAGTTGGTTTCCCCTAAACCTATTTATTGAAAGCACTTCATGTCATGTGAGCACGCATGTGGTAGATGGTCCATTTTCCACATGAACACAACCTACTGGCTTCATTTACGGTGTGTAGATTATTCCCCCGGTGTTCGCGGATAGCGGTGCAAACTTCAAAAACACCCTGGTCGTGATCATACTGTAAATATGAATGCCAAAGTGCTCGCCTCCTGGATTTCTCAAACCTTCTCATCGGTATTGGCATAAATTCAACACCCCTGTCCATCAATTCCGATGCAGCTCTATGCCTTTCAACAAACCTCTCTGCCATCTGTTTGAATGTCATCCGAACCATGGCAATGACAGGCAATCCACGTGCAGACTTCAATAACCCGTTGAATGACTCCGACACATTTGTAGTAAGGGCTCCCCGTCGTCTGCCACCATCAGCATGCAATGTCCACTTGTGAAGCTCATGTCCCATCAACCAGTTATAGGCTCTTTTGTCGAACTGCCAGATCGATTCCATGTGCCTCCTGAATTTGCACTGCTGGTGCTCAGTTGCAGCCATCCACATTAAATCATGCAAGTCCTTGTTGGGATATTTCTTCTGGAAATTGGCCTTCTGGTGCCTCACACAGTAACAGTGGTATGCATAGGGTTCCTGCCTTTAAGGCAAATGCCGTACAAAACTTAAAATACTACCATGCCGATCAGATATTGGACAAATACCTGAACACTGTTTGACAACGTGCTGCTTCAAGTAGTTCAGAAATAGCGTCCACGTCTCTTCGCTTTCATTGGCACAAATGGCAAAAGCAAGTGGAAATATTTGTCCATTGGCATCTACTGCAACGGCGATCAACAACTTAATATCAGACTTTCGATAGACATAAGCACCGTCTATTGAAATTACCGGAGGACAATGCACAAAACCATCAATTGCTGGTTTAAATGCCCAGAACACGTATATGAATATATATTCCGGTATCCCTGGACTCCACTCATGCTTCTATTCAACAACAGCCCCTGGGTTAAAGTGTTTTAGTGCGGCCATGTACCTGGGTAGAGATGAAAATGACTTATCCCAGTCACCGATAACAATTTCAAATGCACGTTTGCGCCCGAGATATGCCTTTCTTTTGGTTATAGTAAACCCATATTCCTGGTGGACGGATGTAATACACTCTTTGATCTTGTATCTAATGGACACTTCCAAGTGTGGAATCAAGACAAGAGAAATCAGGTCAACATCTAAGTTGAAGTGATTCTCATTGAATGTGTCCATTTCACAATTGTGGGTGCTAATATATTTACCCACTTTCCACAACCCTGTTTTCTTCTTCCTCTCACGCAGTATCCAGTTACAACCCATAAAGTATCTACAACACATGACCTTGTATACCTTCGGAGTTGACTCCCATACTATCATCTCACGACACTCTCTTACGTTGTACATTTTACAAGCCCTGGATAGGCGAGCTTTATCCGGAAAATACATGCCCTTTGCCAACATCGTTTGTCTAGACTCATCCCACATTGCTGACCGAATTTTGTCAAGATCCCTTATGAGGGCATCCACATCCGACATACTTGGCAAATTATCATGGTAGGGAATATGACTTAAATGAAACGACACGTGGGACTCGTATACTCTTGGTCTAACGGGAGGTGGAGAAGCACGCTCCCTCGTCAGCTCAGGTTCAACATTCACTTCCTCCTCATCATCACCCTCGTCAGGGAAGGGTGTGTCATCTCCAGACTCGTCGACATTGTTGTCATAATCACTATTATCTTCCTGACTCTGCGCATCTGCCAAATAGAGAGTAAATACGTTGTCTACAGACGACTGAGTGAGGTCAGGACCATTAAGTTGCTCGTTTTCACTGCACAAAAAAAAAAACAAAATGATAAGCTACTCAAATTGATAAATAATTTACATATAGCTATATCAATTCACTTACAAGTCGTACTGTGTTGACATTCCTTGATGGACATTTTCCTGTTGGTGATGACTCCCGGATGGACCACCGTGATCCAACACGCCAAAACTACACATATTCTAACTGGGCATGGGGTCATAACTTGTAAAATTCATATCCGGACGGTACCCCCTGTGGAATATATGAGTGTTAATGCAAATTCAATTCAACAAAAAATAAATATCGTAACAGAAAGGAAAATTGAAGTTTACCAGTCGTCTTGTGGATTATGTAAAGTAGGAGAGAAATTATTTCCTCGCTCCTCGTTCGCCCGCGTAGATAAGTTTAGATCCGGAAAAACTCTTTCAGCCGGAACCTGTTGGGCTAAAACTGCTCCAGAATAACCACCCGATGATGGAGGGTTATCCCTGCTTTGCGAAATCTCATTATTGCGAATGTCTTCAGCCTTGACGTACATTTCCAACAATTTTATCACAATAAATTCATTGTATTCATCGGGAATCCCCAAAAAATCTCTCAGAGTTTCATTGTCTTCGATGTTAAACTCAAAATAACAAGCAAACCCCTCTGGAGTCACAAAATACATATATCTTCCGATAATTTTAAGATTCACCGAATATTTGCACAATCTCATTTTATTGCATAACAACAATACTGGTCTATCGTACTGCATTATAAGTGGCAACTTAATATGACTCTGTGGAGATAAACTATAGCTCACTGAGTTATTCGCCACAACAACCTCAACCTCCCCCCCCCCCCCCCAATATAATGAAACCCTTACTTTTTGCTCTTCAGACATGTAACGAACCGGCCGGTCGTTTTTGAAATTTACGCCCCGATCCCCCATTAACTGCTTCCCCTAAGTTCATTTCTGCTATTTTGGTTTGCCGGGACGTTCGGTGTTGGGATTCGGAGTGTTTTGGGACACTTAGTCCCTAAATGAGAGCTTAAGAATTGAAAAATGGTCCGTAATCGGAACAGTGTGAAGAAGACCTCGGAATGGAAATCCGATGGATTCTTTAGCTCCGTTAGGTGATTTCGGGGTTGGGAGCGTGTTCGGAATGTATTTTGGAGGCTCGTAGCTCATTTAGGCTTGAAATGCCGAAGTTTGAATTTTTGAAGTTTCCGGTCCGATAGTGAGTTTTTGATCCGAGGGTCGGATTGGAATTTCGGAAGTTGCAGTAGCTCCGTCATGTCATTTGGGATGTGTGTGCAATATTTCAGGTCATTCGGGCGAGGTTTGGTTTGGCTTTTGATCGAAAAAGTGTTTTGTTGGAATTTGAAGTTCTTAGGCTTGAATCTTTGATTTAATCGGACTTCCGGTGTTGTTTTAGGTGTTTTAAGGATTGTTACAAGTTTGAATAAGGTATTAGGTGGTATTGGTGCTTTTGGTTGAGGTCCCGGGGGCCTCGGGATGATTTCGGGTGGTTAACGGGGAGATTTTTGAAGTGTTGCAGCAGCTGGTTCTTTTCATCTTCTGGTATTTTCGCTTCTGCGCCTTGGGAACCGCAGAAGCGGAACCGCATAAGCGGCTGGATCATCGCAGAAGCGGTTTGGGGCAGAGTTTCCAGGCGTCGCAGACGGAGGAAATTCGGCAGGAGCGGCCTCGCATCTGCGAGAAAATAGCCGCAGATGCGGCCGTTTGGCTTTTAGTTGGAACCGCAGAAGCGGTGGATAATCCGCATAAGCGGAACCTCATATGCGATTGACTGGACCGCAGAAGCGGATGTGGTCGTTTAGTGAGAGTCGCAGAAGCGGCTCACTTTCCGCATAACCGGGACCGCAGAAGCGGTCCCTTGTCCGCAGAAGCGGAAATCCCTGGGCAGAAATAGAAATTTCGAGGGTTTGAGTTCATAAGTTACAAAAAATCAATTGAGAGCTCGGTTTAAGGCGATTCTGAGTGGGAGTTGAAGTGAAGATCACTGGGTAACGTTTCTTTGGTCCCTTCTTGTTATATTTCATCATTAGATAGTTAAGTCCACCATTAGAATTCGAATTCAAGGTCAAAATTTGGGGAAAAATTGGAAGAAACTTCATAGACCTAATTATTGAGTTTTGAGTGGGCAATTGACCTCCGATTTGGGAGATTTTTATATGGTTAGACTCGTGAGAGTACGAGGGTTCTGAAAATGTAAAAATTATTCAATTCCGAGACGTTGGTCTGAGGGGCATTTTGGTCATTTTACCTATTTTCGCGTCCTAGCTTTAAATTTAATAGTGGAATCAGTTGTTTGCAATATTACTTACGATATGTAATTGAATTGAATAGATTTGGGCCATTTGGAGTCGGATACTCGTGGCAAAAGTGTGATTTCGAGTTGATTTTGGTGCCGATTCGAGGTAAGTGGCTTGTCTAACCTTGTGTGGGGGACCTTTCCCCTTAGGATTTGTTATTTGTTGATTTGAGTGCCTTGTACGCGAGGTGACGGGCGTGTACTTGAGCCAATTGTTGGAAATCCGGTTTTTCTTAAGATATTGAGATTGAGTTCCTTTCATATTTGCTTTATTCTACTTGCAATTATAACTTGTGCTAGATTAGGAAAGCATGTTTAGTTGATTTAACTTGCCTAATTGCTTAAGTTGCCTTAACTGTACTACGTGAAGCATGCTAGGCCAGTACTACCTGTTGCTTGTCTTTTGTACTTCGTTTCCGTGTACCTTCTGGTTGTGATTGCGCATTTACATTGGGACTACGGATGTGGGATTCCGGTAGCTCCCCCCTTGTTTGTTTACTTTGGGACTACGGGTTCGATTCCCGGTAGATCCCCCTGCACTTTTACTTTGGGACTGCGGGTTAGATTCCCGATAGATCCCCCTGCACATTGATAGTTGGACTACGGGACGGTATCCCGGGAGATCCTTCGGATATACACATATGATGGACTACGGGACGGTATCCCGGGAGATCCACTGGACAGTTGAGAAAAGGACTACAGGACGGTATCCTGGGAGATCCTCATTGTTACCATTGGTGTTGAGCTGTACTTATTCTGTGGTTGTTCCGTTCTTGTGTATTTGCTATTGCCTTGCTTAATCTGTCTTATATCACTGCTGTATTTATTATTTCTGTCAGATTATCATACTGTTAATTATTGTTATTACTATATTTTGTCTCAGTATGGCCCTGACCTTCCTCGTCACTACCCAACCGAGGTTAGGCTTGGCACTTACTGAGTACCGCTGTGGTGTACTCATGCCCTTCCTGCGCATGTTTTTCATGTGCAGATCATCCAGGTACCTCTACTCAGGCGCACTATCAGTGAGGCAGGAGGACTACGGAGACTTCGAGGTAGATCTGCTGCGTCCGCAGACCGACGAGTCTCCCTCTTATTCTATCTTTAGTACTTAGTTTTTCCTTCTTTCGGTTGTTAGAAATTCTGGAGTTTGGAACCTTTACTATACACTTCTGTAGCCTGTGTTGCCCGTGAGTTTCCGGGTTTTGGGAATTGTTTTAGACTTGTGATATTGAGTTGTACTTGCCAAGCGGCATTCAGTACAGTTTCCTTTAGATATTTGATTTGATTTTCTCTATTTTTCCGCAATTATTATATTTCCGCAAATGTTAGGCTTACCTGGTCATGGGGACCAGGTGCCGTCATGACATGTTCACGGTTGGTGAACTAGGGTCGTGACAAGTTGGTATCAGAGCTCTAGGTTCATAGGAGTCACGGAACACAGGCCGGTTTATTAGAGTCTCGCTGATCGGTACGGAGACGTCTGTACTTATCTACGAGAGGCTATGTAACTGTTTAGGAAAAATCTTCATTTCATTTGAATTCCTTGTCGTGCGATATTTTGACATCAATTCTAAACTTCTGACTTCTATTCTCTCACAGATGGTGAGGACACGTGCCACTCGAGATGATCAGGCACCCGCGCCCCCTACTGCAGCCGTCAGAGGCCGGGGCCGGGGGAGAGGTCGAGGACGCGCACGTGGTGCAGCCAGAGCACCTGCGCGAGCTGCCGCCGAGGTACCACCAGCAGATCCAGCCGGAGCCCAGGCACCTGGCACACCTACTACTGCCACTACTACTCCAGCGCTCCAGGAGACTTTGGCTCAGTTCATGAGCATGTACACCACCTTGGCTCAGGCGGGGTTGCTTCCCCTTGCTGCAGCCACATCCCAGGCCGGGGGAGGAGCACAGACTCCCGCCGTCCGCACTCCTGAGCAGCGAGTGCAGGTTGAGCAGGTTCCCGAGATTATTCCCCCACCGCCTGCAGCACCAGTTCAGCCCGAGGATGGGTCAGCTGCTTCAGAGGACGAGCAGCGGAGACTTGAGAGGTTCAAGAAGTATGATCCCCCAGTGTTCAGTGGATTAGCATCAGACGATGCCTTGGGATTTCTAGAGGAGTGTCATCGTATTCTTCGCACTATGGGCATAGTGGAGTCCAGCGGGGTTTCTTTCACTGCTTTTCAGCTTCGGGGAGCTGCCTATGATTGGTGGCGCACTTATGAGATAGACAGTCCAGTCGAGGCTGCTTCACTGACTTGGACCCAGTTCTCGGACATGTTTATGAGAGAGTTTGTTCCCCAGAGCCTCAGAGATTCATGGCGCGCAGAGTTTGAGCACTTGCGCCAGGGTGCTATGACAGTTTCAGAGTATGCCATCCGTTATACCAGGTTGGCCAGGCACGCACCGGCTTTGGTTGCTACAGTTCGAGAGAGAGTTCGCAGGTTCATTGAGGGCCTTATTCCGCCCATCAGGTCTAGCATGGCTCGAGAGTTGGAGATGGACATTCCTTATCAGCAGGTAGTGAGCATTGCTAGGAGGATTGAGGGTATGCTCGCCAGGGAGCGAGGAGAGAGGGAGGCCAAGAGGTCTCGAGAGTCGGGTCACTACTCTGGTGCCCGTACCCCATCAGCAGGTCGTTATGGCAGAGGTTATTCGGGTCGCCCTGTACATTCAGCTCTTCCAGCAGCCGGCAGTACTCCAGCTCCACCTCCACCTCAGGAGCCTTATTATGCACCTCCAGTTTCTAGCGCGCCTCCTGCGCGGGGTGCTTCCAGAGGTCAGTCCAGCAGACCTGGCCCTAGTCAGTCACAGGCACCGCGTCCTCCCAGAGCTTGTTACGAGTGTGGTGATACACGTCACTTGGTGAGGGATTGCCCCAGACTTGGGAGGAGCGCGCCCCCACAGACTTCTCAGCCACAGCGTGCTCCTCAGGGTTCTCAGGCCATGGTCACAGCTCCAGCTGCTACCCCACCTGCCCAGCCAGCTAGGGGCGGAGGTCGGGGAGATAGAGGTCGCCCTCGCGAGAGGGGCCGGGCCAGATATTATTGTATTCCTGCTCGCACTGAGGCTGTTGCCTCCGACTCCGTCATTACAGGTATTATATTGGTTTGTCACAGAGAGGCATCGGTTCTATTCGATCCGGGCTCTACTTACTCTTATGTGTCTTCTTACTTTGCTCCGCATTTGGGTGTGCCTCGGGATTCTTTGAGTGCCCCCGTTTATGTTTCTACTCCTGTGGGAGATTCTCTTGTTGTGGACCGCGTTTATCGGTCATGTTTGGTTACTATTCGTGGTTTTGAGACCAGAGCAGACTTATTATTACTCGGTATGGTGGATTTTGACATTATTTTGGGCATGGACTGGTTGTCGCCCCATTTTGCTATTCTTGATTGTCACGCCAAGACCGTGACGCTGGCTATGCCAGGTATTCCGCGTGTTGAGTGGAGTGGTACTTTAGATCACACTCCCAGTAGAGTTATCTCTTTTCTTAAAGCTCAGCGCATGGTTGAGAAGGGGTGTGCCGCGTATTTGGCTTATGTGAGAGATGTTAGTGTTGATACCCCTTCTGTTGATTCTGTTCCAGTGGTACGGGATTATCCCGATGTATTTCCAGCTGATCTTCCGGGCATGCCGCCTGATAGAGACATTGATTTCGGCATTGATCTGTTGCCGGGCACTCAGCCCATTTCCATTCCTCCGTATCGTATGGCTCCTCCTGAGTTGAAGGAGTTGAAGGATCAGTTGCAGGAATTGCTTGGTAAGGGTTTTATTCGACCCAGTGTTTCACCGTGGGGTGCTCCTGTTTTGTTTGTGAAGAAAAAGGATGGTTCTATGCGCATGTGTATTGACTACCGCCAGTTGAACAAGGTTACAGTGAAGAACCGTTATCCTTTGCCTCGCATTGATGATCTGTTTGACCAGCTTCAGGGCGCACAGGTGTTTTCTAAGATTGACTTGCGCTCAGGTTACCATCAGTTGAAGATTCGGGAGCCAGATATCCCGAAGACTGCCTTCAGGACTCGATATGGCCATTACGAGTTCCTTGTCATGTCATTTGGGCTGACCAATGCCCCTGCAGCTTTCATGCATTTGATGCACAGTGTGTTCAGGCCATATCTTGACTCGTTCGTGATTGTTTTTATTGATGATATTCTGGTGTATTCCCGGAGTCGGGAAGATCATGAGCAGCACCTGAGGACCGTGCTACAGACCTTGAGGGAGAAAAAGTTATATGCAAAGTTCTCAAAATGTGAGTTTTGGCTGAGTTCTGTGGCATTCTTAGGCCATGTGATTTCTAGTGAGGGTATTCGGGTGGATCCGAGGAAGGTAGAGGCCGTGCAGAGTTGGCCCAGGCCGTCCTCAGCTACAGAGATTCGCAGTTTCCTTGGCTTGGCGGGTTACTACCGTCGTTTCGTGGAGGGATTTTCATCGATTGCTGCCCCTATGACTAGATTGACCCAGAAGGGTGCCCCATTTCAGTGGACAGAGGAGTGTGAGGCGAGCTTTCAGAAGCTCAAGACAGCTTTGACTACAGCCCCTATCTTGATGTTGCCTACCGGTTCGGGGTCTTATACTGTCTATTGTGACGCCTCGAGAGTTGGCCTTGGAGCAGTGTTGATGCAGGACGGTAGGGTGATTGCCTACGCGTCCAGACAGTTGAAGATACATGAAAAGAATTACCCTGTCCACGACCTTGAGTTAGCTGCCATTGTTCATGCCTTGAAGATCTGGCGTCATTATTTATATGGAGTGCCTTGCGAGATCTATACTGATCATCGGAGTTTGCAGCACTTGCTCAAGCAAAAGGATCTCAATATGCGTCAGAGGAGGTGGTTAGAGCTGCTGAAGGATTATGACATCACTATCCTATATCACCCGGGCAAGGCCAATGTGGTGGCGGATGCCTTGAGTCGCCGGGCGGAGAGTTTGGGGAGTTTGGCATATTTACCAGCTTCAGAGAGGCCTATGGCGATGGATGTTCAGGCCTTAGCCAGCCAGTTCGTGAGATTGGATCTTTCGGAGCCCAGTCGGGTTCTAGCCTGTGTGGTTTCCCGGTCTTCCCTATTTGACCGTATCAGGGAGCGGCAGTATGATGACCCTCATTTGCTTGTCCTTCAGGACAGGGTCCAGCGTGGAGATGCCAGAGATGTGACCATTGGAGATGACGGGGTATTGAGGATGCAGGGCCGGATTTGTGTGCCCAATGTTGATGGTCTTCGAGAGTTGATTCTAGCAGAGGCCCATAGTTCGCGGTATTCCATCCATCCGGGTGCCGCGAAGATGTATCAGGACCTGAGGCAGCACTACTGGTGGAGGCGGATGAAGAAGGATATAGTTGGTTATGTGTCTAGATGCCTCAACTGCCAGCAGGTGAAGTATGAGCACCAGCGCCCGGGTGGGTTGCTCCAGCAGATAGAGATTCCGGAGTGGAAATGGGAGCGCATCACCATGGATTTTGTATCTGGACTTCCACGGACCTTGAAGAAGTTTGATTCCATTTGGGTTATTGTGGACCGGCTGACCAAGTCCGCTCATTTCATTCCTGTGTGTACCACTTATTCATCGGAGCGGTTGGCGGAGATTTATATCAGGGAGATCGTCCGTTTGCATGGTATTCCAGTTTCTATCATTTCAGACAGAGGTACTCAGTTTACATCGCGGTTCTGGAGAGCTGTGCAGCAGGAGTTAGGCACTCGGGTGGAGTTGAGCACAGCATTTCACCCCCAGACGGACGGACAGTCCGAGCGCACTATTCAGATTCTTGAGGACATGCTCCGTGCGTGCGTGATTGAGTTTGGAGGGTCTTGGGATCATTTCTTGCCATTGGCGGAGTTTGCTTATAACAACAGTTATCAGTCCAGCATTCAGATGGCGCCGTATGAGGCTTTATATGGCAGGAGGTGTAGATCTCCGGTGGGTTGGTTTGAGCCGGGTGAGGCCAGGCTATTGGGTACAGAGATGGTTCAGGATGCATTGGAGAAGGTCAAGGTGATTCAGGACAGACTCCGTACAGCCCAGTCTAGACAGAAGAGTTACGCGGACAGGAAGGTTCGTGATGTTTCATATATGGTTGGTGAGCGGGTTCTGCTTCGGGTCTCGCCTATGAAGGGCGTCATGAGGTTTGGAAAGAAAGGGAAGCTGAGTCCGAGGTTTATTGGCCCTTTTGAGATCTTGAGGCGAGTTGGGGAGGTTGCCTATGAGCTTGCCTTACCTCCCAGCTTGGCCGGAGTTCATCCGGTATTTCATGTTTCGATGCTCCGGAGGTATCACGGTGATCCGTCGCACGTGTTGGATTTCAGTTCAGTCCAGTTGGACAAGGATCTATCCTATGTTGAGGAGCCAGTGGCTATTTTGGACAGGCAGATCAGGAAGTTGAGGTCAAAGAACATAGCTTCAGTGAAGGTTCAGTGGCGGGGTCAGCCGGCCGAGGAGGCGACTTGGGAGACCGAGCAGGATATGCGCAGCCAGTACCCTCATCTTTTCACTTCTTCAGGTATGTTCTCTATGCTCGTTCGAGGACGAACGAATGTTTAAGTGTAGGAGGATGTAACGACCCGGCCGGTCGTTTTTGGAATTTACGCCCCGATCCCCCATTAACTGCTTCCCCTAAGTTCATTTCTGCTATTTTGGTTTGCCGGGACGTTCGGTGTTGATATTCGGAGTGTTTTGGGACACTTAGTCCCTAAATGAGAGCTTAGGAACTGATAAATGGTCCATAACCGGAACAGTGTGAATAAGACCTCGGAATGGAAATCCGATGGTTCCGTTAGCTCCGTTAGGTGATTTCGGGGTTGGGAGCGTGTTCGGAATGTATTTTGGAGGCTCGTAGCTCATTTAGGCTTGAAATGCCGAAGTTTGAATTTTTGAAGTTTCCGGTCCGATAGTGAGTTTTTGATCCGAGAGTCAGATTGGAATTCCGGAAGTTGCAGTAGCTCCGTCATGTCATTTGGGATGTGTGTGCAAAATTTCAGGTCATTCGGGCGAGGTTCGGGTAGGTTTTTGATCGAAAGTGTGTTTTGTTAGAATTTGAAGTTCTTAGGCTTGAATCTTTGATTTAATCGGACTTCCGGTGTTGTTTTATGTGTTTTAAGGATTGGTACAAGTTTGAATAAGGCATTAGGTGGTATTGGTGCTTTTGGTTGAGGTCCCGGGGGCCTCGGGATGATTTCGGGTGGTTAACGGGGAGATTTTTGAAGTGTTGCAGCAGCTGGTTCTTTTCATCTTCTGGTATTTTCGCTTCTGCGCCTTGGGAACCGCAGAAGCGGAGCCGCATAAGCGGCTGGATCATCGCAGAAGCATTTGGGGCAGAGTTTCCAGGCGTCGCAGATGCAGAGGAAATTCCGCAGGAGCGGCCTCGCATCTGCGAGAAAATAGCTGCAGATGCGGCCGTTTGGCGTTTAGTTGGAACCGCAGAAGCGGTGGATAATCCGCATAAGCGGAACCGCATAAGCGGTTGACTGGACCGCAGAAGCGGATGTGGTCGTTTAGTGAGAGTCGCAGAAGCGGCTCACTTTCCGCATAAGCGGGACCGCAGAAGCGGTCCCTTGTCCGCAGAAGCGGAAATCCCTGGGCAGAAATAGAAATTTCGAGGGTTTGAGTTCATAAGTTACAAAAAAATCAATTGAGAGCTCGGTTTAAGGCGATTTTGAGTGGGAGTTGAAGTGAAGATCACTGGGTAACGTTTCTTTGGTCCCTTCTTGTTATATTTCATCATTATATAGTTAAATCCACCATTAGAATTCGAATTCAAGGTCAAAATTTGGGGAAAAATTGGAAGAAACTTCATAGACCTAATTATTGAGTTTTGAGTGGGCAATTGACCTCCGAATTGGGAAATTTTTATATGGTTAGACTCGTGAGAGTACGAGGGTTCTGAAAATGTGAAAATTATTCGATTCCGAGACGTTGGTCTGAGGGGCATTTTGGTCATTATACCTATTTTCGCGTCCTAGCTTTAAATTTAATAGTGGAATCAGTTGTTTGCAATATTACTTACGATATGTAATTGAATTGAATAGATTTGGGCCATTTGGAGTCGGATACTCGTGGCAAAAGTGCGATTTCGAGTTGATTTTGGTGCCGATTCGAGGTAAGTGGCTTGTCTAACCTTGTGGGTGGGGGACCTTTTCCCTTAGAATTGTTATTTGTTGATTTGAGTGCCTTGTACGCGAGGTGACGGGCGTGTACTTGAGCCAATTGTTGGAAATCCGGTTTTTCTTAAGATATTGAGATTGAGTTCCTTTCATATTTGCTTTATTCTACTTGCAATTATAACTTGTGCTACATTAGGAAAACATGTTTAGTTGATTTAACTTGCCTAATTGCTTAAGTTGCCTTAACTGTACTACGTGAAGCATGCTAGGCCAGTACTACCTGTTGCTTGTCTTTTGTATTTCGTTTCCGTGTACCTTCTGGTTATGATTGCGCATTTACATTGGGACTACGAATGTGAGATTCCGGTAGCTCCCCCCCTTGTTCGTTTACTTTGGGACTACGGGTTCGATTCCTGGTAGATCCCCCTGCACTTTTACTTTGGGACTGCGGGTTAGATTCCCGATAGATCCCCCTGCACATTGATAGTTGGACTACGGGACGATATCCCGGGAGATCCTTCGGATATACACATATGATGGACTACGGGACGGTATCCCGGGAGATCCACTGGACAGTTGAGAAAAGGACTACAGGACGGTATCCTGGGAGATCCTCATTGTTACCATTGGTGTTGAGCTGTACTTATTCTGTGGTTGTTCCGTTCTTGTGTATTTGCTATTGCCTTGCTTAATCCGTCTTACTTCACTGCTGTATTTATTATTTCTGTCAGATTATCATACTGTTAATTATTGTTATTACTATATTTTGTCTCAGTATGGCCCTGCCTTTCCTCGTCACTATCCAACCGAGGTTAGGCTTGGCACTTACTGAGTACCGCTGTGCTGTACTCATGCCCTTCCTGTGCATGTTTTTTTTCATGTGCAGATCATCCAGGTACCTCTACTCAGGCGCACTGTCAGTGAGGCAGGAGGACTACGGAGACTTCGAGGTAGATCTGCTGTGTCCGCAGACTGAAGAGTCTCCCTCTTATTCTATTTCCTTCTTTCGGTTGTTAGAAATTCTGGAGTTTGGAACCTTTACTATACACTTCTGTAGCCTGTGTTGCCCGTGAGTTTCCAGGTTTTGGGAATTATTTTAGACTTGTGATATTGAGTTGTACTTGCCAAGCGGCATTCAGTACAGTTTCCTTTAGATATTTGAATTGATTTTCTCTATTTTTCCGCAATTATTATATTTCCGCAAATGTTAGGCTTACCTGGTCATGGGGACCAGGTGCCGTCATGACATGTTCACGGTTGGTGAACTAGGGTCGTGACAAGACATTATGAACAAAGCTTGAGAATTTAATAACAAGAAAAATTTATCACGAAGTTGGAGTATTTCTGAATGATAATTCTCAAAATCCTTAACGCCTTTATATAAGGCAATGCCCAATCCGGGGGTCAAATTTTTGGAAGTAAAACGCGGTTTAGAAGGGCGTTTTACATATTTGAATTATTGTTATGTCAGTTAAGCGTAGAAGAATTATTGGTGGTCCCACTTAACATGTAAAACGCGATTCATTACCACGCTTTATGTAAAACGCCGTAATGAACCGCGTTTTATATACCAGTCTTTTCAGCTTCCTTTAAATTGCGGTTTATTATTACCGCATTCTATATAAAACGCGGTGTCGCACCTCCTTTTTACCACCCCTCGCCGAGGGCGGTATATAAGGGAGTTTTTCCAATTTAAGTGACATTATTCGAGATGGGATTATTTAGTTTATCAGAGTCGCCACTTGGAATAAGTTATGGTGTCCTAAGTCACCGGTTTATTTTAAATCCCAAATCGAGGAAGTTTTATTTTTAAAGAGTCTGCGAACCAGAAATTCTACATAAGGAATTCTGTTAACCCGGGAGAAGGTGTTAGGCATTCCCGTGTTCCGTGGTTTTAGCACGGTCGCTTAGTGATTATTACTTGGCTTAAATTGTTTAACTACTCATTTTAGGACCTATGTGCATTTATCTTTTTACCTATTTTAAATCACTTGAATTATTCGTAATTAAATAATTGAGTTACACGTACGTATACTCTTTTCTTTTGGCGCGTCAAAATCATGTCACGCGAACGTGTCCACGATTAATAACGCTTTTGTTGATTTATTAAGAAAGTTTGGTTGAAGTTGCGCGAACGCATACCTCGAGTCTTTTTAGAGTTAAATTTGCAATTATATTAAGCGAACGTATATATAATCGCAATACTAATCTAAATCGGGCCTAAAGCAAACTACGATTGTTCAAATTAAATAAGAGGTTTGCGAGGGCCATGGAAAATATAATAACGGCACACCTCGATCTAAAAGAGTTATTACTAGTTATATGAGGGCCATGGACTTAGGGATTTTGTTTATCATGGCAAACCTCAAAGTGATTTTCCTTATAGAAGAAAACTTATTTAATCAAGGTCACCTAGGATATTCCTATTTAGGACTTAATTTATCAAAGGCTAACTAATTATGAAAAAAGGTTTTAAACTATTTTTGGGGACAAGGGGAATGGGCCAGAAACAGCCAGCCAATGAATCAGCTTTGAGAGCTGAAAATTGGGCTCACGAATGGCCCAGAAATCAAAAGCCTAAGATACAATCGAGGGTGTGGTAGACAATCAGCCCACGTTGGGCTTATATTTTTCAGGCAGGCCCAGTTGTGCATTGGCACCGGCTGAGCCTATCCACCTCTTTGCATTAAAACTTTAACCAAACTAGCCATGGAAAAGAAAAGCAAGGAACATGGTTTACTTAATTTAAAATAAATGAAACTTCAGAAAATAAAGCAATTCAAATTCGAAGGTCTCATCATACTACTATGATTTGCAAAAATAACAAAGGCATGCATTTACACCATAATTCAGGAGAGGCATTTTACAAATTATTAAACTATTGGGCTTAAAGCCCAGGCTCAACAGCCTAAATCTCTGATTTTGCTTGAATGGGTCTCAACTTGGGCCTAGCTGTAAACCTGGCCCAGTCGCAGCTATAAAACATGTTCATCAAATGAACAATGGGTCTTAATTGTAATGACCCAATACAAAATAAACCAGAAAAGAGAACAGGAGCTCAAAGGCCATTTGTGCCTGAAATTGAACCCCAAAGGCAAAGAGTGAACTCAAATAAAGGCAGCCCAAACGTGACTTTCAACAGGCTGCCTTGGCTTAAACCTTAACCAAGTCCAAACCAAACACTCAAATCTCTAAAATTCTAGCAAGAAACATTTTAATTCGATGAGTGCTATTCACAGAATTATACATTAAACTTACCTAGAACACACACTTAGGCGCATTAATTGCAGCCCAGCCTGTGAAACGTAAGTTCAAATTCAGACACTTAGACAGTCCAATTATTACACAACTCTTAGTATTGAATGACAAACTTTACACCAATAACAAACTTTGCATTGCTATTAATTCATGCCACTGTTTTCTTGAAACAAATATGCTAAATGATAAGCTAATCTAATACTAATTCACTAAACAAATCTCGAACTAAACTATTACAGACTTGTACGCTAGTAGAAGATTCTTGCCCCTTTTTGAACATGGCTTTGTCCATAGCAGCCTCATCTTCTTAAAGCTTTTAAGCCAATTGATCCAACCAACTGGTGGCTGAACGAACAGGTTATAGCTAATGAACAAAAAAAAAAAGAAGATATTCGAGTGATGAAATCAGATGGAGGACAAGAAAAATATTACTTAAAGAAGCATGAACAACATTCTTGACTAAGTGTTTCACTATGAATCAGGGCTATTGATATTCAGTTTTAATATCATTTTTCATGCTATTGTAATACACACCAAAATACCAAACAAGCTTGACATAAATAAACACACATTGCTCATGTTAATACATTTTGCCATTATACTATCCAAAGTCAAAGACTAATCAAACAGTATCCAAAGAACAACATTCATTGCACATCCATTTGCAAATTTTGATCTTTTTCTCATAACTCATGTATAAGGAAACTACATAGAGATCTAAGCGGTATCTGGAACAGTGAGAATTCAGTAAAGAAAAATAGAAGAGCAAATATCTGAGAATCCAAGAGAGAACAGCAGAACAGCAGCAGTAAATACAGCACAACAAACCCCAGAAAATCAGAACCTCAGACCCCAAAATCAATAGCCAAGAACCACAGAAACTCCCAGCTAATAGACCAAGAAAAACCTTTTCTTTTCAAACCATGCTTCAAACTTGAAGGAATGAGAATATATTTGGAGTATTCAAAGCTGTTTTTAGTATGAACTTTTCAGAGGAGAAATAAACCTTTTTCAGAAAAGTTGCTTCTCAAAATGTCTCTCCGCCTCTCTCCTTTTTTTTTCAGAAAAAATAGAGACTACATATAGGTTGCCTAAAGGGAGGGCATCTTTTAGCATATTCCTTATCCTAAGGAATAATAGTACAGTCCTTTTTATCAGCCCTTGATACAGCTGTCCCATTTTCAGCATATTTTTTAAACAGCTAGGACAGCTGTACACTTTCCTAAAAATATCTGATTTTCATCCCAAGTAAAAACCCCTTTTTACCCTTTAAGTTATCATTTATTTCAGGTTTTACCTAAACTTTTCTAGTCCAAATGAACCCCTAAAGTTTTTACTGATTTTTACATCAGGGCAAACAACTTGAAACAAATCAAAAGATGCAGCAAATGTAAATAGAACAGTGGAAAGTTAGAAAGAACTACTGTCAATTGAATTTGAATCAGCCTATCTTTATTAAAACTGTTCTTCCTAATTAACTACAGCAATCATGAAGAAAACCTAGAATTTAAACTAAACCAACATACAGATCATCAAGTTAACCAATCAAACACAAAAATCTAATCTGAAAACTAACAGAAGGAACAGAACCAGAGAGACTGGTTTATTGAAACCCTATTTAGACTTAAATCATGTAATTCGGGCATAGAAACTTAACCAATTACCGATTAAACAACTAATCAAGAACTAGCAATCAGATGAACATGCAACTATGGACATAACAACAAAATAAAGCAACAATCCAACAGAAAACCTAACGAGCCTGAACTTTAAACCAAACTAAACATGCTTTAATTAACGGATGGCCAAAAACAATTAACAATCACAAGAGGGAAAAGAGAAGAATCCTAAACATGCTGTCTAAACAATCAAAAACATGAACATGCAGAAAACAAACAAAGATAAGATTTAAAAGAAAAGAAGATTTACCTAAATGTTCTGAAATTAAGTCAAATTGGAAACTTCGTCCAAAAAATCCTCCGAAATGGACTTTGACTACCATTAATCGACTGTTCTTAGCAAGAACGATCGACTAATGGAGGTTTTAAGTCCATTCGACTAACCGCAGACCAGGAAAAGAAGGAAATTTAGGGTTCTTTTGAATCACCAAATCTAAAATTCGAGGCATTCAAGGCTGATTCGAAAGGGGTTAAAGGTGGTTTGGGGTTCAGATAGGGGTACGCATCATAGGGTGTGAATTTGAAACGATTTGTAATGGTTCAAGTTTTCGCCGAATTTCGATTTAAAATTCGAACTACCAAGCTTGATTCGAAGGAAGTGGAGTGAAGATTTGGGATGGGGAGATGCAGGGGAGTTCGTGGCATCATTTTGGGACTGATTTGACCACCGGAACCGCCGTGAGGCGATTTCCGGTGGTGGATCACGGTGGAGGCGGCGTGGGATTGTGAGGCGGCTAGGGTTTTTAGAGTGAAGGTGAGAGACCGAAAAATGGAGTGATTTTTTTGGTTTTTGGGGGTTCGGACAGTTATAAGGTAAAGCTTGTTCAGTTCCGGGCCGTTGGATTGATGAGATCCAACGGCTGAGATCGAGTTTAAGCAAAACGGGGTCGTTTGGGATTGAACGGGGCTGGACCGGGTTGGGACGCAAGTTTGGGCCAGGTTCGAAATGGTCTGTGGGCAAAAATCGTTTGGGCCCCGGGGAATTTTAATTGAAAGCCCAAAAAATCAGATCCTTTTATTTTCATTTTCCAATTTTCTTTCTTTTCAAATTAAAATAAACCTAAATTATCTTCTTAAAACTAAATTAATCTACCAAAAATAAACTAATTACTCTTCATAGTAGTTACCAAAATTAATTAAGTCCTAAATTAAGAGAAAAACTATAACAATTCAAAAATTAAAAGTTAAAATGCAAAGTGAGTTATTTTTGTGATTTTTCATTTTTATAAAACAACTAATCTATTAATTTAAAAAATATAAAATTAAATCCTAAATGCAAATGCAATGTATTTTTTTTTCATAAATTAAATAAAATTAGACATGCACAGAAAAATGTAAATAATTAGAAAAATTCTACAATAATTCCTAAAATAACAAAAAATTAAAAGAAAAATCTAATTCTTTGGGATTTTTAGGAGTAATTCATGTGAGGCAAAAATCACGTGTTCACACGCGGTTAATGACCGCATTTTATATAGAAATGTAACCCTTTTTTTTACACTTAAAAATGTATTTTGAGTAAAAAAGAACCACATTAAGTTCCAGAATGCTTCGGAAGCTACTTACTCGAGTCTCGAGGCTTCGGGGGGGGGGGGGGAGGGGGGGATTGGATAATCTCTCTCCGATTTATTAAATTCCTCCTTCATACGAAAGCTCACTCAATTTCTTTTTAAATTCTTGCAGAGCTCTCTTTTTCTTAGAGTGAATTGATTTTGAATGGAAGCATCGTGATTTTTTTATTATTCATTTTTTTTTTACTTTCTTTTTATTATTATAAGATTTTGTGGGGATGAAGAGGCTACCCACACACACAAATTGAGAACCTGCACTCTAGTTCTTATGCACAAGCAAATAACAAATTAGAAAGAAAAAAAAACATAAATCATTTCAGAAAAGATCATTCAAATCGTAGAAGTGATTAACTGAACTTCGAAGTTCCGAAAAGGGCCATATATCTATCCACTAGTAGTTAAAATAAGTTATATTTGTCCTCTGTTATATTATTTAATTAAAATAATTCCTGTCGTTTGTATATAGAGAATAAAATACCTCTATGCTCTCTACTCTCAGGGGTGTTCATAAAAATTCGAAAAAACGAACCTAACCAAAAACCAAACCAAAAACCAAACCAAATCGATCAAAAAAAATCGATACTTTTTGGTTTTTGTTTAGTTTTGGTTTTGAATTTTAAGAACCGATCAAATTTGGTTTGGTTTTGGTTTTAATAAAAAAAATAACCGAAAAAAATCGAACCAAACCGACTATAGAAGTAATTATTTCAAATTTATTATTACACCTATATATATGTATATTTTTGTACAAAGTTTCTAAAATTTTATGGTAAATGTTAATCGTTTCAACTTTTAGTACAGTTCTTTGCCTTTACATTCTAATTTGCCTGGTAGTTTTCTTTTGTTAAGTGTAAGAATCCAAATCATGTTAAAAATAATTTATTTTTAATTGAGTCCTTAAATTATTCATCACTATTTTATTCAATTATCATCAATATATCTTGGTAATTGATAGATTTCTCAAAGCGCAATTGATTTGATAGTGTTACGTCAAAAATAATATACTCGACGGAGTATGTGTTTGGTAGTGTATGTCTTATATTTAACAAAACAGGCAAATAACCGAAATAACCAAAAAACCGACAAAACCCGACATAAACCGAATCAAGAAAAAACCGACTTAATTGGTTTGGTTTGGTTCTAATATTTGAAATAATAACTTACTTGATTTGGTTTCTTTTTAGGGAAAAACCGATCCAAACCGAACCATGAACACCTCTACTCTCAATTTAGATTTAAACGTGGATTTCTTAAATTTAAAATTGGGAGTGGACGGCACATAGTACTTTATACTCTAGAAACAAATGGTAGGGATTATTTTACTTAAATTTATAACGTGGGATGAATATAATTTATTTTAACTAATAGAAGGATATATCTTAGCCTTTTCCGTTTGAAGTTTGGTAATATTAACATTTTAACTGCGTACGGAAGAGAAAGAGGAAAAATCAAAGACCAGTTGTTAGGTTGGTAGACCAAGTTCACGGGCCTATTTTATGTAGTAGAAAGACAACTACTTTAATACTTACTGTTAAGTAAAATCTCTCTCTCTTTTTTTTTAAAGAAAATACAACAATTATAAGCCAATGAAATGTAATATCTGTACCTATCTACTCTTTTCAGTTCGATATCCAGATCTGTAACCTACGTGTTCCCTAAACTAAACTGAGAATATTAGACAAAAATACTAATTTACATACGCTATACAGTATAAAGAATTTTTAACTATCAGTATATTCTAAAGTATTCTAACAGGTTACATGTTTAATTTTTTAGGTTATTATTTTTTGCTATTATGAACAATTACATGTGATTAAGTTTTAGGTGACTGAAACTATCAAAAAGAATTTACACTATTAAGTTAAACTCAGAAAACAAAATTTTACTACACTGTCAAAACACAATGTAAGTTCTTGGAATACTTAAATGGGAGTTTGGATTGGCTTAAACCCTACTGAAAAATAATTTTTAGGTTTGTTGAGTGTTTGGTAACATTGAAAATAGTTTTTAAGCCAAGTACTTTTAATTTCAAATAAACTAAAATTAACAAGTTGGACATGTTAGGACCGAAAAAATCAGGTGTCATGCGGAAGCTAGCAAAGCAAGTCTTGAGCGACGATAAATCCAACAACAAAAGAGAAATCTAACAAAAAGAGACACAAACATTTAACGTGGTTCGGTCAGCTGACCTACGTCCACGGCGGAGATGAGCAATCCACTATATAAAAGAGAGTACATAACACAAGTGACACACTAACACTTGTCCCGTAAAGTTCTCCCCCTAAACACGACTCATATGGCTACATTCTGGATGCTACTGAATGAGAAGGGAGGATCTTCAATTTATAGAAATCCAAACCTTTACTACAAGAAAAGGGACTAGCCAAATATGGAAGAATTATATTTTTCCTCTGGGAAAAGAAAAACCCAATTATGGTAAATATGTTGTCATTTCCTTCATGAAATAGGAAAACCAATTATGGTAAGAAAATCTGGACAAACACCTAACAATTCTCTCTCTTGGCCTGAATTTTCTGACAAAATAAACTTGATCCACTTTCTTCACATAGCCTTCAACAGGTCGCATCTCCAAATCTCCACCACAAAGTTTGTCTCAACGTGCGTAGCACACTGGTCAAATTTCTCAGACAAAAGTCACGATTATCGTCAAATATGTTGTGGCTAGAACTGAACCCGCCAAGATGAACCTGTCTTTAACCTCGCTCTGATACCACTTGTTAGGACCGAAAAAGTCAGGTGTCATGCGGAAGCCAGCAAAGCAAACCTTGAAAGATGATAAGTGCGAAAACAAAGAGAAATCTACCAAAAGAGACACAAGCATATAACGTGGTTCGGTCAACTGACCTACGTCCACGGCGGAGAGGAGCAATCCACTATATAAAAGAGATTACAAAATATCGAGAGAACAACCTCACGAAGAGACAAACACAAGTGACACACTAACACTTGTCCCGTAAAGTTCTCCCCCTAAACACGACCCTCAACCCCATATGGCTACATTGTGGATGCTACTGAACGAGAAGGGCGGATCTTCAATTTATAGAAATCCAAGCCTTTACTATAAGAAAAGGGACTAGCCAAATATGAAAGAATTATATTTTTCCTCTAGGAAAAGAAAAACCCAATTATGGTAAATATATTGTCCTTTCGTTCATGAAATAAGAAAACCAATTATAGTAAGAAAAGGACAAACACCTAACAGGACAACCCCAATTTATTTATTTTAGCTTAAAAGCCACCCATCTTTGACCAATTTTTTTGCATTGCTATCCGTAATACTTAATTATAACTCCCAACGTCCCCTAATCGTTCTTATTCCCTCCTTTTCTCCGTTATTTCCAATCTTTGCCTTCCAAATTCCATCAAAAGAAGAATCTGATTTTCCATACTCCATTACAAGCATTTGAGGGTTCCAACTAAAATAACAAAAATAGAAGTCTGGCTTGATTCTTGACGATGGTGTACTCCGCTAAACTAATGATTTACTTATTTATTTCACTAAATGCCAAAAAAAAAAAGGTGAAAGAAAAAAGAGAGAGTTATATTCTAAAAACTAGAAGGAACATCAGCCACATTTACATGAGCAAATACAAAATAGGGTCAAATTAATAATTCTAAGACCATGTTATTCAAATAAATATCCTATCATATCAATTTATAACTTAAATTGAGTTGAAATGTAAATTAATTTGTATTTGAACCAAGTTAAATTTATTACTCTTAAACGTTTGAGTCGTTTTAACAAACAAATGCTTATCGGGAGCTCTTTATCAAACACATCAACTGCTTATTTTCAGGGGGTCGGAACCAAAGTAACGCAAGATGTAACTTGAAGAACCAAAGTAACATGAAAAAAATGAAGAACCAAAGTATCGATAGGCACCCGCCATACCTTCCTGACCAAACATCATAACGGACGTCTGGTCAACTTTTGCAGGGTATAGCGCATGGTAGGCATACACTATACATGTCGTTTTTCCTGCCAACCTTATTTGCAATGATTCCCATGTTACCCCACACATAAAAATTGAAGATTGATAAGTAGGGAATCTGACGCGTCCAATCGGCCGGTGACACGTATGGGGACAGAGGGTCAAAGGGGATTACACGTTTCGTTAGGCTAACACCAGCTGTCTCACCGGGTGCTGCAACCGGAGTGGGGTGACCCGTTTTGCATGTAGCAACAATATAATTTTCGAGACTTGGCATAATATAAAAGGCAGTGTAGTTCTCTTTCATTCTAGAAAGGGTCACTCCTTTAGTTAACCCCAAAGACGCTCTCAAATCTCCTTTAGAATTCCCAAATAGTCTAATTCCAAGTCGAAGGTGAATCTAGAAGGATCTAGCGTGAATGATCTTGGAATCGTCACTATGATATCTATTATCTTGTGGTATTGATTCCAGAGAATCGTTGGAGGTAGAAAGGAATAGATACGCGCAAGGTAAACGACAGAACCATGTACTAAGCGGACCGAAGGAAGAGGTCTCTTGTACAATCTCTGGCCCAAGAATCTGTCTCTTCCCTACTTGACCATCATAGAAGTGTAACTAATTCTTCAAAAAGGTATGTAGGATAATCTTCTTCCTTGGCATGACATAGGTATAACGTCTCTCCCTACTTCAAAGGTTCATGTGTTGTAAGATTGATTTATCCCAGGCCCCTTTCAATAATGTTGTTACTCTTCTTGTGCATTGTTCTTACTGGTGGCATTTCTTCAAGTTTGAGGTATTCCCAGATAGTATCATGAGGTCTGAAAGATATGATTCATGATCCATTCCAAGTTCAATCTTGGTATTTCCTCGAACATGAACTTACATTGCACTTATGTATATGTATCTATTTTACTTTATCGATGAGATTCAATGTGAAATACTACCGAGCCCTTGTGTGTCCGGGTATGACCGAGCTCTCTATGAGGCCGGGTACGGAAATGATGTGCTAAAACACTACCGAGCTCTTGTGTCGTCGGGTACGATCGAGATTTCTTGAGGCTGAGAAAAATCGAGACCTCATGAAGCCGAGTACGGTGATAGAAGAATAAAACTTTACTGAGTCCTCTACGAGGCTGGGTATGATATGAAATGATATGCGCCACAGAGTGGTTAAGTAATATTATCTTATATCTAATGTTAGTCTCCACGAGCGGCTTAACCTTTTGTAAAGATTGCATACTTTATGTTTTATGGTTTCTACAGTTTGAGTACCTGATGGGTTTGTTTGCCTGAGTAAGTTTGTTTTGATGATTGACAAAGGAAGACATGCATGAACCAGGTCTATGGACAGTTTACACAGGTGACAGACATAATCAAGAAAAAGGCTTGCACGTGAAAGGGATAAGTATAAGTGGTTATATATGATATTCCCTGAACTAAAAGGTTGCATATTTGATAAGGAGCGGGACTCCTTACTTGAAGAGAACTCTATCTAAGATAAGGGAAGAGTTAGAAGTTGAAGTTGACTAGAACTCTTCCACCCAAGAAGAGTAAAGTATTAGACTTCTAGTTACTCTTTATTTACTAACTCTATATATATCACTTGTCTTCTCTTTTACGGTAATGCACACATACAAAAGTTAAGCACGAATTGAGAGCAAAATAGTAAGGCATTTTGTAAGCAATTCATGTGAGATTTAAGAGTGCGATCCTGAAGCTACACGAACCAGATTGAAGAACCAGCTCCATAAAGAGTTTCACATGTCTTTCTTTATTTCTATTTAAAAGTGTAGTAGGCGTTTTGAATTCTACCTTTCAGCTTTCTTAGAAGCAAATTGTACTAGGTACTTGAGTTGCGTCATTCAAGTTAGAGTTAACTTGAAGTAGTCGCAACAGCCTGTGGTGTGTTGCTATAAGGGTTTGAGTTAATCCTTAGGTTTGTAAAAGGTTGTAAACTTGAGTTATATTGTTCAAGTTAGAGTTAACTTGAAGTCTTTGCAACAGCCTGTGGCTTGTTGCTACAAGGATTAGAGGTAATCCTTAGGTTTGCAAGAGTTTGTAAACTTTGTTGTTGGCTCAGAGTTGTAATAAAGTGCTTGGAGAAAATCCTACTAGGTAGTAGGTCGTAGTTTTTTCAACTTTTTTAGCTGAGTGTTTTCCACGTAAAAATACTTGTGTTCTTTACTTTCCCCATTTATTATTTCCGCAACAGTAGTGTAAGGAACACATAGAAGAACCATGTCCTTCTATAATCCGTGCACGCAAATGGACACCACACAAATCACCCCCTCTTGTGTGCCATTGAAGTATAAAACATTAATTGGTATCAGAGCAGGTTATCCTTGAAGAGGCTAACACCTTAGGAAGATCAAGATGAATGCATGACCTAAAAACTTTAAAGAGCAATCCACCACTAGGACACCGCTGTCCAATGATCACTACTATTTTTTGTGAAAATAGATGAGAAAAGATTACTTGCAGATGAATGATGGATGTTTCAAATGTGGTAAAAAGAAAAACATGATCAAGAACTATCCTATGTGGGAAGTTGAGTGGAAAAAGGAGAAATCAGAAAGAAGGAACAGAAAGAAGGAACATGTAGCTACTTGGAAAGATAATTCAGATGAGGACACTGATGATAATGCTGAACGGGCTCTTATAGCAATTCGAGAATCTGAAGATGAACCTGATGCAGAATCTGAAATAAGTTTTCTAGACCTTAAGGATAAAATTAAACTCCTTTCTAAAGATAGACTATCAGAATTGTTGCTAACTTTAATTGATGAATCTAACAATATAAGTTCTGAAAAAGAACAGTTGTCAAAAGAGTGTAACTTTTTAAAAGCAGAATGCAAAAACCTAGAAATAAATGTTTGTAAAACTGAAAAGGAAAATACAGCTGTGAAGAACAAAGTTCATGCACTTGATACGTCTGTCTTAGAACTTAGATCTGAAAATATAAAGTTAAAGTTAGGGACATTAAAAGAGATGTCAAGTGATATACAACTCAACCTAGAGGATGACTTAAGGAAGGTTAAAGATGAGCTATACAAAAAGGAGGAAAATGTAAGAGTTTTGAAAAAGGACTTGACAAAGGTCAAACATGATCTTGATAGAACATGTAAAGGGAACAGATCCTCCGGTACACTTTCATGGCTACAAGAACACCATAATAGCAATAGAAATGGACTTAGCTTTAGGAACTCTGCACCTAAATGGGATCCCAAAAATAAGTACCTAACACTCCCTGGGAATAAGATTTGCACACAATGTGAAAACATTGGTCACTACAAGAGTGTTGCACTACAAAAGAAAAGGCAGATCAAAAGAACAAAGATTTTTGTTCTAAGAAAAAATAGGCTGCCAAGTTGGGTTAAAAAAAATTTAATTTATCCTTTTGTATAGAAAGGAACCCAAACTAGTTTGGGTTCCTAAGACTAACCTATGATTTTCTTTTACAGGTCCAAGTGAGAAAGAGCAGCCAAAAATGATATATCATTAAAGGTTTCTCAAAATACATGACAGGAAATAAGAAAAGGTTCCTTTCACTTGTGGCCTTTAACGGAGGTAATGTCTCCTTTGAAAAGGAAAATAAAGGTAAAATCATTGGAGTCGGAAAGTCTTGAAGGGAAGAAGAGTGAACAACATATATGTAGTGGATCTGTCCACACTTTTCGATAATGAACTCACTTGCTTGAGTGTCATGGACAGTGATCCCCTCCTTTGGCATAAGAGACTTGGACATGCTAGTCTAAGTCAACTCAACAAACTAGTCTCCAAGGACTTGGTGATAGGGCTGCCTAACATTAAGTTCAAGGAAGATAAAGTTTGTGAGGCATGTGCACGGGGGAACCATGTAAGATCTTCTTTCAAAAGTAAGAAAATGGTGAGTACTACCTAGTTGATGGAACTGGTCCATAAGGATATGTATGGACCAATGAGGGCAATGAGCAGAGGTGGTAAGAGATATGTTATGGTGCTTGTTGATGATTACTCTTGATTTACTTGGCACTATTTTTAACATCTAAAGATGAAGCATTTGACATGTTCACTTCATTTGTTAGAAAAACTCAGAAACAACTAGTGAATTAACTTGCACCAATTAGGTATGATCATGGTACTGAATTTGAAAATGCTAAATTTTCTGAATTTTATGATGAGCATGGCATAGATCATAATTTTTCTGCTCATAGGACTCCACAATAAAATGGAATAGTTAAAAGACAGAATAGGGCATTGCAGGAAATGGCGAGGACTATGCTACTTGCTAGTAAATGGCCCCATAGCTTCTGGGCAGAAGCTGTGAACACTACATGCTACATCATAAATAGGTGCATGACTAGACCTCTTGTTGAGAAGACTCCCTATGAGTTACTTAAAGGGAGAAAGCCAAATATATCCCACCTTAGGGCATTTGGATGCAAGTGATTTATGCACAATAATGGAAAGGACTCCTTAGGTAGTTAGATCCCATAAGTGATGAAGAAGTATTCTTGGTATATTCTTCACATAGGTAAGCTTATAAGATATATAACAAAAGAACTATGTGTGTAGAAGAAAGTGTGCATGTTGTTTTTGAAACTAACATTCTTCCAGAGAGGCAGGAACAAGATGATGAAGAGATAGGAATGACAAGAAACTCAAATGGTGAAGCCACAGTCCAGCCTGAAGCTACATCACAGGAAGGAATAGGTAATAGAGCAGGTCCTTCCACACAGGGCAACCTGACATTGGGAACTGACTAGAGAGGAACTGATCCTCAAACCTCGAGGGAACCTGTCCATGAACCTATTCCTCAGTAACAAAACTAGGAACGAACATCCAGAGAAATTGACACTCCTATTGCAACATTACGAAATTGGATTTGGACGAACCTAGTTCATCTGTTGATCAGAAGATGTATATGGTAATGATTTGCTCTTTGTTATATCTCACTGCTAGTAGACCTGACATTATTTTCAGTGTAGGCCTTTGTGCTAAATTTCAGGCAAATCTAAAGGAGTCTCACTTGAAAGCTGTCAAAAGGATCTTGAGATACCTAAAAGGCACCACTGATCTTTGCGTATGCTAGCTAAAAGGTAGTAATTTTGATTTAGTGGGATATGCTAATTATGCAGGTTTTCTTGTCGATAGAAAGAGCCCCTCAAGTATGGCATACTTTCTTGGCTCATGTCTTGTATCTTGGGCCACTAAAGAGCAAAACTCTATGGCTTTGTCTACTGCTGAAGCTGAGTTGTATCTCCATCTTTTATGATAACACTAGTGCAATAAGTATGACCAGAACCCAGTCCATTACAAAAGAACTAAGCACATAGATGTTGGGCATCGTTTTCAAAGGAATAATTTTGAGAGGTGTTGATCACTATGGAATTTTGTGCTACTGATAAGGATATTGCTGACAAATTCACAAAAGCATTGAGTAGCGATCACTTTGAAAGGAACATATTAGAATTAGGGATGATTAAGATCACCTAAAAGAAACCGGTTCTAACTCAATAAATGGTTAGATAATTTGTGAATTCTGTGAATAAATAGATTAGATATTGTTCAGTCTCATGATTTTATTAGTATACTCTTGTGCCATGTGCTAAAATGTCTCACTGATGTCTAGTGATATTATCCTTACTTTCTTGGAAAAAATTAGTCTTACACAAGAGAACTTTCAGTGAAGAACCGGGTTCATCGAGCTTATAAGGTATGTAATCTACACTTCGCATAATTTGAAATAACTGCATATGGATCATGAACTGAAAAGAGACCCACTTTATCCTAAACTATTTTTGAACCAGTTAGTTACAACGAGCCAGTTTCATCAAGAGTCTCACGCGCCATAATTGCCGAAATATCTGGGAAAGAGTCAAACGTCCTTCAAACTGAAACTTCCAATGTGATTAGACTTCTAGACTTCAAAATGGTTTCTTTATACACTCAACCTTTACCTCTTTAAATTGATTTGTCCTTACCCTCTTATTTCAATTTTTTTTAAAGATCAAAATCTCCAAACTCACTCCATTTATCTCAAGTTTCTGAACTGATCAAATGGAAATACCCATGAGAATCCCAAAAACTCTAAAAACGCTTCCTCACCACCCAAAGAACCTTCACCCACACTTGAAACCATCAAACACCCAAGAAAAAACAAATCAAAATAATTGCATGAAAAATAGTAGCAAGCAAAGAACAAGCCAAGAAATTGAATGAGAAGCTACAAGCTAGTCAAGCAGAAGAACCACAAAATTCTGATGATCTCGTCTGTGACCGAGGGGCAAGAACCGGTTTCATCTGAAACTGAATAGGTAACTTCTGGGTTAAAAAAAAACTTCTGATATTGCTTCTGAAATTGCTAAGAGTCTCGAAAATAGGTTTGTGTTTGTTGGTTCGAATGCTGGTGTAGAAATGGTTGGGACTGAAAAAATTTGTGGTAAAAATAAAAAAGAAAAAGAGAGTGAGGGTGTTGATGCATATGTGAGAGGAAGGGAAGAAGAAGAAAGAGTAGTTGGATGTAGTTCATCTACTCTTGTTGGTTTGACTGAAAAAACATGTGCAATGGTGGTTTTATAGTGTAGAGATTGGTGATAATGAGGAGACTATGAATAAAAGTATGGGAATAGAATCAAGGAGATATGTGATGGTTCTGGTGATAGAAGTGTAGAAGATGGGTTGGTTAGGTTAAGTAAACGGTTTCATGAACCAGTTCCTTCTCTTGGTAAATAGACAAGAGTCACAATCTGCTGTAAAAGGTGTCAGATAATTACAATCAAAAGAAGAAGAGCAAAGTTAGAAAAACTGCAAGAAAGGGCATGGCTGACACTAAGTGAAAGAGTGCTCCTTCTATCCCTGTAGCAACTCCTCCCATAATAGGATGAACTGCAAGGAGCCAGAAGAAGCAGAGTAAGGCCAATGTAAAAACACCTTAGCTGAGAGTGCCAAGAAAGTCGCTTCGGAAGAAAAAAGCTGGTAAGACAAGAGGAGTAGTCTAGTTGAGGAGATGAACCTGGTTCATGTGGATGAAGATAAAGATGTGGAAGTAACACCTAGTGATAAAAAAGAGACAGATTTCTCAAGAAACAAAGGTTGTGGCAGAGGGTTCAATTGTGACTAAAATAACCACGTCTGCCAAAAAGAGCAAAAAGGCTCAAATAGTGGAAGAAAATTGTTAAGGATGTCAAGATTGAACGATTGAAGAATAGGTTGGCAGAAGTAGAGGCTGAGAGAGACTATCTCAAGTGTGAGATTGCAAAGCAAAATGAGAAGAATGGTGGTGTTCTTCAAGATATGCTGAAACTGCTTCAAGCCGATAACCAAGAACTTTGCCCTACCTAATCCTAAATCCTCCCTAGCCCAGTTGTAACCAGTGACCCAAGTAAGATTTCTCTGTTTTTTTGCTCTTGGTTCTATGGTTTTATTTCGTATTCGCCTTGTGGTAGGATCTTATCAATCGATGAAATTCACTGCTTTTGCTCTAAATGTTTGTTGATATTCTTAGATGGATAATATCCTTAGATTGAAAAAGAGAAAATTGAATCCATGATTGCATTTGAAGTAGCCCCAGTGGCCATGAGTGATATTTTTTAAAATCTAGTTACTTAATTTAACTATGCAACTTTTCGGTGATGCCAAAATGGGGAAGATAAGGTGTGCTTTTGCTTTGGACTATGATGTTTATAACCTAATGAACCTGGTCCTTGATGATTTGTGTCTTTAAAATGGAAAGTGTTCTAATAGTATGTTGATGTTCAGTTGAGTTGAAACAGGTTTCATGCTTATGAAAAGCACGAAGTTTGTCATCATCAAAAAGGGGAAATTTGTTGGCCTGAGTAAGTTTGTTTTGATGATTAACAAAGGAACTCATGCATGAACCAGGTCTAAGGACAATATACACATGGAATCAAGCAAAAGGCTTGCACGTGAAAGGGATAAGTATAAGTGGTTATATATGATATTCCCTGAACGAAAAGGTTGCATATTTGATAAGGAGTAGGACTCCTTACTTGAAGAGAACTCTATCCAAGATAAGGCAAGAGTTATAAGTTGAAGTTGACTAGAACTCTTCCGCCCAGGAAGAGTAAAGCATTAGACTTCTTACTTCGATTTGTCGTTACTGAGAACTGCTACCAAACTCCAGGTTACTCTCGTTGCTTATCCTATATGTATAAATCTAAGTCCTTTAATGCTTCCTTATTACTGCTCATCTTAAGAATGACGGCCCAATCTCATTTCATACTTTGTAACTTTTATCCATCCATTGTTGATTCACCTTAATATTGATCTACAATCTACCACTGATAACTTGAAACCTCTTACGTAATATACTGTCACTGGGGCTCACAATGCATCGAGGAACATTTGAAGTGATTTTTGGATCCACTTAGGGGCGATACTATACTTCAAAAACGGTATTTCATGGCATCCTTACGTGGTTCATCTTATGGGGGTATTTTAATCCTGTACAATTCATGAAATCCCCTTTTTCAAATCGTTACTCAATCTAAGGCCCAAACGTCATCCTTTATCTATCACAATTACATCATCATTCTACTACCAGGGCAGCATTTTATCTCTTCTAAATGCTACTAGTCTTAGACTCCTTTGAGTTCATTCAGGCTATACTGAGCTTTCTATAATTTGGAGAAACAATCAGCACTTCTTGTTTTCATGGGCTTAATCTTGAGGACTCATCCATTTTCGTCACCTCCTCACTTGCCTTTTCTTATCCTTACTCCTGCCTTACTAAAACCTTGTCGTTCTACCATACTTAGCTTGTGACCTATACATATCTATTTATACTACTCGAAACCTTCCTTCATCTTGCTTGCACCATAGATTTTTTTATGTTATTCTGAAATATCAAGCGAGACATCACATCGTCTCTAACTCTTCTTTGCTCTCTTAACTAGACCACTCGATACCTAGAAACTGTAGGCTAGAAGATATGCCATTAATGACACTGATATCATTCCTGGATACTGAATCACAGTGCTTCTAGCCTTCTATCCGAAGTATGGACTATTCACAACCTTCTGCAAAGACTCTATTCATTAAAATACTAGAGGTGCCTACGTTCTTGATTCCCCATGTTCCTATTATTCTATTATCTATTCACGGGTCTCAGAAAATATGTAAGTTGATAAAGTTTATTTCATGATATTAATCAAAGGCGTAATGATCTTATGACATTCCGAGAAATCTTATTAACTAACTTATTATACATTGCATCCAGTTATACATGCACGTCGGCCCATGACCAGATGGTGTTATATATGCGTATGTGTGTGTGTGTGTGTGTATACACACACACACACACACACACACACACACACACACATATATATATATATATATATATATATATATATATATATGCGTATGTATATGTATATGGGATATGAAGAAAGGTTATGGCGTTATATACGCACCACCGCCTGATCAGCTGGTGTACATTGATGATTTCGTCCACAGTGGCCGATATGATATGATGGGATGCCCTCAGAGGCTTGATGATGTTATGTACATACCTATGCATCATATAACATTTATACGCATATGCATGACATTATAAATATTAAAAGATTCATAGAGCTATTCAGATTTACATGTTGAGTCTTTTACTCCATGTTTCTCTCATGTCTATTATTTACTGATTTTCATTCCTTACTTACTCGGTACATTATTCGTACTGATGTCCCTTTTGCCAGGGGATGCTGCTTTTCATACCCACAGGTCCCAATAGATAGGTTGAGAGTCCTCCAAGTAGGCTATGAGCTCAGTGGAAAGCGTCGGTGCGCTCCATTTGCTCTGGAGTTGCTTATTTGGCCAGTATGATTTAGACATGTATTGATTAGTATGGCGGGGCCCTGTCCTGACCTTTATGGTATTTATGTACTCTTAGAGGCTTGTAGACAGATGTTATGTATACGGATACTTGTATGGCCTTGTCGGCCTATGTTTTGAGTATATTAAGGATCATGTCTGCCATATAGGCCCGTACATCATATGAATAACTCGGTATATCAAGTTGGGTCATCCTATATTGAGTATTCCCTCGTGCTTTATTCTAATTATCTCATGAAAACCTTTCTGGTTCATTTACCTATGATAGAATGATACGAAAGATACGTTATGTTGGTACTTGGTTGAGTAAGGCAACGGGTGCCCGTCGCGGTCCATTGGTTTAGGTCGTGCCAAAAGGAAAGAAGGGATAAACTTAACATATACCTTAGTCGATTCTCTTGACAATCTCTCTAACACATATTAATTGCGACAAAACACGTAACGGCTGGTCGAAGTTGAGGAAAATCTATATGATATTCTTGAGAAAGATTGTACTGTGTTCTTTTAGAATCGCAAATCTCACGTTGCTATAGTACTAAGTAGTCTTGTATGAAATTTGTTGTAGCAAATTCACATTTCTATCATATAATTTGCATAAAGCTTTCAATTATTTGTAGATATAAGCATCTCTATTTTGTGAATTAGAGAGGCTTTTTATCCTAGTGGGTGTGGGCCCCCACTTATTTGATGACTTAGTCATAAAATCCTCTATGTGAGCCACCACCTTCTTATGCACATGACTAGATGGCAATTTGCTGCCAAATTTGTAAAATCCCACGTGGATGTTTCCCACTTATAATTATCCAAGAATCTTACTTAAATATTTATCCACAGATTTCTAATTAATTTGTTAATTTCCACTCAAATCAATAATTAACCAACTATCAAAATAATTAAGAATTACCTTAAATTACTTAAAATACTATTCACTTTTAACACACTTTATATACCTTACTATCATGGTCATGTGGTACCTTGTATGGCACCAGTCCATAAATACGGGGTATTATAGCTGGGGCCATATTTTATCCCAAATTGCCAAACTTCGACGAAACTCATTTTCTTCGATTCGCTTACCCTCTCACCTTCACGAATTTACTTATCACGTGTTTGAAATAGTGTAATACTTATAACCTCAAAATAAACTTGTCCTTGAACTAATGTCAATTATCTTACGACAAATCCAACGTACAATACTACGGGTTGTAACGTCATCGTAATACTGCATAGTGTAACATTGACGTAATACTGTGAGGTGTAACAGATTCCGACTCTATAATCTCCTTAGACAGATCAACAACACCTGTGTCGAAGTCTTTGCTAGCCATGGCTACCTTGCTCTTTGACCTTGTGTTGTATAGGTGACTTGCTAGAATGCCACTGTCACGACCCGGATTTCCCACCCTCGGGAGTCGTGATAGCTCCTACTAATGAGATCTAGGCATGCCAAATTTAATTACTTTTTTCATCAATAACATAATTCCTTTTTAACATTATCGGCCATAATACAAAGCAATGAAATTAATTAATAAGCGAAAGTCTCAATATTATAGAAAACATAGTTGCCTAAAAGGCAAGGACAGTATTAAAACTATTTGTAAGAGCTATCCAATTATGAGTTAGATAAGTGCATCAGTCAACATTAAAGGATGAATGTTACACTCCGTAGTATTATGATGATGTTGCACCCCGTAATATTGTACGTTTGATTTGTCGTAAGATAATTGACATCAGTTCAAGGACAAGATTATTTTGAGGTTATAAGTATTACGCTATTTCAAATAAGTGATAAGTAAATTCGCGAAGGTGAGAGGGTAAGCGAATCGAAGAAAATGTGTTTCGTCGAAGTTTGACAATTTGGGATAAAATACGGTCCAAGCTATAATATCCCGTATTTATGGACTGGTGCCATACAAGGTACCACATGACCATGATATTAAGGTATATAAAGTGTGTTAAAAGTGATTAGTAGTTTAAGTAATTTGAGGTAATTCTTCATTATGTGGATAATTGGTTAATTATTGATTTGAGTGGGAAATTAACAAATTAATTAGAAATTTGTGGATAAATATTTAAGTAAGATTCTTGGATAACTAAAAGGGGGCAATATCCACGTGGGATTTTACAAATTTGGCAGCAAATTGCCATCTAGTTATGTGCTATAGGAGATGGTGGCTTACTTAGAGGATTTTACGACTAAGTCATCACATTAGTGGGGGCCCACACCCACTAGGATAAAAGGCCTCTCTAATTCACAAAATAGAGATGCTTATATCTACAAATAATGGAAAACTTCAGCGAATTCATACAAATTATATGATAGCAACGTGAATTTGATATCACAAAATTCATACAAGACTACTTAGTACTATAGCAACGTGAGATTTGCGATTCTAAGAGAACACGGTACAATATTTCTCAAGAATATCATACGAATTTTTCCCTACTTCGATCCGCCGTTACGTGTTTTGTCGCAATTAACGTGTGTCAGAGGGATTGTCAAGAGAATCGGCTCAGGTATGTTAAGGCTATCCCTTCTTTCCTTTTAGCATGATCCATACGATGCAAACGAAACAAGCAAATGCACAACTTTCATAAATGACTCGATTCATAGAAATACTAGAAGTGCCTACGTTCTTGATTCCTCATGTGTCCTATTATTCTATCATCTATTCATGGGTCTCAGAAAATATGTAAGTTGATAAAGTTTATTTCATGATATTAATCAAAGGCGTAATGATCTTATGACATACCGAGAAATCTTATTAACTCACTTCTTATGCATTGCATTCAGTTACACATGCACGTTGACCCATGACCAGATGGCGTTATATACGTGTATATATATGTGTATATATATATATATATATGTGTGTGTGTGTGTGTGTGTGTGTGTGTGTGTGTGTGTGTGTGTGTGTGTGTATCTGGTATGAGGAAAGTTTATGGCGTTATGTACGCACCACCACCTGATCAGCTGGTATACATTGATGATTTTGCCCATAGTAGTCGAGATGATATGATGAGCTGCCCTCAGAGGCTTGATGATGTTATGTACGCATATACGTGTGCATCATATGATACTTATACACATATGCATGACATTATAAATATTAAAAGATTCACAAAGCTATTTAGATTTACATGTAGAGTCTTTTACTCCATGTTTCTCTCATGTCTATTATTTACTGATTTTCACTCCTTACATACTTGGTACATTATTTGTACTGACGTCCCTTTTGCCTGGGGACACTGTATTTCATGCCCTCAGGTCCCGATAAACAGGTTTAGAGTCCTTCAAGTAGGCTATCAGCTCATCAGAAGGTTGTGGTGCGCTCCATTTGCTCCGGAGTTGCTTATTTGATCAGTATGATTTAGATATGTATTGATTGGTATGACGGGGACCTACCCTGACCTTTATGGTATATATGTACTCAGAGACTTGTGGACAGATGTCGTGTATACAAATACTTGTATGGCCTTGTGAGGCTATGTTTTGAGTATACTAAGGATCATGTCGACCTTATAGGCCCGTACGTCATATGTATAAGCCGGTATATCAAGTTGGGTCATCCTATATTTAGTATTCCCTCATGCTTTATTCTTGTTATCTCATGACAACCTTTCTGGTTCATTTACCTATGATAGAATAATACGAAAGATAAGTTACGTTGGTACTCGGTTAAGTAAGGCACCGGGTCCCCGTCACGGTCCATTTGTTTGGGTAGTGATAGAATCTGAATTGAAAGAGGAGGTCCAAAGGTTGAAACAGCAGATGGCAGAAGTGTATCAGGCTCGGATCAGGGGGCATCCTCCACCTTTATGCCCCACTAACTGTTACATCTCGTGGTTTTTGTACGTTAAAGTTTCGTCTTCAATTAATTGACATAAATTCAGGGGTGAGATTATCCCGAGGTTAGCATATTTATGCTATTTATAACAAGAAATAAGTAAGTTACATGAAGGTAAAGGGTACACGAACTAAAGAAAACGAGTTTCGTAGAAGGTTGTCGATTTGGGAAAAAATACGGTTCGAGCTATAATACCCGATATTTATGGACTAGTACCATAAAAGGTAGCATATGACCGTGATAGTATGATGTATAAGTATATTAAAAATGAATAGTATTTTTAGGTAATTTGAGATAATTCTTAATTATGCGGGTAATTGATTAATTATCGGGTAACGGGACATTATCTAATCACCTAATAAGTGGATAAAGATTTAATAATTCTCACCCCACCCCCACGTGGCAGCAAGCCACTACTATGGCCTATGACACTTAGTCATAGTGGCTTAGTGTCCATTTATAGTTACAAGACACTTACGTGTAAGTAAGTGTAAGACCTTATAAAACTTAGTTTCATAACATTACAAGATTTGGTTTTCTTCCTAAAAATCCTATTCAAGACATTTTCAATCCAGAATTGGTTTCATAGACATTACGTTCAAACTCCATCCAGCAAGATTTCAATAAAATTCTTGCAACCAACAATTCCAATGACATAGCAACGTAAAATTTTGCGGTTTTAAAAGAGTACGGTGCAATCTTTTCTAAAAATATTTTACGGATTTTTCTCTACTCCAGGTATATTAAGGCTAAGCCCTTTTTTTCATTTTTGCATGATCCCGTAATTATACGAGTTTGATAACGAAGCATAAAGAAAAATCCACATCCCGGAATTTGTGTATATTTTTCTAGTTTTGTAAGTTAAAATATTCTCTTTATCGGGACTTCATATTCATTTGATTATTTCCTTTTTTCCAGTCAAGAGATCAAAGAGTCTATATAGAACAACTCAAATTTCAAACCAATCTATATGGCAAAAACTAATGCTAAATACTAGTCAATATTTTTACCTGATATATAGCTTGTGTCTCCATGAATTGTACGTCATTCAAAGAAACTATAAGGAATAAGCAGATATTGCTTGGTCTATTACATTTGGTATGTTTATTATCTTATCAAATCAATTCTGTTTTGTGGTCACTAGGGTTCGTTTGAATTACATTGCATTTCTTCAATAAGTGTGCAATACATACTACGTGTACAAATTAAATTTTTATATATCTTCCACACTGTAATAATAATATAGCAAAATGTTATAATATAATAAGACATGGCTTATAATACCGAGATTGTGATTAGCAACATGAAGAACTAGCTTCATCATGATACATTAACACAACTATTCCAATTCTATATCTAACCGTCATAAAATATACATGGATTCTGTTGAGATAAGTAGGACTACTATCCATAGTTAGCTAAGGTGGTTAAGAGGAGCGTTAGCTAACTTATTAGAGTGGTTAGTTAGAAAGTTAGTTAGGAGGACAGTATTACAGTATTTCCATTACCATCGAGCTATAATTGATGGGCATGCCCCTATAGGGCAACCTATGATCAGTTGGTACGTTATATACCAAACCTACTGCGGCCGAGCGCCTATGAGCGAGCCCAGTTGATCGAGATACAGAGCCTAGTATGGCTGAGTACCTATGAGCGAGCCTACTACGGCAGAGCAGCCGGACATTTATTTTACTTACTGTATCGAGAGAATAGAGTCAGTATCAGCAGATGAGCATATCTTGAGATTATCCTTGACCCCCGGTCACTTTCAGTTATTATATTATCAGTTCAGTTTCAGCTTTCAGTATATTACCTTACTTACTCGGTACATTATTTCGTACTGACGTCCCTTTCTGGGGCCGCTGCATTTCATGCGTGCAGGTTCAAACAGACAGACGGGTAGACCTCCTCAGTAGGTGTTGCTCGAATTCAGCTTTATCGGTAAGCTCCCCGTCGTTCAGAGTTGCCGGGTCTAGAAATTTTGTGTACATCTTGTGTATATACGTAGATAGGCTATGGGTAGGTCGGGGCCCTATTCCAATCACAGTACATCTATCAGTAGAGGCTTGTAGACATATCCTGTCAGTTAGTGCAGTATGTTGGGCTTGTAGGCCCTGTACATATATTTTGTTGGCTTGTCAGTTATAGTGGTTATGACGGCCTTGCCGGTCCAGCTTTATGTTGACATTTAGTCAGAGTTAGTCTCTATTTAGTTTTTATATTTTTCTTCGGACATTATCTTGTAATGTGACCCATAGCGAGAGTATGACATTATATATTTAGAACCTCTTAGTCGCATGTGGTACGCAAGGATAGGTAAGGCACCGGGTGCCAGTCTCGCCCCCAGGCTCGCGGCGTGACAACTAACTACACTGAAAACCCTGCAACTATCCTACCACTATCACAAGCCCGGATTCCCACTACCGTTGACCTTTCCCCTCAACATGCACTAGGCTTTACCCCTTACCACAACTACCGTGGCACCTCGTCCCAAACTTTTTATGGTCCACACGCCAAAACAACCTCATACCCTGCTCCGACATCCACTCCTGTTTATGTAGCCCCTCCACAAGCTACCCTCCACCGCCCTTCTAGTGAACCCGCGTTCAAAGCTCCAGATGCCCAATACTATGCTCCAGAACTAACCTTCAAGTTCCTGGATCCTTATTGTTACACCCCTCACTTTGTGCCTCTTGTTGAAACCGAGAAGCCATCTTAGACCGTGGAGCAAGATGAGATATTTAGGAAAGTGAAGAGTTTAGATAAATCTTCGAGGAACATGCAAGGGATATGAAGCCAAGTAAGTGTGGCTTACAAGGATTTGTGTTTGTTTCCTGACGTCCAACTGCCGATCGGGTTCAAGATGCCAAAGTTTGATATATACAACGGACATGGAGATCTCGTGGCCCATTTGAGAAGTTACTGCAGTAAGATGAGGGGCGCCGGTGGCAAGGAAGAATTATTGATGGCCTATTTCAGTTTGAGTCCGGGCGGGGCAGCTCTGGAATGGTACACCCGCCAGGACGCTAGAGGTGGTACACATGGGACGATATGGCTCAGGCCTTTGCCCGGGACTTTCGGTACAATATAGACATTTTCCCGGATCGCCTATCTCTAACCAAGATGGAAAAGAAGCCTAATGAAAGCTTTAGGGAATACGGGTTCAGATGGAGAGAGCAAGCTGCCCGAGTCAATCCCCCGATGGAAGAAGACGAGATGGTCGAGTACTTTCTTCAAACTCAAGAGCCTACTTACTTTGGGCATTTGATCTCGATTGTGGGTAAGCCTTTTTACGATGTGGTAAAAATGGGAGAAATGGTAGAAGATAGGCTAAAGTCAAGATAGATCATAAGCTATTCTGCCTTAAAAGCTATAACACAAGCAATTCGGAACGTCACAGAAAGCTTGCTGGGTCAGAAGGAAAAGGATGATGTTGCCATGGTTGTCTCAGGATCGCGACATTGCCCAAAGGGTCCACCTCACCAATATACTCAGTGTCGCTCCCCTTTTTCTCACGAAATCGGGTTTCGATATTTTTGGGACGACTCCTTTCCTTTTGGTATTGGGTAAGGGATTTGAAGAGTCGCCACCTAACGGATTAAGGTACGTTAGGGCACCTAGAACAATTAACTCATATAACCAGTTACGTCACTAGAGATCGGGTAAGGGCTCGAAATTACCTCGAGGGGAAGGTGTTAGGCACCCCTCGATGTCCACAATGGTGGGTCCCGGCCAAACTCAATTATGCGAATTAGTCTTATGGGAAAGACAAATAGATAATTACTTTAAAACAAGAATTAAAGGGGTCCTACATTTTTTAGCCTATAGGTGCAATACTTGATAACCTTCCCCAAATTTGGGTGTTACGGAACATTAGCACACAGGTCATCATTTCCTTTACTACCCAATTACTATCTTTCAGTTATTACCTAAGCGTTCTAGTAACTTCTAATGCGTACCTTATGCGTGCACTACCCGTCCCTTACCTATGGTCCTGGAGGTGTTTAGGACTTCTATTTTTTGGATGGATCTAGACTCACCTACGTTGCTTAAAATGAGAAAGCTAAGCGACAAACAAAAGTTCATATAGGACTGTCACATAAGGAGCAATGGAAGGGGCTCATGTTAAACTCCACAAATAGCCAACCAATTCACACAATTCAAACAAACAAATTTTATAGTTTAGGATCCTATTGGTAGGATATCTAGATGAGCATGAATAGAATGTATTATAGCTTTAGTAAAGGGAGCAACGATTCCTATCAGTTTGCCTACTAGTTTGTTAACACTCTGTATCTGGGCACGTTTTCAAGCAGCAAGAAATCATAATTTTAGTCCCAGACTTCTTTGATTACCTTATCAGTTTGGCTAAGTGATAACCGGGTAGAATCCTATAGACATGGTGTCTAAACTGTTAATTAGACACTACAGTTTATAAACGGGTCACTGATTTTAATTGGCAGATTTAGATCCTACATGCATGCTTTCTAATTTACAGGATCAATTACCCCTATAGGCATGATTTCTAAGTGCTGAAACTGATAGTTACTGCTATTTCCTATAGACTTGATATCTAAGTGCAAAACTGATTTTTATATTTGATTCCTATAGGCATTATATCTAAGTGCAGAACTGATTTTGTATTATTTCCTATAGGCATGATATATAAGTGGGCAGAGACGTTAACGGAATGTCATACAAATATAGTAATTTGCGCAAGGAAGATCCAATATACATGATCTCTAATGCATGTTGAGATTTGAAAATATGCGTGAAACATGGATTCTTGATGCGGAATTGATAAAACAACCTATAAACATGATTTCTAGGATGCCAAGTATGAACTCCAGATTTCAAACGGTGAGACAAGATCCTATAGGAACGATTTCTAATGGTATGCACATAAAGAATCATCACAACAACCTACAGACATGGTTTCTACCCAAACCTGACAAAGATATATAAAAATCCCTCCCAAGCTTTTACTAATAACCCCATATATGTTTTTACAAGGATTAGTACATTATTACAGACCAATATGAATGAATTAAACAAAGCTATTCATCACACTATAGGGAGCCTTAGCAGGCCCAACATCAACCTGGAAACCAGGCCTTCAAGCAAGCAAATCTGATGTACACAGGTAGTCCATCCATAATACACAAATGGGCTTCTGATGTGTCAAAGTTCCCAAGGGCCTCAGGGACCCCGAGCAATGCTCACACCAGAACCTTCCAAAGGAAACACTTTTGTAACAGGTTGGAAGACCAGCCCCAATGTGTCAGAGTTCAGAGGAGTTTCATGGAACCAAGGCAGTGCTCACACTGGAGGTGGTAGGACACTAGATAACTAAGAGTAGAAGTTTTTAGAAAAAATAGTGTATAAGGGGGCAGGGGATAGTTTTAGAAAATCATTTTGGTTTTTTTGGGGGGAGGGGGGGGGGGCAAACAAGTTCAAAAGACTGCAAATAGAACATAAACCTCATTTAACAGACTAGTTCAGGCATAGATACCAGTAATTAAACAATCACAACAAGAGCAGGGACACTTGAATTATAGACGGAACTGCCCACAAATATTTACAATACCCAAACTGAATCAAACAAAGTTTCACATTATTGAAGGTTACTCAACTTACTAATTATTACTAGGTGAAATCGTATAGACATGTATTAAGTAGAGAAACATGCTGAAATTACTATGAACATAGCAAGATAACAAGAACAGAACATGAACTATGTGTCCAGCAGGAGCATGTTAGAATTTGAAGCACTTAACCACACAGACATATAGAATAAGGAGATAACAAGGTCTAAAGCATACTAGTGGACAGTAAACTGGAAACATATTGTAAACAGAACATGTCGAGGTTCAAAATAAGCTAGTCATACAAGTCACATGGAATAAGAACTACAACATAGTAGTTGAGAAAGAGATGATCAGGAAACATATATTAAAACAGAAGCATGTTGATGTCTATAGTAAACTGACCACATAGCATATAGAATAGAACATGGTAACAGAAATTGAGGCATACCAGTTAAGGAGATAGCAAACAGGAAGGTGAAGGTAGGTGGAATCCAAGAGTCTAGCCTTGGCTTTCAGCCGGCTAGACAATGCATCAAATCAGAGTGATAGAAAGAACTCAAGTTGTGCGAGTGTAAGTGTGTAAGTGTAGGTATGAGCTTATGTGTTTCAGCGTGTGTTATAAAATCTGAACAATGAAGGGTTTTATAGCACATAGTAGAGTAAAACCAAATAAGGTAGGAGAATCAATGATGCACAAATAATGCAAAGAAATTAGTTAATCAATCAATTAGGGTTAAACACAAATCACTTAATAGGACAGAATCACAGAATTATTACCCAGATTAAGGAGAATCTTATACGAAATATTAGCAAATAGGATCGAGGTTTAATACGGTAAATAATAAGTCCAGAAATCACTCAAAAGGTCGATCATAACAATCAAGGCCCAGAAATCAGGCTAGTGTTATAATTAAGGAAAGCAGTACCAATTACGAGTCACATATAAGGAAAGAATAAATAAAAATCTTAGAGAGATACCAATTTTAAAAGAAAATATGATTTCAAACCCTAATTAGGCAAATAAATCAATTACTCAGTTTAATTGACAGCCAAAGTAAACGAGCAAACATTATAGCAAGAAATAGAATAATTAGAAACCCTAGGGCATAAAGACATAGGGATGAAAATCGGTCGAAAAGTAAAGGAAGAAAACCGGAGTTAAACACTTAAACATTTTAAAATATTTTTGCAGAAACTTCTTTAAAAAACATGAAAACACTAGCTTTTAGGGAAAAAATGAAAATCGGTCACCAATGATAGGGAAAACAGTAGAATCTTAAAGGAATGGTAACACACAAACTCAAACCGCTTCAGATCTAAAGAGATCTGAACGGATATAGCTAGAAATGGTTAGGATATATAAAAAACACAGAGGTGAGAAAAATCTGGTTTCAACCACAGATTTGAAGCCATAAACACGAAGATATTTGTACTCACAGACATAGGAATGAACATATACGGATTCATCGAGAACATGAGGGGTTTGAACCTAATCAGGTTCGAATCTCTTTGAGATTCCATCAAGCAATACAAAAATCATAACACCAGTAGAGATAGGAGGCCGGATAGGGCCCAAGATTGAAGAGAAACCCCATAGATTGAAGGGGTTCAGGTGACGGCGGGCTAGGGTTAGGGGAAGTTTGAGAGAGAAGAGAGGAGGAAGGGATTCAGGGGCAGCGGAATTTGGGAAATGATTAGGTTTAGGGGGGTTAGGGATTAATTTAAAAAGGAAATGGATCCTGGACCGTTGATCTTCTGAGATCAACGGCCAGGATTCCATCCGGGTTGGGGCGGGTTATAGGAAATTGGGTTATGGGTTATGATTTAATTGGGTTGGGGTAGTAATTTGGGCCAGGTCCGAAAAGAAATCAAATTAAAAAAGGCTATTTGTTAAATACCCAATTAATTTGATAAAATAATTTTTGAAAATGGCTAACAAATGATAAAAAATGATATTTATGCATGGAAATGATTTAAAATAATTACTTAATATTATAAAAATATAAAAGGTCATTTTCCGTGTAAATAATATAATTTATGCATATAAGGGCTATTATTGTAAAGTTATTGCAATTATAGCCTAAAGATATAAAAATATTTATGCATAAAATGATTAAAGCTTAATGTAAATATAAATGATAAAAATCAAGTAATAAATCATTATAAAATTATTTGTGATGCAATTAGTAATTATTTAGATAATAAAATGCTGGAATAAATTACTTAAAATCCTTTTAAAAATTACAGAAATTTATGGAAAAATTCTGGTTGATGTTCATGCACTATTTTGAAAGTATATAGGCATTTAAAATTATATGAGGGAAAAATTGGGCATCAACAGCTGCCCCTCTTTACCCGGGAAGGATGAAAGAGTTATCGAGTAAAGAAATGATGACCGATTTTGACCGAATGGGGTATTTTGAAAAATATAGGCCGCACCCTGTTCTCTGAGCTGCCTAAATATCCCTGGTTTTACAAGAATCAGGCCATGTGTAGTTCTGGACCCAACAGTGAATGAAACCGATGGAATTGTTATAGGAATGGTAGTTTGTCTCAGAAAAGGGTCTTTTCGGAAGGGTAGTATCGGATGGGTTTGTGCGGAGTTATGAAGGCGAATTTGAATTGTAACGGGCGTATCATAGGGCAGGTATCTGAACGGTCATAGAGTAAAGGCGGGTAATTGATGGGTGTCAATTACATTTGAAATAATGGCAAGGTATAAAATGGTATGAGCGGAAACCGGAGCGAAGGTTGCTCCTATTTGAAGAACGGTTTCTTCCTGGATTACCTGCAAAACGTAAAACACGATGCATGAAAGTATATAGATTATTTCGAGAATTTAAGCATGATGCAAATTCCCGTTGGACCATGAAGGTTGTCTTTGGACAGTGAAAATGACGTCCTTAGACCATGACGACACATGCCATGAATCATGAGATAAGAGATTCACAGGACATGAAATGATGTTCTCAGCATGAAAATGGTGCCTTTGAACCATGACGCCTTTGAATAATGATGTGCAGTATTGAAAGATCCTCAGGCCATGACATGGTTTCTTCAGGCTATGAGGATGATGCCTTCGGACTATGACGCCTTTGAACAAATTGGCCATACATTAGCCTATGAAGTGCAAAGACATGATACCAAAGGTAATAACAAGGCAATGCTTAGCCTCGTGCAGAGTTTGGGGGCAGAGCTTAGCCCCGAGAGAAGAAGATAATGCAAATTGAAAATGGAGCAATACTTATGCAGAGGGAGACAATGCTTAGTCTCACGAGAAGGCAGTGCTTTGCCTTATGCTAATATGGAGGCAAGGCTTCGCCTCATGCAAGATTTGAGACAAGGCTTAGTCTCATGCAAAGATGAGGCAATTCTTAGCCTTATGCAAATATGGAGGCAGGGCTTAGCCTCCTGCAAGGTTTAAGATAGGGCTTAGTCTCATGCAAAGAGAAGGCAATGCTTGGCCTTATGCAAATATGGAGGCAGCGCTTAGCCTCATGCAAGGTTTGAGACAAGGCTTAGTCTCATGCAGAGAGAAGGCAATGCTTAGCCTTATGCAAATATGGATGCAGGGCTTAGCCTCATGCGAGATTCGAGACAGGGCTTAGTCTCATGCAGAGAGAAGGCAACGCTTAGCCTTTTGTGATTGACATATAGCAAATAGGGGCAGAATATTTCTTAGCTGGAGATATATTTGCGCTTGGTGGTCTGATTGTTATGAGGATAATGATTTTGATATGTGTGTATTTGTGAATACTCCTGTTATGTTCACTGTACCTGCATCCAAAGAAAAATCGTGAGTTTTGTAGGGGGGTTGGTTCGTTCCCTTGTCTGCTTGTTTTGCTTTGCTTTGCTTTTGGGGATCCTATTCAAGTTGACCTGGGTAACATCTGGCTGCCATAGAAATAAAGTTTTTGAAAAAATATGTACTTATTTGATGAAATAGAGTTATTTTAGAAAACATAGTGGTATATAATATCAAATAAATTAGATGAACTAATGACTATAACACTTTTAGAGACATTGCGGCTTCCTTGCATTAGAATTTTGAGGGTCCTCCTCAAAATTCTGCCCCAGTTTGATCTTTCGGCCGTTCTGCGTGAAATGAAGTTTGTTGGATCTGCTCCGGAATTTTGAGAATCCTTCCCAAAATTCTGCCCTAGTTGCTTAACCGATTTCTGGTTGTCTGGCATATGATGGCGTCGGCTGGACTTGTTCCGGAATTTTGAGGGTCCTCCTCAAAATTCTGCCCTAGTTTCTGGTTATGGGGAATGATGATTTTATGTGACCGAACCCACAGGGCTGCCTATGTATTCCCTCTTAAACGGGAATCAGGTCAAACGTAGTTCAACTACATCATATGAGGAAACATAAATAGTTTACATATAGTATCTTTTGACTGCATCTGAATTGATAGGCTTTGGCAAGATTTCTCCATCCATTTCTGCGAGTATGAGTGCTCCTCCTGTTAGCACCCGGTGAACCATGTAAGGACCTTGCCAGTTGGGTGAAAATATCCCTTTGGCTTCATCCTGATGTGGGAAGATCCGTTTTAGCACCAGCTGCCCCAGTGTGAATCGTCTTGGTTTGACCCTTTAGTTGAAAGCTCTGGACATTCTATTCTGATAAAGCTGACTGTGACATACTGCATTCATTCTTTTTCCGTCTATGAGGGCTAGTTGATCATAGTTCTTTCTTATCCATTCTGCATCACCGAGTTCGTCTTCTTGTATGATCCATAAGGAAGGAGTTCCTACTTCGGCTGGAATGACAACTTCGGTACCATAAACCAGTAAATAGGGCGTTGCCCAGTGGATGTACGGACTGTGGAACCCCAATAGGGCAAATGGTAACTTCTCGTGCCATTGTTTGTGATTTTCTACCATCTTCCTCGGTATCTTCTTGATGTTCTTGTTGGCAGCTTCCACAGCTCCGTTCATTTGAGGCCTGTATGTTGTAGAGTTTTTGTGCTTGATTTTGAAGGTTTCACACATGACGTTCATCGGATCACTGTTGAGATTGGCGGTATTATCAGTAATAATGGACTCGGGAACCCTAAATCCACAAACAATACGATCCCTGACAAAATCTGCGACGACTTTCTTGGTTGCAGCCTTGTAAGATGCAGCCTCTACCCATTTTGTGAAATAGTCGATAGCCACTAAAATGAACTGGTGCCCGTTAGAAGCGGTGGGCTCGATCGGACCGATGACATCCATTCCCCAGGCAGCAAAAGGCCAAAGTGCACTTGTTGCATTGAGCTCGTTCGGTGGTACCTTTATCATGTCTGCATGTACCTGGCATTGGTGGCATTTCTGGACGTACCTAATTCAACCGTTTCCATGGTCATCCAAAAATATCCAGTTGTGAGTATCTTTTGGCTAGAACAAAACCGTTCATATGTGGTCCGCAAGTTCCGGCATGTATCTCTCATGCAATATGGAAGCCTCCTTTGCGTCAGCACACCTTAACAACCCCAGATCAGGAGTTCTTCTATACAGGGTCCCTCCGCTTTGGAAGAAGTGATTGGACAGCCTCCGCAGTGTGCGTTTCTGAGTATGGTTCGCCTGTTCCAAGTATTCTCCTTTTGCCAAATATTCTTTGATGTTGTGGAACCAAGGGTTTCCATTCGTTTCTTCTTCAACATGAGCACAGTAAGTCGGATAATTATGGATCCTCACCGGGATGGGATAGATGAAATTCTTGTCTGGATGTTGTATCATTGATGACAAGGTGGACAACGCGTCTGCAAATTCATTTTGAATTCTGGGCACATGTTTGAATTCTATCTTTGTGGACCTCTTCATCAATTCCTGCACATGATACAAGTATGGTAGTATCTTGGTGTTTTTCGTAGCCATTCTCCTTGAACCTGATGTACTAGAAGATCTGAATCACCAATTACCAGCAACTCCTGTATATTCATATCAATGGCCAAATTGAGCCCCCATGATGCAAGCCTCATATTCTGCCATATTGTTAGTGCACGGAACCTGCTCCAATGCCCACTCCTTTGAAGTTTGCGGCCCCATCGAAGAACATTCTCCAACTGTCGTAGGCTTCAACAATGTCCTCTCCTATGAATGATACTTCTTCATCAGGAAAATATGTTTTTAATGGTTCGTATTCTCCTCCTACGGGATTTTCAGCAAGATGGCAGCCAATGCTTGTCCTTTGACCGCCTTCTGAGTTACATAGATGATATCGAACTCACTTAAAAGTATCTGCCACTTGGCTAACTTCCCGGTTGGCATGGGCTTCAGAAAGATGTATTTCAGGGGGTCCATCCTGGATATGAGGTATGTGGTATAGGCACAGAAGTAATGCCTCAATTTCTGAGCTGTCCATGTCAAAGCACAACAAGTGCGTTCCAGCAGAGAATACCGTGCTTCATAAGGTGTGAACTTCTTACTCAAGTAGTATATGTCTTGCTCCTTTCTTCCTGTCTCGTCATGTTGTCCCAAAACACGTCCGAAAGCCCCATCTAATACGAACAGATAAAGTAGCAAAGGTCTCCAAGGTTCTGGCGGGACTAGGACTGGCCGTGTAGACAAGTATTCCTTGATTTTATCAAAGGCCTTCTGACAATCCTCAGTCCAACTGGTTTCAGCATCTTTCCTCAACATTTTGAAGATGGGTTCACATATTACTGTGGACTGTGCTATGAAGCGGCTTATATAGTAGAGGTGTCCTAGGAAGCTCATCATGTCCTTTTTGCTCTTTGGTGGTGGTAACTCTTGGATAGACTTAACTTTGGACGGGTCTAACTCGATTCCTCGGCAACTGACAAATCCCAACAGCTTTCTTGCGGGAACCCCGAATGCACGTTTCGCGGGGTTCAGTTTTAAGTTGTACCTTCTTACCCTGTCAAAGAACGTCCTCAAGTCTGATATGTGATCTGGGACCCTCTTGGATATGATTTGTGTATCATATCATGGAAGATGGTCGTCATGGCTCTCATGTAGGTAGCCCCATCATTCTTTAGACCAAATGGCATCATCTTGTAGTAGTACACTCCCCATGGTGTAATGAAGGCTTTTTTCTCTGTGTCTTCTTCGTCCATCCAAATTTGATGATAACCCGCAAAGCAATCTACAAAGGATTGGAATTCATGCTCGGCGCAATTATCGATCAGAATGCGTATATTTGGTAGCAGGAAATCGTCCTTGGTACTTTCTCTATTTAAATCCCGATAGTCAACACACACCCTTACTTTCCCATCTTTCTTCGAAACCGGTACAATGTTGTCTAACCAGGTTGGGTACTCAACTACCCTGAGGACTTTGGCTTTGATCTGCTTAGTGACTTCCTCCTTGATTTTTAGGCTCATGTCTGGTTTGAACTTTATGAGTTTCTGCTTCACCGGTGGACACATTGGATTGGTAGGCAACTTATGAGCCACTATGGATGTGCTCAGACCGGTCAAGTCATCATACGACCACGCAAAAATATCCTCATATTCTTTCCAGAAACGAGTGTATTCTTCCTTCTCTGATGGTGATAAGTGAATGTTTATGCGAGTCTCTTTGATGGTTTCAGAGTCTCCCAAATTGATTGCTTCGGTTTCCTCCAGATTGGACATAGGTTTGTTTTCAAAATTCTCAACATCTCTGACAACTTCCTCAGGTATTTCATCCTCTTCTTCTGAGTCACTATCCTTATATTGCGTTGTCTCATTACATGTCACAATCATCGGTTCATTAGGAAAAGTAATAATAATACCGTAGAAGAAAAAATTAAAAGGTAATAATGAATACTAAATAACAATGCATTAATTGAATTTTAAAATATCCAAAACAGGAACGGCTCCATGACTCGAGCAATTATTTCGAAACAAAATGTGTCGTTTAAACAAAATTAGTGAAAATGTCTTAAATGCCTAGCATGGCTATTAAAACAAATAAGGCTAATTTCCAAGCTACCCAGGAACTCGGCGGGCCCGGGATGGTGTTACAGTCCAATTCTTGAGGACAGCTCCCTTCTCCACGGTCTAAATGGTGAGGCCTTCTTCCTCCTCCACCTGAACTATCCCATTGCAATCCATATTCTCATCTTCTAGGAACAAATTCCTCAAACCAGCCAAAGCTTCCTCCCCTGCGGATCCCCATATTGTATTGGCTTGGAGAAAAGTCTGACTCAGATGTGGCACTAGCTGCTCGAGAGGGTAATAAGGACCACGCCATGGTGGCGACCAATCATTATATTCTTGCCAGGTGTATGGATATCCCTACCCGATAGTTGTCCCGTGACGTTTCAACTGTATCGGTTTGGTAATGCCCTGGAGTTTCTTCCCAAGCCCTTTGCCGGGTTCATATCCAGACCATGCCAGTATGCTTTCTATTTTGTTACTCCACTATTTGTCCTTCTCAATTGCGTTGACATGCTCAATGCGGTGATAAGCCTCTCCACCCAGCCTTCTTCTATTCTCGACAACCGGAACAGTTTGACTGGTGTAAATGGGGTTACTTCCATCCCCGTGAATGATTACCTCCTGATGGTTCCACTCGAATTTCACGGCCTGGTGTAGCGTGGAAGCCACAGCCCCAGCAGCATGTATCCAAGGTCGTCCCAATAGAATATTGTATGTAGGTGATATGTCTAGAACTTGGAACTCAACATCAAACCATGTCGGGCCCATCTGCAGACAAAGGTTAATCTCCCCCATCGTGGCCCTTTGAGACCCATCAAATGCCTTCATGTTCATACTTCCTATGTGTATCTCATGGAAATCTTTGCCCAACCTTTTCAGAGTAGTCAATGGACAAATGTTGAGGCTTGAACCAACATCTATTAGGACCGTGGTAATGAATTTGTCTTCAAACTGTACCGTGAGATGCAGTGCCCTGTTGTGACTTAATCCTTTAGGTGGTAGTTCATCCTCGTGGAAGGTGATCTTGTGACTCTCCAGTACCTGCCCTACCATGTTGGCCATCTCTCCACTGGTGATGTTGTTGGGTGCGTAAGCTTCATTTAACACCTTCATCAGAGCACTCCTATGCGCCTCAGAATTTTGCAGTAGATACAGGATGGATATCTGGTCGGGAGTCTTGTTCAAATGATCGACGACAGAGTATTCTCTTGCTTGTACTTTCCTCCAAGGATCATCTGGACCAGTTTTAATGATGGGTTGTTTGGTAGCAGTCTCTTGCTTGATCCTCCCACATTTTCGGGTGTATAGATCCTTCCAGTTTTGATCATTCCCTGTGCGCCACCAGATTCTTCCATCTTTGCTTTTCCTTTTCTACTAGCTTCGGCAACGTAATCCCAGGGTATGGTGTTGGACATGAAAGGAGGTGTGGGCGCTAATGTCACAGTGAAGGGTGCGGATACTTCTACTTCAAATGGAGCTGGTGCAGTTATAGGTGCTGGGACCGATGCGACTACTTCAACTTCGACTGGCGGCTATATCTCTACCAGAATAGGAGTGAGCGTGACTGCAGGTTTAGGGTCATCACCTTCCCGAATAAGCCCGATTGACCCCTCAAGATCCCATTCTTTATCAGTCTTAATGACATTTACCCCTTCACCCCTATGATCTAGGAGGGGATTGTTACGGACATTTGGCGCGATTTCTTTTGCTTGTATGACTTTTGTATCAATCAGGGTCTGAATCTTATCCTTCATGGTGCGGCATTCATCAATAGCATGCCCTTCATGCCGGAATGGTATGCATAGGTTTTGTTTGGATTGACCCACTGGGAGGAGTTTCCCATTGCAACATTAGGAATGGGGGCAACATCTCGAGCAGACTTCAATCTTTCATACAGTTGGTCAATGGGTTCAGCAATAGGGGTATATTATCTGGGCGGCCTGCGATCAAAATTGGGTTTGGGTTTTTGATAGTTTTGGCGGGTTGGAGGCGAATGGTAATAGGCTGGTTGGGTGTTATAAGCGTGATAGGCGGTAGCGGGTTGAAAATATGTGGGAGGTGAGGGTTGGTATGTAGGTGGAGGTGTCTGGTATTTGAGTGGAGATTTTGGACCTTGGGCCACCATTACTGCCCCTACTTCTTTCTTCATTGATGTACCCCGCTGACTGCAATGCTTTGTTTGTGGCCTGCAATGCCTCGAAATTGGTCACCATCCCACTCTTCATTCCTTCTTCTATCCTTTCTCCGAGTTTGATGATGTCGGGGAACTTGTGATTTTTGATGACCATTAGCCTTTCATAATATTGGGGATCCTGGGACCTGACGAAGAATTTGTTTATCTGCTCTTCTTCTAATGCCGGCCTGACCTTTGCAGCTTCTGACCTCCATCGAGTAGCATACTCGCGGAAAGTTTATGTTGGTTTCTTCTTTAGATTCTGTATGTAGAAGACATCTGGTGTATTCTCTGTGTTAAACCTGAATCGATCCATGAAGTCCGACGCCATGCTTACCCAATTAACCCACTTCTTATTCTGACTGATATACCAAGATAAGGCATCTCCCCTAAGACTCATCATGAACAGCTTCATGCGAATCCTTTCATCCTTTCCAACACCTACGAGCTTATCAAAGTATGTTCTTAAATGTACTCTCGAGTCACCTGTTCCGTCAAACATTTCGAACTTAGGAGGTTTGTAACCCTCTGACAGTTCCACGTCTAGCTGAATGCACAGATCCTCATAATTCATACCTTCAATTCCTTTGTCTCCTTCGACACCCTGGACTCGGCTTGTGAGCTTCTTGAGCTCTTCAGCCATGTTCTTAATGAGCAGGTCCTTCTCGGCAAATTCTGGAGAATATGATGTTGGTTAAGTAGAGTCAGGTAAGGTTTCCACATATATGAGATTGTTTTGGTGGGTGCCAGGGGTTGGGGTGTAGTGGTGATCGTTAGTGGAATTTTACGAATCAGGGATAGATTGGGAGAGATTCTAGGGAGTATGGTAAGTGGTTTGCGGGTACTAGGTAGGAAGATGTTGGTGCTGAAGAGGAGTGGGTACTGGTGGAGGATTAGGATTTTGGGGAGGAGTTGCATATTGATGGGGTGCGAGAGGATTCTATGGACGTTGGTTCGGTGTATTTTGAGGAGGTGCTGGGTTTTGAGCATTTTGTTTGTTGACATCTGGGACGTTTAGGGTGAGGGAGAGGTTTGCCAACTTGCAGACCTGCTCAAGTTCTCCTTGCAACTCCAGTATTTTCTACTCCAATCGCAGGACCAAATCACTCTTGGCCGGAGTACTCCGATCGTCGGAAGTTTCAATATTCTCAACATTTTCTTTTCGGATACCACTCAGATCATCCATTTTAGATTTTCCTTTGCTTTTCGGATTACTCGGAGGAGGAGGAGGTGGAGGGCTTCTAGATCTGGTGTGATATGCTGACGAAGCCAGTATGTGCAAACCAACCTTAGGGGATGGGAATAATCAAAAATAAAGAAAAAACAAAAGGTAGACAAGTCAGTAAGGATTTTGAAAATGTTTGCAGTATTTAAACACATATTGTGGGAATGTAAATACGCGCCTAATTTGGGAGCCTCGTTGTGCCCGAGGTAGGCCTAGCGACAAATAGATTTGGAGAGATTTAATGCTGATAAATGCCTCATTTCGTTAATGTAATAAATAGGACGGATCTAAAACGATGATAAATAAATGAGTTACTAATGGCATCTGCTTTATTACATTTGAATTCTAAAATGACTCAAAACAGATAAACCTAATCTACTTGGTCCCGGAAGGACCTTCTCCATATTTGGCCTTCTTGGCTCCATCAATCAAGTTCCCCAGGTCGTGCATGTCCAGCAGCATGTATGCCCTTGCTAGATGTCCTCCCTTGTTTCCTTCTGCATTCTGACAATCTACGACCCTTTTTCTTATCTTCCCCTCCAGTTCCATTAGTCACTGCTCTAAGTACTCCAACCTTCATGCCGACCTCGTAGCCATTTCTTTCCACTCGTTGATTGATTCCATGTTGAACTTGTGTTGCTCCAGATGCTTGGCTTCGGATTCAAGGACCCTCTTGCGTAGCCTCTCATATTTCACTTGTGCTTCCGCGACTTCATTTATGACCCTGTTTCCTTGACCAACCCTTGGCTCGAATATTCCTGCTATGTTATCTTCTAACCATGAGGGGTAGAAGTACACATGATCGGTGTAATACCGATCCGGCTCGATGGTATCCTTACCTACGATAACCTTCAAATGCCACATGTGTTGGGCCTCACATTTGTATGGAATGGCGTCATCCTGAAAATCGGCTCTGTAATGGCTCATTTTGGAGATTCCTGGTATAACTTGTTTTCTACTAGCTTGTCTCTTAACCCTGATAGGAACATAGGGGTGTATTCCCCTTAACCCAATCAGCACCAAATGCGGAACATCCCTGGATCTGATGATGAATTTGTCGATAGGGAACCACTCGAACATCCATTGAACCCGGTCCTCGGTCAAATTGTTGAAAAACTATGCCCACTCTGTAGAATTCTCTGGCTGTGCAAATCTGTCTGGGATAAAGGTCATTCTTTTAGGATGGTGGAAAGCGATGTGATTATTCCATGGTCTCCGTGGAAACTCTTGGCGGTACTGACCCCTCTAAAGATATTCTAACAACCAAATCTGTAGTAGCAAGTTACAACCCTCAAAGTGTTTGAACCCCTTCTTGCAACAGTCCTGAGCCCGGTATATGTTTGATTCAATCATCGGGACAATAGTATAGGTTTGTCCCTCGATTCCCTCCATTAAAGCTTTGGTTACCATGGACAACCTGGTGTGGATTCTATCCCCTTGGCGTGGGAACACTATCATACCCAGAAAGCAGACGATGAACACAAAAACCCTGCGATGAGTCCAACCTAGGGAAGTGATGGAGAATTCATCATGAAAGATACGATAAGATTTGATGTGTTCGTATCGTTCATAGAGGAAGTCAAAGGGTATGTAAGACTTTTTCGGACACTCCAAGTCCTCATTCTTTCTCAGGCCCATCATTTTCAGAAACCCCCTAGTATTATTGCGGTTTTCTAGTACTTGTAAACCGGGACTATCTCATGGTAATCCAGCGAACCCTCCGATTTCCTCCAGGAGAGGAGTTATTTCTATGTTACCAAAACGGAATACAACTCTTTCTCCATCCCAGAACATAGTAGCAGCTTCGATTAGCATGTTGTTTGGTTGAATGTCCAATAAGGAAGGTAGATTTCCAAGGACGCTTTTCATGTGGTTTTTATCGCTTGGTGAATGATTTTCCCACCAGTCCAACAACAGCGGCGGTATACTTCGGACCATGCCGAACCTGGGGACTTCGTTCCTCATTTCTACAAAACAAATAAAGTTAGCCCTTGCCCTCTCCGGATTCGAATACTTACACATTAACGATTAGCATGTCGGCATTTATCTCTCCAAAATAATGCACATATCGTGATTGCGTCCATTGGGATTATGGAGATCCCGGCAGACTTTGGACAAGGCTTTCTTAGAGGGTTATTATGTGGACAACATATTAACCCCGGCTAGGTTTGACCATGATGCATGTACAGATAATCAGAGTAAGGTTTCTATAGAGGCCTAGACTGGTACCCTCAAGTGGACAACTTGAGGGGGAAAGGCACGGAACCGTCGGCTACACCGCTGATCGACTAGTTTTACCGCAAATATGCCTTTCCGAATTTAAAGGGTGATATATATAGGAAGGGCGCAAACACTCATCAAGCATTGCTATAAGATTTATCACGCGCAAGTGGAATATGATGTTGAGCATGATTTATGCAACAATAAATAGCATGTTGTCAGACATTTCCATGTTAAAAATGATAAATGCGGTATTTAACAATTGAAAGACGTTTAAGAAAGAAGACAAGGAGACAAGTTAGTTTCTGTAGTAAAGGAAATCATAAATGCTTGAAAATAAGCAATTAAATCCAGATAAAGGGGAAAGGGAAAGGGTGCGCACGTATTAACAGAATAAAGCATGCTTAAGACTAATTCACAAAAAGCAAGTTAGTTATGGTAAGAGCCTAATTATCCCCAGCGAAGTCGCCGTGTCGTCACACCCCCTTTTTCTCGCGAAATCGGGTTTCGATATTTTTGGGACAACTCCTTTCCCTTTGGGATTGGGTAAGGGATTTGAAGAGTCGCCACCTAACGGATTAAGGTGCGTTAGGGCACCTAGAACAATTAACTCATATAACCAGTTACGTCACCGGAGATCAGGTAAGGGCTCGAAATTACCTCGAGGGGAAGGTGTTAGGCACCCCTTGAGGTCCACAGCGGTGGGTCCCGGGCAAACTCAATTAAGAGAATTAGTCTTATGGGAAAATAAACAATTTAGACAAATAGATAATTACTTTAAAACAAGAATTAAAGGGGTCCTACGTTTTTTAGCCTATAGGATCATTTTCATGCAATACATGGTAACCTTCCCCAAATTGGGGTGTTACGCATAGCATTAACGCACAGGTCATCATTTCCTTTACTACCCAATTACTATCTTTCAGTTATTACCTAAGCATTCTAGTAGCTTCTAATGCGTACCTTATGCGTGCCCTACCCGTCCTTTACCTATGGTCCTGGAGGTGTTTAGGACTTCTATTTTTCGGATGGATCTAGACTGACCTACGTTGCTTAAAATGAGAAAGCTAAGCGACAAACAAAAGTTCATATAGGACTGTCACATAAGGAGCAATTAAAGAGGCTCATGTTAACCTCCACAAATATCCAACCAATGCACGCAATTCAAACAAATTTTTTTTATAGTTTAGGATCCTATAGGAAGGATATCTAGATGAGCATGAACAGAATATGTAACAGCTTCATTAAAGCGAGCAGTGATTCCTATCAGTTTGCCTACTAGTTTGTTAACACTCTGTATCTGGGCACGTTTTCAAGCAGCAAGAAATCATAATTTTAGTCCCGGACTTCTTTGATTACCCTATCAGTTTGCGTAAGTGATAACAGGGCAGAATCCTATAGACATGGTGTCTAAACTGTTAATTAGAGACTACAGTTAATAAACGGGTCACTGATTTTAATAGGTAGATTTAGATCCTACAGGCATGCTTTCTAATTTACAGGATTAATTACCCCTATAGGCATGATTTCTAAGTGTTGAAACTGATAGTTAGTGTTATTTCCTATAGACATGATATCTAAGTGCAAAACTGATTTTTACATTTGTTTCCTATACGCATGATATCTAAGTGCAGAACTGATTTTGTATTATTTCCTATAGGCATGATATCTAAGTGGGCAGAGACGTTAACGGAATGTCATACAAATTTAGTAATTTGCACAAGGAAGATCCTATATACATGATCTCTAATGCATGTTGAGATTTTAAAATATGCGTAAAACATGGATTCTTGATACGAAATTGATAAAACAACCTATAAACATGATTTCTAGGATGCCAACTATGAACTCCAGATTTCAAACTGTGAGACAAGATCCTATAGGCATGATTTCTAATGGTATGCACATAAAGAATCATCACGACAGCCTACAAACATAGTTTCTACCCAAACCTGACAAAGATATATAATAATCCCTCCCCAGCTTTTAAAAATAACCCCATATCTGTTTTTACAAGAATTATTACATTATTACAGACCAATATGAATGAATTACACAAAGCTATTCATTACACTATAGGGAGCCTTAGCAGGCCCAACATCAACCTGGAAACCAGGCCTTCAAGCAAGCAAATGTGATGTACACAGGTAGTCCATCCATAATACCCAAATGGGCTTCTGATGTGTCAAAGTTCCCAAGGGCCTCAGGGACCCCGTGCAATGCTCACACCAGAACCTTCCAAAGGAAACAGATTTGTAACAAGTTGGAAGACCAGCCCTAATGTGTTAGAGTTCAGAGGAGTCCCATGGACCCTAGGCAGTGACTCACACTGGGGGTGGTAGGGCCCTAACTAAGAGTAGAAGTTTTTTTTAAAAAAATAGTGTATAAGGGGGCAGGGGATGGTTCTAGAAAAGCAGTTTGATTTTTTCGGGGGGGGGGGGGCAAACAGGTTCAAAAGAATGCAAATAGAACCGAAACCTCATTTAGCTGACTGGTTCAGGCATAGATACCACTAATTAAACAATCACAACAAGAGCAAGGACGCTTGAATTATAGACAGAACTGCCCACACATATTTGCAGTACCCAAACTGAATCAAACAAAGTTTCGCATTATTGAAGTGTTGGCCCAAGTAAAGGTTAGTTTTGAAGACTGACAAAGGAACTCAGCCATGAACCAGGTCCATCCCTCAGGTTCACAAAAACGGGTAGATTCAAGCATGTGGGATGAACGTGAAGGAGATAAGCTTAACTTGGTGTATTTAATATCTCTTGATCGAAAAGGTTGCATAATTGATAAGGAGAAGGAGTCCTTAATCAAAGAGAATACTATCCAAGATAGGGAAGGAGTTAGAAGTTGAAATCAACTAGAACTTCCACCAAGGAAGAGTTGCATCAGAACTCTAGTTATTTCTTTATCTACTAACTCTATAAATTGCAGGATGTTCTCACATTAAAGTGTTGCACAAAATGCAGAAGTTAAACGTGAATTGGGAGCAAAATAGCAAGGCTTTTTGCAAGCAGTTCGTGTGTGATTCAAGTGTGCAAACCTCAAGCTACATGAACCAGATTGAAGAACCAGCTCCATAAAGAGTTTTATGTGTCTTTCTTTATTTCTAGTTCAATTGTAGTAGGTGTTTCATATTGTACCTTTCAGCTTTATCTAGAAGCAATTGTAATAGGTATATTGAGTATTCAAGTTAGAGTTAACTTGAAGTTGTCGCAGCAGTTAGAGGCTGGTTGCCACAACAGGATTAGAGTTAATCCTTAGGTNGTGTGAGCAAAATAGGGGGAAGTGGGTCTGGCGAAGCTGCTGAGGGGTTGGTTCAACTTGGAATAGTTATAGATGAACCTGTTCCATCTGAACAGGAAACCCTCGCGGACCTACTGATAGAGTTATCAATGGCACCAAAACTCATGCCATTCCCTATGATTTCATTCTCACAGCTATGCTTGCATATTTCAAGGCACCTATGAATAAGTAGGGTTAATACTCTTCTTGCTTGCGATTATGAAGTCAATGTCATTCCTAATGAACCCGGTTCATTTAAAAAGACACCTATCAATAGCAAAGCCAGAGTCTTGGTACAGGAGAGTGAGGCAAAGGATATTGAGATAGCAAGGCTGAAGATACGATTGGTTGGGGTAGAATCTGAGAGAGATGTTCTCAGAACTGAACTTGCAAGGGAAAAGGAGAAGAATGATGGAATTCTTCAAGACATGCTGAAACTTCTCCAAGCAAATAACCCAGCACCTACCTCTTCCAAGCCTTAAATCCTAACCTAGTGTAGATCAACCAGTGACCCAATTTGGGACTTTGTTTCTTTTGCTCATGTTTTCAGTATTTTTATTTCTTCTTATGCTTTGTGGTAGAATCTTATCAATCATCAATGAAATTCACTGCCTTTTGCTCTAACTGTTTGTTTATATTTTTTTGATGGTTAAATTCTTAGCATGATCTATGATGATTAATTCATGATTGCATTTGAAGTAGCCCTAGTGGCCATGAGTAAGTTTTAAAATCTGGTTATCTCACATTTTTTATGCAACTTTTCGATGATGCCAAAAGGGGGAAAAAAGGTTGTGCTTTAAACAAGTGATGTTTACACTTTGAACAGTGATGTTTATAACCTAATGTACCTGGTCCTTGATGATAAGTGATATAAAGGAAAAATGTTTCTAACATTGTGTTGATGTTTGAGCTGAGTTCTGGCAGGGCCTAAGTGTATGAAAAGCACAGTGTTTGTCATCATCAAAAAGGAGAAATTTGTTGGCCCAAGTAAAGGTTAGTTTTGAAGACTGACAAAGGAACTCAGACATGAACCAGGTCCATCCAGTGGTCCATCCTTTAGGTTCACAAAAACGGGCAGATTTGAGCATATGGGTTGCACGTGATGGAGATAAGCTTAACTTGGTGTATTTAATATCTTCTGATCGAAAAGGTTGCATAATTGATAAGGAGAAGGAGTCCTTAGTCAAAGAGAACACTATCCTAGGGAAGGAGTTAAAAGTTGAAATCAACTAGAACTCTTCCACCAAGGAAGAGTTGCATCAGAACTCTAGTTATTTCTTCATCTACTAACTCTATAAATTGCAGGATGTTCTCACATTAAAGTGTTGCACAAAATGCAGAAGTTAAACGTGAATTGGGAGCAAAATAGCAAGGCTTTTTGCAAGCAGTTTGTGTGTGATTCAAGTGTGCAAACCAGAAGCTACATGAACCAGATTGAAGAACCAGCTCCATAAAGAGTTTTATGTGTCTTTCTTTATTTCTAGTTCAATTGTAGTAGGTGTTTCATATTGTACCTTTCAGCTTTATCTAGAAGCAATTGTAATAGGTATATTGAGTATTCAAGTTAGAGTTAACTTGAAGTTGTCGCAGCAGTTAGAGGCTGGTTGCCACAACAGGATTAGAGTTAATCCTTAAGTTTACAAATAAAATGCAGTTTTGGCTTAGTGATTTTAGTGGAAGTTTGGGAAAATCCTACTGAGTAGTATGTCGTGGTTTTTTCACCTTTTGAGCCAGGTGTTTTCCACGTAAAATCTCTGTGTTCTTTATTTTATGTACTTTTAATTCCGCAAATAGTAGTAATAAGTACACCTAGAAGAACCAGGTCCTTCCAGAAGCAGTTTAAGCGAAAAATTGAGTACCACACAAATCACCCCCCCCCCTCTTGTGTGGTATTGACATTTAGAACATCAATTGGTATCAAAGCAAGTTATCCTTGAAGAGGCTAACACCTTAGGAAAAGATCAACATGAGTGCACCACCTGGGAACTGGGAAGGGCAATCCACTGTTAGGCCTCCACTCTTTAATGGCCAGTACTACTCCTGGTGGAAAAACAGGATGAGAGACCACATCATAGGAGAAGACTATGAACTCTGGGACATAGTCACTGATGGTCCCTTGGCTACTACAAAGAAAAATGCTGAATCAGTGGATGTGCCAAAAACAAGAGCTGACTGCAACGCTGAGGACTTGAGGAAGTGGGAAATGAATGCAAAGGCCAAGAAATGGCTTGTGTGTGGACTTGGTCCAGACGAGTACAGTAGAATTCAAAGCTGTACCACTGCTAAGGAGATATGGGACACTTTACAAGTGGCTCGTGAAGGAACTCCTCAAGTAAAGAGATCAAGAGGAACACTGCTATATTCTCAATATGAGAATTTCACCACGATGGAAGGAGAAACCATCCAGGAGATGTACACAAGGTTTACAACACTAACAAATGAACTTAAATCTCCTGGAAGGGTTATTCTTGAAGAAGACAAAGTTGAGAAGATTTTGACAAGGGTACTGCCAATCTCTTGGGAAAGCAAAATCACAGCTATGCAGGAATCAAAGAACATTGCCACTCTCAAGTTGGATGAGCTAATTGGAAATCTCACTGCCTATGAAATTAGAAGGCAAACCATGAAGATGGATGCACCTAAGAAGGAAAGGAGCCTGGCATTCAGAATCACTGAAGGTGCTGATCTAGATGAAGATGAAATGACCATGATCACAAAGGATTTTAAGAAGTACCTAATAAGAGAAAATGGTCCTTCAAGAAATGGAAGCTACAACAAACCAAGGGTTCCTGAAAAACAAACCAATGAGGGGTGCTACAAGTGTGGAAAGACTGATCACCACATCAAAAATTGCCCTCAATGGGAAATTGAATGGAAGAAGGAAAGAGCTGAACGAAGGAACAGGAAGAAGGAACAGGTTCATCCCAAGAAGAACAAAGGATCAACAAAGGCTATGGTTGCTGCTTGGGGTGAAAGCTCAGATGATGACTCAGAAGACGAAGATGGAGATGAACAAGCACTTATGGCAATTGGGAAATCCGATGAGGAATCTGAGGTAAGTATAATTCATCTCAAAGACAAGATTAAGTTTTTGTCTAAAGAAAGTCTATCTGAATTACTTCTAGATTTCATTGATGAATTTGAAGTTATAAACAATGAAAAGGAACAGCTGTCTAAGGAGTGTGTGATTCTAAAAGCTAAGTGCAAAAACCTGGAACTTAGGGCTAATGAGAGTGATAGTAAAAATGCTGAGTTGAAGAACCAGGTTCATGAACTTGACACCACAGTCCTAGAGCTTAAATCTGAAAATCTAAAATTGAAATTAGGAACTGGTAAAAAGAAATCTGATCACACACAACTCACTTTAGAAGAAAATGTAGGAAAAATGAAAGATGAGTTGTACAAAAGAGATGAGCAGATAAGAGTCCTTAAGGAGGATCTAAACAAGGTTAAGCACGAGCTAGATAGAACCTTTAAATGGAATAGATCCTCCGATGCACTTTCATGGCTACATGAACACCATAGTAGCAATAAGAGAGGACTTGGATATGAGACCCCTGCACCTAAGTGGGATCCCAAAAGCAAGTACCTCAGACTTCCTGAGAACAAAATCTGCACACACTGTGGTAAAACTGGTCACTATAAAAGTGAATGTATTGCAAAAGAAAAGACTAGTCAAAAGAATAAAGAATTTGTTCAAGGGGAAAATAGGCTGCCAGGTTGGGCTAAAAAGAATCTGATTCACCCTTTTGCCTATAGAAAGGGACCCAAACTAGTTTGGGTTCCTAAGACTAACCCCTGATTTCCTTTTATGGGTCCAAGTGAAAGGGAGCAGCCAAATATGGTATATGGATAGTGGTTGTTTAAAGCATATGACAGGAAGCAAGAACCAGTACCTTTCACTTGAGGACCTCAAAGGAGGTAATGTCTCCTTTGGAAATGGGAAGAAAGGTGAGATCATTGGGGTTGGAAAGGTAGGTAAGACTGTTTATCACTCTATTGAGAATGTCTACTTGATAGATGGCCAAAAGTACAGTCTAATCAGTGTATCACAATTATGTGATAAAGGTAACTTGGTAGCATTCACCACATACCCCATCATCACCAATAGTCACATCTCTGGCATCATCATGCAGAACCTTGTCCTTGAGGACAAGCAAATGATGATCATCATACTGGCGCTCTCTGATACGATCAAACAAGGAAGACCGAAAAACCCTGCAAGTGTCACACCCCAAAAACCGAGGAGCACGACCAACGCTCAACCGAGTAAACCCGACTGAGCAAGCCTGTTAGGTTTCATTCTACCCAAACTAATTCATGAATAAAATGAAGAGAAAAATCTCACTTTATACCTATTAAGCCCAAACTATTTACCTTTTAAATACCCATAACCAAACTATTTACTATTCCTGCCCAGTCGGCCCAATTTATTTACCCGGCCCCATATTTCACGCGGCCCAAGCTACCCATTG
>NC_031995.1:20598190-20646710 GCF_001879085.1 Nicotiana attenuata | reverse complement strand
AATGGAAGTACCTAGATTCTAGGGATACACTCCAATGTCTCTTCAAAGCTGAATTTCAGTTTGATTAAAACTTCTAAGAGTCTGAAAAGCTGTAGTTACCCCATCAATTATTCCTTTGTATATTGATCAGCTTTAGTGTATTCCTTACTTCATCTCTCTCAAGCGGTTAAAAAACTCCCATTCTTCTTTCATCTGCCAAACACAATATAATCCTCTTCTCTTCCATACCCTAGCCCAGAACACTTCTGAAAATCCTTCATCACCACCAAAGGAAACCACTTGCACACCTTCTACCACTGCTTCAATCACACCAATCTCTAAGAAAAGTAGAGTAAAGATGATGGCTCGTAAGATTTCTGCTGAAGGAGAGGAGATCAAGAAAATAAACAAGCAATTGAAAGCAGGTAGGGAAGAAGAATCCTAGAAATCTGAAGATTCATTTAAGTCTGCTACTAAGGGGGAAGAAAGTAGGTATTCTGAAACTGAACATGTATCTTCTGATTCTAAAGTTACTCCTGAGATAATTTTTGAAGTTGCTGCAAATTTAGAGAATAGATTTGTACTGGTAGGATCTATAGAAGGTGTTGAGACTACAGAATCTGGAGAAGTTGGTGGTAAAAATAAAAAAAAATAAAAAAAAGGAAAAAGAGAGCAAGGGTGCTAGGAGTGCTGTGAGGGGAAAGGGTAAAAGAGTGGTTGATTCTTCACCCACTCCTGTTGGTTGAACAAAAGAAACTGGTGCAATGGTTGTTTGGGGAGAGGAATTTACTAAAATAGAAGAGAGTGTGAGCAAAACAAGGGGAAGTGGGAAGCTGCTGAGGGGTAGGTTCAACTTGAGAAAAACTCATGTCATTTCCTATGGTTTCATTCTCACAACTGTGCTTGCACATTTCAAGGTACAAGCAAGGATCATTTCGGGGTTAATACTCTGCTTGCTTGCGACTATGAAGTCAATGTCATTCTTATTGAACCCGGTTCATCTAATAGGACACCTATCAATAGCAAGGTCAGAGCTCTATTACAGGAGAGTGAGGCAAAGGATATTGAAATAGCAAGGCTGAAGACACGATTGGTTGAGGTACAATCTGAGAGAGATGTTCTCAGAGCTGAACTTGCAAGGGAAAAGGAGAAGAATGATGGAATTCTTCAAGACATGCTGAAATTTCTCCAAGAAAATAACCCAGCCCCTACCTCTTCCAAGCCTTAAATCCTAGCCTAGTGTAGATCAACCAGTGACCCAATTCGGGACGTTGTTTCTTTTGCTCATGTTTTCAGTATTTTTATTTCTTCTTATGCTTTGTGGTAGAATCTTATCAATCAACAATGAAATTCACTGCCTTTTGCTCTAACTGTTTGTTTATATTTCTTTGATGGTTAAAATTCTTAGCTTGATCTATGATGATTAGTCCATGTTTGCATTTGAAGTAGCCCCAGTGGCCATGAGTAAGTTTTAAAATCTGGTTATCTCACATTTTTTATGCAACTTTTCGATGATGCCAAAAGGGGGAAAGAGGTTGTGCTTTACACTTTGAACAGTGATGTTTATAACCTAATGTACCTGGTCCTTGATGATAAGTGATACAAAGGAAAGATGTTTGAGCGGAGTTCTAGCAGGGCCTAAGTGTATGAAAAGCACAGTGTTTGTCATCATCAAAAAGGGGGAATTTGTTGGGCCAAGTAAAGGTTAGTTTTGAAGACTGACAAAGGAACTCAGTCATGAACCAGGTCCATCCAGTGGACGGGCAGATTCAAGCATGTGGGATGAACGTGAAGGAGATAAGCTTAACTTGGTGTATTTAATATCTCCTGATCGAAAAGGTTGCATAATTGATAAGGAGAAGGAGTCCTTAATCAAAGAGAACACTATCCAAGATAGGGAAGGAGTTAGAAGTTGAAATCAACTAGAACTCTTCCACCAAGGAAGAGTTGCATCAGAACTCTAGTTATTTCTTTATCTACTAACTCTATAAATTGCAGGATGTTCTCACATTAAAGTGTTGCACAAAACGCAGAAGTTAAAAGTGAATTGGGAGCAAAATAGCAAGGCTTTTTGCAAGCAGTTCGTGTGTGATTCAAGTGTGCAAACCTTAAGCTACATGAACCAGATTGAAGAACCAGCTCCATAAAGAGTTTTATGTGTCTTTCTTTATTTCTAGTTCAATTGTAGTAGGTGTTTCATATTGTGCCTTTTAGCTTTATCTAGAAGCAATTGTAATAGGTATATTGAGTATTCAAGTTAGAGTTAACTTGAAGTTGTCGCAACAGTTAGAGGCTGGTTGGCACAACGGGATTAGAGTTAATCCTTAGGTTTACAAAGAGTTTTGTAAATGCAGTTTTGGCTCAGTGATTTTCGTGGAAGTTTGGGAAAATCCTACCGAGTAGTAGGTCGTGGTTTTTTTTACCTTTTGAGCAAGGTGTTTTCCACGTAAAATCTTTGTGTTCTTTATTTTATGTACTTTTAATTCCGCAAACAGTAGTAATAAGTACACCTAGAAGAACCAGGTCCTTCCAGAAGCAGTTTAAGCAAAAAATTGAGTACCACACAAATCACCCCCCCTCTTGTGTGGTATTGACGTTTAAAACATCATGAAGGTTACTTAGCTTACTAATTATTACTAGGTGGAATCGTATAAACATGTATTAAGCAGAGAAACATGTTGTAATTACTATGAACATAGCAAGATAATAAGAACAGAACGTGAACTATGTGTCCAGCAGGAGCATGTTAGAATTTGAAGCACTTAACCACACAGACATATAGAACAAGGAGATAACAAGGGCTAAAGCATACTAGTGGATAGTAAAATGGAAACATATTGTAAATAGAACATGTCGAGGTTCAAAATAAGCTAGTCATACAAGTCACATGGAATAAGAATTACAGCATAGTAGTTGAGAAAGAGATGAGGAAACAAATATTAAAACAGAAGCATGTTGATGTCTATTGTAAACTGACCACATAGCATATAGAATAGAACATGGTAACAGAAATATAGGCATACCAGTTAAGGAGATAGCAAACAGAAATGTGAAGGCAGGTGGAATCCAAGAGTCTAGCCTTGGCTTTCAGCCGGCTAGACAATGCAGCCGATCAGAGTGATAGAAAGAACTCAAGTTGTGTGAGTGTAAGTGTGTAAGTGTAGGTGTGAGCTTATGTGTTTCAGCGTGTGTTTGAAAATCAGAATAATGAAGGGTTTTATAGCATATAGTAGAGTAAAACCAAATAAGGTAGGAGAATCAATGATACACAAATAAGGCAAAGAAATAAGTTAATCAATAAATTAGGGTTAAACACAAATCACTTATTAGGACAGAATCACGAAATTATTACCCAGATTAAGGAGAATCTTATATGAAATCAATTAGCAAACGGGATTAAGGTTTAATACGGTAAGTAATAAGTCCAGAAATCACTCAAAAGGTCAGTCATAACAATCACGGCCCAGAAATCAGGCCAGTGATATAATCAAGGAAAACAGTACCAATTACGAGTCACATATAAGGAAAGAATAAATAAAAATCTCAGAGAGATACCAATTTTAAAAGAAAATATGATTTCAAACCCTAATAAGGCAAATAACTAGATTACTCAATTTAATTGACAGCCAAAGTAAACGGGCAAACATTATAGCAAGCAGTGGAATAATTAGAAACCCTAGGGCATAAAGACATAGGGATGAAAATCGGTCGAAAAGTAAAGGAATAAAACCAGAGTTAAACACTTAAACATTTTAAATCATTTTTGCAGAAACATCATTAAAAAATTGAAAACCCTAGATTTTAGGGAAAAATCAAAAATCGATCACCAATGATAGGGAAAACAGTAGAATCATAAAAGAAAGGTAACAAACAAACTCAAACCGCTTCAGATCTAAAGAGATCTGAACGGATTTAGCCCGAAACGGTTAGGATATATAAAATAATAAACAGAGGTGAGAAAAATTTGGTTTGAACCACAGATTTGAAGCCATAAACATGAAGATATTAGTACTCACAAACATAGGATAACACAGGCGGATTCATCGAGAACATGAGGGGTTTGAACCAAATCATGTTCGAATCTCTATGAGATTCCATCAGCAATACAAAAATCATAACACCCGTAGAGATAGGAGGCCGGATAGGGACCATGATCGAAGAGAACCCCCATGGATTGAAGGGGTTCGGGTGATGGCGGGATAGGGTTAGGGGAAGTTTGAGAGAGAAGAGAGGAGGAAGGGATTCAGGGGCGGCGGGATTTGGGAAATGAGGTAGGTTTGGGGGTTTTGGTATATTAAAAAAGAAAGTGGATCCTGGACCGTTCATCTTCTGAGATCAACGGCCAGGATTCCATCGGGGTTGGGGCGGGTTATAGGAAATTGGGTTATGGGTTATGATTTAATTGGGATGGGGTAGTAATTTGAGCTAGGTCTTAAAAGAAATCAAATTAACAACAACACCAACAACAACAACAACCTAGTATAGTCCCACTAGTGGGGTCTGGGGAGGGTAGTGTGTACGCAGACCTTACCCCTACCATGGAAAATTAAAGAAGGCTAAATATGAAATACCCAATTAATTTGATAAAATAATTTATAAAAATAGCTAGTAAATGATAAAACATGCTATTTATGCATGGAAGTGATTTAAAATAACTATTTAATATTAAAAAAATATAAAAGGTCATTGTCCGTGTAAATAATGTAATTATGCATATAAGGGCTATTATTGAAAATTATTGCAATAATAGCCTAAAGATATAAATATATTTATGCATAAAATGATTAAAGCTTAATATAAATATGAATGATAAAAATCAAGCAATAAATTATAATAAAATTATTTGTGATGCAATTAATCATTATTTAGATAATAAAATGCTGGAATAAATTACTTAAAATCCTTTTAAAAATTACAGAAAATTATGAAAAAAATACTGGTTGATTTTCATGCCCTATTTTGAATGTATATAGGCATTTAAAAATATATGAGGGAAAAATTGTGTATCAACACTCAGCCTCGGCCCCAACCTCAACCCCAAACTTATCCCCGAGCTCCACATAATCCAGCCAGTATTATCCTCCGAACAATGTTCGGTCATCTGTCCAACCACTGGGTCTCTCCATATGACGACGCCAGCACTGCATAATACCCTTTCTCCTTCACAACATTTTCTAGCGCCCAACAGTCCTAGAAAATAGGGGCATGGAGGGGAACAAAGGCAAAGAAATAGTTTCACGCCAGTCGGGAAATCCTACACAAGCTTGTTTGAATGGTTAAATCATTCTGGCCTGATTGAGCCACTCCTTGGCTAAACTCCAGACCCATATGCCAAAGGTTTTGATCCTACTGTACGGTGTTTGTGCCACTCTAATGTCCAAGGGTATTGCACTGAAGATTGTCATGCTTTGAAAAGGAAAATAGAAAGAATGATTTAAGAAGCGATAATTGTGGTCCAAGGCAGTAATATCCCAAGTGTCACACAGAATCCTCTACAGGTACATAACAATAAACAAATTGTTGGGATGATTTGCAGTGACAACGAATATGCATATTCTTTCGAGTCCTTTGGTGAGTCATTTGCGGCAAGATCTCTTTGGTGGTTAGTCGTTAATTCAACAGTCAATGTTGAGGAAGGGTTTGTCAAAGGAGTCAATAAGCCACTTGATGAAGACAATGTGATTGAAATTGGTGAAGGTCCCACTAATTTTGATGTGCAACTCAGTGGCTAAGATCTCGAGCTTGGTAATTAGAAGGCACCTCCTTTCCTCGCCAGAAAGGAGTCTTGGTAGTTTATTCCATCATCTTTTCTGCTATCCAGGTTATTTGTGGATTGTAATCCGGATTTTATCTTGTTTATTTTGGTGATTCAAACCCTTCTATCCTCTTTTTCCTCTCTCTACGAATCTTGTTAGTTAGTTCTGTGTCTCTAAGTCCATCATCTAGGGTTGTTTCGGGACTTTAATCTAGATTTTATTTTGCCGTTCAAATCCTTCTATCGTTTGGTAAAATGAGATTTTCGTTTTCTATTATTTCTAGTCTTTATTACTTTTGTTTTTTCTTCTTCTTATATATAGGTCCCTTCATGCCAGTTCCAGTGACATGACATGCATGCAGAGTATTTAGCCAGATCTTCAAAAACAAGTAAAGATTCACGCATTTTAAGACAACCTGAAGCTTGAATTGAGTGAAACTGAGGCAGTTGGTCTGGGAAACCAAGAGGTTGATAAGAGCATGCAACAAGGGGATGCTTCTCAAGCAATTTGAGGTAGACCAGTCGGTGTTGAAATACATCCTTTCACGTCAAGGTAAGGTTGAGTCAAGTCATTTCCGGACTAGCAAGGATTATTCATTGGGACAAAGGTATTACCCATTGGCACTTCGTATTTGTGTTGATGCCATAAGAGATATTGTGCATGATTCTTCCGCTTATTTTCAATTGCATGATTTGTACTTGGATTTCTCAAGGTTTGGTATGACAAAGGTATTTTATTCTGTTACCCCAAATATTTTTATCCTTTGCTACCCCTTTTGAGCCTTAGTTCATTTTCTTTCATACCCCTCTTTTGGAATTAGAAATAGAGTTAGAAAAGAAAAAGAAAGATAACGTAGAGTAAAAAAAAGAGAAGAAAAAAGTAAAAAAAGAAAAAACGAAAAAAAGGAGATAAAAAAAGGAAAAAGAAGAAAAAAAACAACCATAAAAATATTTGTCGGAACTACGTTCGACCTGATTCGTTTGAAGGATACGTAGGCAGCCTTACTTTGAGATTCGGTCCCAACAAAATAAAAATCTAAAATTCCCTAGACTAAATGAAGCTGGGGCAGAAGTTTTAGTTTTGCAAATATATCTGATTCCAAAAGTTGTAAGTTAAAACCCCATTCATTTTAGTTGTTTTGAGCCTTTATAACACCCTTTCTTTTGAACCCTATCCAAAAGCCTACATTACGGTCCAAAGAAATACCTTCCGACCAATCTTTGAGGATGTCAAGTCTAGTGTGTGGTAAAGGTATGATCTTCTTGCGTCATGGGTATACCTTGTTCTCGGCACAAAGAGGCAAAACGATAAAAATGAAAAAGTCTTATTGCTGAAGACCCTCATGGGCACCATAAGGCAACGGTGAGTTGAGAAAAGAACAAAATGAGAGAGGCTTGATGGTGAAAACCCTTCAGGGCACTACAAGTCGACTGAGGATCGTGAATCAGATAGGACAATTGGCGCACTGAAGCCCATTTTCACACCTTAGAGGTATGACAAGAGTTAAAGATCTGACTTGCTTGACAGATCAGGTCGCTTAATTAAAAATGCATGTCATGATCAGTGGAGTTGACTTTCAAATTAGATTAGTTTCTACTAGTTCTTTTTCATGGATGAAAATTTTCTTAATAAGTACATCTCTTGTCGTTCTTCTCCTTACTTTGTTCCTCTAGATTTGTTTGAGTCACTTTTGAGTCTATTTTTGTCGAAACAAGTGAGAAATGACTTCAAAATCTGCTACCAGCTTTTTAGTTACACAAAGCAGAGTCTGGCAAGCACATCAAAGTGGCATAAGACATGGGAGAATAGTGTGTGCACTAAGTTGATGACAATAGATTTTCTTTGGGATTCATGTAAAATGCAGAGACTCGGTGAATGTTAGAATACGAGTGCAATGCATCAGATATAAGGTATTGGACTTGAACGAATCAAGAATTTTCTTGTGATAAGGGTTGCCCGGAAAAGTGGTTGGCTGATAACAAGCACTGTCTTCCAAGTTGAAATCAATGTGATCATGACAAGTGCAGGAGAATCGCCCACGAAGTCAAGGCCACAAACTGACCACCATGTTTTAACTCACAAGTTTTCTTTGTCTGATAGGGATGAGGGCTATGTTCATATCAAAGATTGGAAGCTTGAATTTTTCAGATGTAATTCCCCAGTTCTGCTAACGCAAAGGCTATTGAGAAGATCATACCTCCCTAGGCATTTTCCCTAGTTGAGAAGAATCTAGTTGAGAGGAATCTTTGGCTTTCCTTAAGTTGAGGAGTCCCACCCGGAGAATAGGGTCCATTTTTGTTTTCTTAAGTTGTTAGTGGATAATAAGGTCAATTATTAGTTTCCTTAAGTTGTTATTCCTTAATTTTTCTTAAAGTTCAGGGGTCCCACCTGGAGAATATGGTCAGTTTTTAATTTCGTTAAGTTAGTAATCATTAGTTTTCCTTGAGGGGTCTCGCCTGGAGAATAAGGTTAGTTTTTACTTTAGTCGAGCTTAGTTTATAGTTTTCCTCAAGCTCATTCTCACATCTAGGAGACACACTTCCTAGTCTAAGTCTTTCTTGTTATACCTTTTAGGAGACGCACTTCCTAAATTGAGATTTCATCCCTAGGAGATGCACTTCCTAGTTTGGGTCATTTAAGTACATCCCCAGGAGATGCACTTCCTAGTTTGAGTCACTGAGATTTTACCCCTAGGAGACGCACTTCCTAGTCTGGGTCTTTCAAGTTATATTTTTTAGGAGACGAACTTCCTAAATTGAGATTTTACCCCTAGGAGACGCACTTCCTAGTCTGGGTCTTTCAGGTTATACTTTTTAGGAGATGCACTTCCTAAATTGAGATTCCACCCCCAGGAGACGCACTTTGTAGTTTTTTTCGTTTAAGTTCATCTAGGACACGCACTTCCTAGTTTGGTTTTTCAAGTTTCATCCCTAGGAGACACACTTCCAAGTTTGTGTCATTCTTGTTATACATTTTTTAGGAGACGCACTTTCCAGTCAAAGTTTGTTAGTTTTGCTCTTAGGAAACGATAAGTTTGTCAGTTTTAATCACATGAGACGCCCATCCTAGTAGAGTCTGTTTATTCTCATCATTGCATCCTTCATCAATAGCATAGATGATTTACAGTTTTGCTAACAACTCATAAATCTGCCTAGTGCAAACTGGGTAGAAAATTTTGTTTGTTTTGTTCTTTTTGATTGCAGGCACCCACCTGGTGAACGAGGGATAATTTTTCAGAAATCGGATTTAAGTTCAAATTAGAGAAGCACCAGGAGCCCGCTAAGAACAAGGTCGACATTCAATTTTCAAGTTCAAGTCCGAGGCACCATGAGCCCGCCTAAAGAATAGGGTCATTTCAAGTTCCAAGTTCATATTTGTTTCAAGTCGAAGCAGTAGGAGCCCGCTTGAAGAACAGGGTTAACTTTCAGTTTTCTTCAAGTTCAAGTCAACAGGATACCCACTTGAAGAATAGGGTTCATTTTCAGTCTCATGTTGAAGATTCAAGTAGATATTCGAGGAAGATTCACGACAAGAAATATATAGGATCTTGTATTTTTCATTTATTTTGATGTAATTTTTATTTTTATTTTCGATGTAATAGCATGAACCATGGACCGGAGCCTCGACGAGACCTCTCTCGCCTCTCTCCTCATCTCATCATACTCCATCACTTCATTCACCTATGAACTACACGTGTCCTGATTCCTTTATAGCGAAGAATATGTAGGCAGCTCGGATACCAGGGCTCGGTCACAATCTTTTGTCCATCTTTGTTTTGTTTTGAATAAGTGTCGGTCAGAAATAAATTTATGTCGCTTACTTGATTATTCTCTCAAAAACAACTTCGTGTTTCCAAGCAAAGAGGGGCAGCTGTAAGCACGTAATTCTTGACAACGTCACATTTTTGAGCTATCTTTAGTGTTTAAAATATTTATTTAATTTAACTTTAATTTTTTTGGAGTTTTAGTAAATTTGTTTAAATTACAATTTAAAAACATGAAATAGTTTTATTTATCATGTTTCTCATGTTTCTATATTTTCATCTTTAGTTTACGGTCAATGAGTATATTTATAATAATAGTATTTTAATTTTACCATGACCTTAGCCTATTTTCTCTACTTTTTACTTTATTATAACATTTAAAAATACAAAACTGTTTCACTTTTAATATTTTTTTACTCGAATCCACTAGGCAAGGTGCCTAGCGCTAGTCTAATATATATATATATATATATATATATATATATATATATATATATATATATAAACTTAACAAACAAACACATTGTCAGGAGGTCATAAGAGATGAAAGACATGAAATTTGACGATTACATAATTTCTATTACCAGTGTTGAGCAATGAACTCACCACTGGTATCATAAAATGTATACTAAAAAAGCTAAGATAATGAGTTGTAAAAACTAGCCATTGAACTTCACGACCATATAGGCCCATTCTATTTGCACTGTCCAGTTCCACTGATTCCGTACATAGCCTATCCAGATCTTGTTGCAAAAGTTGCCCAGTTCCATGTCGATGTTTGTCCTACTCCCCTGCTTGCCAAAATAGTCCATATCACCTTGCAAAATTAGTACTATCCATATGATGGTAATGTGAAGTTCCCTACCTTGCTCTTGTGATGCCATTATTTGAGCCAATACATTCCAGCAGTCCACAACATATTCCCAGTAACACTTGCATATGTACCAAAGATGTAAATGCTTCAGGATTTTGGCATAATGCACTGCCCAGATATGTCCATGTACCTTGATGTTGCACTCATTTTTGCATGACCTCCTTGCGTATTTTGTTGAGGTCATAGCATGAAGTCCATATTGGGTTATCCTACTATTATATTTCAATGAGATATAAACCTAGAGTAGCTCAAGAGTATCCGCAAAGTGCTGCAAAAATGGCCATTTCAATTGCCCCGTCCAGGATTGCACTATGCTATTTTTGAGGCCAGTTTCGTGTGCATTCCCTGTGAGTTTTGCTGATTTCTTTGCATGATTTAATCTCTGGGTTATTAGAGAGTAGTGCTGCAATTGAAGGTTCGTCAATAGATAAGGCATAGCCATAGTAATGTCTCCTGCAAAAAAAAAATAATTCGTTAGTGAAAAAATTCATCACCATGTTCTCCTCCCTAAAGATTTGAACATGGTATATGAATGTGATGTCCTCCCCTAACCAAAAGTATTCTCTCTTGCTGATTGCCTGACTACCTGTATGTTCAGCTATTTTGTTAAGGTGCAGCTGAATTTCAATCCACCAACATATATCTCCCCACGCATGCCTACATTTTCCCACTATGCACCAGTGTAGTAGACATCCAAACCAGCATATTTCCATGAACTTTGCATGTGATTTCCATTAATTGTCTGCGTGAATTCTTATGGTCCTTACTTCCTGTGCCTTGGAGGTGTCACAATGTATTTGTAGCTCATTCCATAACACCCCATTTGTTCCCAGATTTGATTGCAACAGGTGCCTGCATATCTCTAAACTGTGCAGCAGTGTGGTTAGCAGTGTGTTCTCCCTTGATTCTATGCTTTTGTCTACCTTTAACTTCCCCCCAGTGGAATGTGTGCATTGCACTAATACCACCAACTGAGAGTCCATCAAATAATAGGACATTGGGACAGTAACTTTTCCTGCAAAAAAGAAAATATTGTTAGTGAAAAAAGTGAACAACATATTCTCCTCCTATTGGATTTGAACATGCTGCTCCAACGAAACCTCCTGTATCCTACACATCCTTAACTCCTCACTCCTTAATTCTTGGCAACCTTTACCCTCAAGTATGGACATTGCAGTTTATATTCATTCACAATCCTCCTTCCTTGAACATCCAGTTGCCAAAATTCTTGGCATGCAATATCACCTGCATCTAGTGCATAATTGGCTAGATGGTCAGCCAATTTATTCCGTTCTCTAAAAACGTGAGATACCACATTGTTTCTACCTTCAAACAACTGCATGATCTCCTCCACCTGTTCAGCTATACACTAAATTGGCTTCCACATTCCATCCATGATTTTCTTCATAAGCATCGAGTCTGTCTGAATATACACCTGGAAGTATTGCTGCATTCTACAAAATCTCAGTGCTTCTACAATTGCCATTGCCTCTGCTTCAGTTTCTGTTGTTTCATGTATTTCCTTCCCTGCTGCAAACACAATGTCACCATTTTCATCTTTCACACAATATCCAACTGCACTTCTACCAGGATTCCCCCTAGATGCACCATCTGTGTTTACTTTAAGCCAGCCTTCACCTGGGAATTCCAATAGTACTTTGTCAACCTTCAATCTAGGGGTATAGTTCTCCATCATTGATAGTAGATCATGCCATTTGTGAGGGACATTATGCGTTCCTGGTTTCCTTACTCTAACAAGTGCTTGAAGAGTAGATGAGACTTGATATATTACTCGATTAGTTGACACTGCATCTCCATATTTCATGTTGTTCCTCCTCTTCCATAATTCCCAAACTATACACGAGGGCATTGCTTGCATAATTGGTTTTAACCTAGGACACACTTTGGCAGTCCAGCATTTGATTATAGCTTGATGCATAGACAGCCCCTCCATAGCAATACCTGCCCTCGACAGGAAGTAACTCCATACACTCCTTGTAGTATCAGATTTGAAGAACAAGTGCTGTAAAGTTTCTTCTTTAGGTTGTGTGCAACACCAGTATCTTGAAGGCATGCAATATCCAAGCCTCCTAATAAAATCATCTAAAGGCAATTTTACTTTCCAGACCTTCCACATAAAGAATGCAATTTTGAATTGTAAGCCCTTCACCCAAATCATCTTGTATGCTACCCTTGGTTCATCTCTCCTCCTCAAGTATTCCCATGCTGTTCTAACACTGAAGAAACCTCTTGTTTCTAGCATCCAATAAGGTACATCAAGTACCTCATATACATTAGGCGGTTTGATTTTTTCTACAATATGCATAGCATACTTTTCAGGTAATATCTCCGGCAGTCTGTCTAAATTCCAGCTATCCTCTTCGACCACATCATAGACATTATGAGCGGTCTCATCTATCCAAAAATCCTGAGGCACAATGATGTACAATGCCCCTAATCCTGTCCAGTTATCATACAAAAATAGTGATGATCCCATCTTTGGACGCCACATTATTTGGTGCTCAATTAGATCCCTACACTCTAACATCTTCCTCCATACATGTGATCCTCTCCTCCATGGCACAATCATAGAATTCATTTTTTTGCAATATTTCTGGCTCATAAATGAGCTACACAGACTTGGCTTGGTTCGTTAGTTCCACCATATTCTTCAAAACAATGATTTAGCTACATCGTGCAAAGATCTAAAGCCAATCCCACCTTTTTCACATGGCATACACAAGGTGTTCCATGAAGCCCAATGCCTGCTACTGCCTCCTACTGAATTGCACTAGAAGAACTGTGCAAAAATTTTATTCAATTTGTTTATAAAATAGTTAGGAGGATTTACTGCTGAGAGTGAATGAATTGGCATATTCTAAACTACATGAGCAATCAAAACTGCTCTACCACCTATAGAAAGAATCTTCCCTTTCCATGTTTGCAGCTTGTCCAAAACCTTAGTGATCAAACCTTGATAATAATCAAGTTTTCTCCTTGTGTAAAAAATAGGACACCCTAAATACATGATTGGGAAATCCTTCATTTTGATCCGGTTACCCGTTCCACTTTATTAGCCACCTCTATATCTGTTGAGTGATGCATGTAAACAATTGATTTGCTCTTGTCCACTAGCTGCCCGGATGCAGCCTCATATACAGTCAGTATTTCTATGACTAGTCTCAATGATGTAGCATCAGATGAGGAGAATATAATTATATCATCAGCGTAGGCTAAGTGGTTAATTTTAGGACTCCACTTTGGTAAAGACAAAGCCACAGAAATACAGGTTCAAATGTAAAGAATTTATACACCTCGACAGTGCTTCAGCAGCTAGAATTAAACAATGTAGGTGATAGAGGATCCCCTTGTTTGACTCCTCTCGATGATTTGAAAAAACCATGAGCCTGCCCATTAATGAGCACCGAATACCAGTTATGTGAGACAATTTCAAACACCATGCCAATGAATCTCTCTGAAAAGCCCATCTTCCTAAGTACCTTGGTCAGAAAAATCCAAGAAAACCTATCATATGCCTTGATCATGCCTAGCTTCATAACTACATTTGGACCAGCTTTAGTTTTAAGTCTAATATCTGTAATAATCTCCTATGTGAGCAATATATTTTTAATAATTCTCCTCCCTTTCACCAAGACATCCTGTTCTTCAGATATGATATTAGGCAGCAGCCCAACTAGCCTCTCATGAATCACCCTCGAGATAACTTTGTTGGAAAAGTTGCTAAGACAAATTGACCTTAAATAAGAAAAAGTTGTCATCTCTTTTTTCTTTGGGAGTAGGACCGGCTTGGTGTGAGTCACACATTTTGGCCGTTCATGACCATTGAAAAATGCTCTCACTATATCAAATAAATCATCCCCTATTATATCCAATAGGAGTGATAAAATCTACCTGTGTATCCATCTGGCCCCCCTGCACTATCTCCATTCAAACCAAACACTGCACTTTTAACCTCCTCTTTTGTTGGTTTCTTCACAAGTGTTGAGTTCTACTCCATATCAACCAGTGTTGGCACATGATTTAAGATGTGAAATGAGGTTGGCACTATGGTTTCTTTGTACTGTTCTTCATAGAAGTTAACTGATTCCTCAACAATCTTTTCATCTTCCTCTATCCAAATACTTTGATTGTTTTGGATACTTTTGAGCTGCATCTTCTTCCTTCGACCTTTGACATGAACTTGAAAGAATTTGGTATTTCTGTCACCTTCCTTGAACAGGCCATACCTGACTTCTGCCTCCAGTATTTTTCCTCCAAATCTAGGAATCTTATCAACTCCGCCTGCACTTTTTCTAGTCCTTCTCTGTTCATTTTTGTAGGATTAGCTTCAAATTCAGCATCATGAACCATCACTACCTCAAACTTGCAATCTTTTGAAAAATATCACCATATGTTGCTCTACTCCACACTATCAATGCCTTTTTCTTTAAACTTTTTTAGCTTGTAATGGAACAAGAAAAATGTGCTTGCATAGAAATTTGCTTGCCAGTTCTCTCTCACGACATCTTTAAATGACTCATGCTCGACCCAAAAGTTAAGGAACCTAAAAGATTTCTTCACTGGTGCAACTTCTATATCACACTTCAATTGCATTGGGCTGTGATCTGAGCCTATCTTGACAGATGTGTTACTTTTATTCCTGTGAAGGTTTGCCGAAATTAAACATTTGCCAGGCATCTATCCAGCCTTTTGAAAATACAATCCTCTTCTGCGCTCCTATTCCACCAAGTAAAAATACTACCTTTGAATCCAAGATCAAATAGGTTGCAAGCGTTGATGCAGTGTCGAAAATCACCAATTTCATTCAAGGACAATAGCAAACCACCCAACTTTTCTTCTTCATCCCAAATGACATTAAAATCTCCACCTACAAACCATGGCACAGTCATGTCCCTTTCCATTGCATACGTTGAATCCCATAATTCTATTCTCTCGATTGCATCACATTTAGCATATACCAACGTAAGAACAAGTTCCACATGAGTTTCTGTATGAAATAATCTAAAAGTTAATTGTTGTACCATATTATACATGACAGAAACCTCAAATACCTTATCTACGAAGGCCCAAATCTTGTTTGACACATTTGAGATTGCCTGCGCAAAGCCTATTTTACTTCTATATCTCTCCAATTTTCTAGCTTGTTGTTTTTGCTCCATTAATCCTATAAATTGATATTGATGTTTCCTATGCATTTTGATCATCCTCTCAAAAGCTTGCTGTGTATTTACTGACCTTATATTGCAGATAAGAGCATCCATTACTGATTATTTGATTTGGTCAGAGTCCTCCTTATTTGTACACCACCTGTGAGCACATTAGTGTTGTCTTTCTGTGGTTTCTTCCTTCCTTTTGTAGCTGATTTTACCTTTTCAATATACCTAGGTGATAGATCACCCTGCCTTGCTACATTGAAGAAATTCTGGGCAATAGATTCTTGATCCATATCCTTTCTTGTTATGTCAATTTCATCATCTGCATCATTGGCATCGGTAGCTCCTAATGTAGCCATAGTGCTTTGTTTTTGAAATTTAGGCACCATAGCATGATCCTCTCCTTTCCTTAGCAACTTCAACTGTGTGGATTCCAATGGAATAGTATTTTTTGGTGCAACTGGAGTTTGTTTAGACAGTTGCTCATTCATAGTTTTTGCTGTCTTCTTTTGATTAAAATCATCTGTCTCCTTTTGTATAGCAAGCTCCTAGTTCCTCTTGGATCAACAACATCATTCCCTATCCCATCAGAATTCATTGTACCTATCCCATCACTTTTTGCTGCTCCCTGATTGTCCAGTACTGCTGCCTGGTCATTGGCCTCTATATTTGCATTGTTTGTGGTCTCATCGGTTGTGTTCTTAGCTGTAATAATTGGATCTCCATTAACACTTTGCTCCTCTTAATCTTTATCATCATAAACTTATTCATCATCAACTGGTACTCTATCTGGAACTTCCCCTTCATCTGAGTCTTCCTCAATTTGTTCAGACCATAGCCTGCCTCCACTCCATTGGACTCTTTCATTCGCCTAAGGGAAAACACTTTGTTTTAGCTCCAGAAGATTGAATTTCAGTGGTTTTGGCCAGCTCTCTATCCACTAGAGTATCTTGTGATGGTATGTCCTGACATGATGTGTTAATACCAACTTCAATATCCTTCAAATCTCTTTGAACCCACTGGGTAATTGATTTCTTTGTTGCAACTGTCTCCTTTTCTTTCTCAATTGGAGCAGTCTTCTTACCCCCATTAGTTGATCCAGTCCCAGCTGAACTAGGATTAAAAACTTGAGCTGCTGGATTTAAGTTTCCAACAGTCTTAGGAGCATATTTTTGCCTTTGTTGATTTGATACTTGATTTCTCGTTGCTGCAGGTGTAGAATTTGTTTGACCATCCACCACCACTAATTGATTATTGTTTTCCTCATCCTCATCTACCACCTCTAACACTGCAAATTTGTTTCCAACCTGAACCTGATCATTTGCTGCTTGATCAACCTGTACTAGTTCATTCCCAGTTATACCATGCATCTCATTCTGTTTCCCCCCATTCTTACCATTATTTGCTCCATTACCTTATTGATTTCCACCTTGTTGCACTGGAACAATTTCTTTTCCAGTTGTTTCCTGAACTTCATTCTGATTAGCATTGGCCTTTACTCTATTATCCCTCTATTCTTTCCACTGCTCATTTGAAATTCCAGCCACATTACCCACAACTCTACCACTGGATAGAATTATCAATGGTTGTTGATTAGCATTCGATTGATCAGCTTCCCTCACATCTTGTTTAGCGTTGTCCTTTTCCACATATAACTCTGGATGCAGCCTCCAGCATTCAAACTCATCGTGACCTTGTAATTTACATGTTTTGCAATATTTAGGTAGCATACCATATTGGATCTTCACCCATTCAGTTCTAATCTCCCCATTTGCTTCATTCACTAGAAGATCAACTAGAACTTTTACCCTCGCACAACTAGGTCTAGTTTTATTGATGGTAGCCATATCTAGGTGCAATGGTTTCCCCACTGCTGAAGTTAAGGAAAATAGACATTCCTTCATAAAAAACATAGGTAATAGACCTGGGAATGATATCCACGCCATAGCTTTAGGAGTTTCCTCACCAGCTTTAAATTTCGAATCATAAATCAAAGGCCTTAACTGGTATTCATATCTATCCTTGTCCTTAATGTAATGAGCATTCTTCAATGTAAAATTTAAGAAATCCTGCCATAAAGTCATTCTTTTTAGAACGTGCCTGTCCCTTAAGAAGCCAATATTGCACTCTCCTTTGATGCCACACTGTAAATGAATAATGCGACATAGTTGCTGAAGGTCTGGCCAACCATAAGATAATTTTCCAACGATAGCATACTGCAAACCTTCTATCACATCCATTCTTTCAACTTCCGCTTCTGTGAACTTCACAACAGGTTCACCATTCAACAATGTAGCTCTTCGCAATGGAATTGGCTCCACTGCTGATCCTCGTTCATGCATGGTAGCATTGATAGTTGTAGGTTTTAATAGTTTTGCATAGTCCGTGGGCTGGGGATTGGTGTTTGATGTCGTGGGAGATTGCGCGAGGGTTGGGGGAGGCTGATCAGCTGGTGAAAAAGGCTGGCCGCCGGCCAAACTAGCCACGGCAGCGATCAAAATCGAAATCGCCTATGAGTCGCCAAAATATCGCCAGAGCTTCTAGTCGTCAGGGTTTTTGTTTCACTATTAATATTTAGTTTTATTTTAGTAGTTTATTTTAATTAATTAAGAGTGATTTTTATTTTTTTATAAACACATTATATTATTTTAGTCTTCTTAGCCCAAATTACCCAACAAGACATGAATCCAATCCAATTTCCTAAATCCAAGTCCAAATTCCTCAACCCTAAAAATAACCTACATCTCTTTCACCTCTAGGGCTTTTTGGAGATCAGCCATTTTCTCCATTTCGCTCACACCCATCATCTCTCTCACTCACTTCCAAAATTGCTGGAATCCGGCGAGCCAAATCGGCCACCCACCCTAAGAGAAACCAGGCACACAAACCACACCAAAAAACATCAAGACCTTCTCAAACATCAGCCGTCGAACCTTCAACTCCACACACATAGCCGCACACACAGGTACAGTAGAGGAACAACCGCCCACCTCTGGCCATCTCGCCAGAAATTCGACCACCTCCATACACAAAAAATCCCCACGTCTCAGCTGCCCCAACCCTTCACAAAATTCTATCACCGCCATAGCAATCATCTATTGTTGTTTCCACCTTGCAAATTGATGCTGAAAAAGTTCCTGATGGTAACAGCGAGCTCCATCATGAACACTAATCCCAAACTCATTTCATTCGTCATTTATAGCCGTTCTTAACCTCGTAGCTATAGCTCTTCTATCACCTTTGAGCTACTGCAAAAACTAATGTGGACCCACCTGAAAAATGCCATGTATTTATCATTGTCTTATCATCGTGTTCGATCGGGGTCCGTTCAAGTCATCGTTTTTTTCTTGTTTGAATTTTTCGACTGTCAACTTAAATCGGTAGTTTTAGTCACTGGTCTTCCATTCCTTGGCTCGTGTTTCTGCTCAAGGTCTTCGAGGTCTGGTTTGTCGAGGTCGTCAACCGTAGCTTTGGATTAGAGTTTTTTTGTTCATTTTTCAAAAACACATTGCTGCTATAAAGGTCCAATTCTAATCTTTATTTGCTCTTCGATTTCCAGACCTGTTTCTCTTGATATTTTGAATGGACCCTTTGTTTGGTTGTTCTTTACTTTTCGTTCTGGATCAAAATTGTCTCTGTTTCATTAGTTCATCCTTTAGTTACTCATTTCTTTTTTTAAAAATAGATTTTAAGTTGTTTAACTTGGTCAATCATTTAGGTAAGGTCCATTAATCTCAATTTGATCCAGGTTGTATAGTATTTGGTGGAATCTAGTTAAACGAAAGTGATCGGATCATTATTTCATTAATTAAGTTTAATAAAAAAGGGTGTGGGATTGGAAGTTGAAAGAAAACAGTATTGGGTTTAATAGGACGTGCTTTAAAATTTCTGTTTTGTTATTACTAGTTTTTCACTGAACGCTAGGAGAATGCCTTAGGACCTCAACACTTGGGTAGGCAATCTTAGGATTTTTCTATTTGCTTTCTTTTAGTTTCGAGGTGAGGGATCACCCCCACTTTAGTTAGTTAATTCATCAGGGGAATGCCCCATAGAGTTTGCATATAGATTTTATACCCTTTTATCAGGGGTATGCCCCGATGTGAATTTAAAAGGAGGTCATTGCATCATCATTGGAAGCATAGTTTAGGTTTGTTAGACGTGTTTTATTTTATTTCGTTTTCTTTTATTTGGTGGGGATGACCTCGAGCCTCTTGTGTGTTTATTTTTCTTTTTCTGTGTTTCTTACCTCAGTTTGAATATTTTAAAACCCAACTAGATCAAGTACGCAACTGTGATTTTCACGGGACTCGGAGAATGCCTAACACCTTCTCCACAAGTCAAATGAACCCCCTTATCTAGAATCTCTGGTGCATCCAGTTTTAGAGTCAAATATGTTTTGAGGAAAATTATTATCTTTAAAAAGTAAAACGGTGACCTGGCACTCCGAAACCAAATGTCAGGTGGAGACTCTGAAAAATCCTTTGAAACACAATATTTTGTCACTTTCTAATTGAAAAACTCTATTGAGCTTCAAAATCACTTTATATATTTTTAAAGGGGTTAGTGAAGTAAAAAAGGGGGTGTGACACAATGTTACTACCTGTTGTGTCTCGTTGCTAACTATTGCTTGTAGTCCCTATTGCAAACATTGTATTATTATTGTCATCATGCCTAGCTTTATATTGCTATAGTTCCTTGTTAGTTCTAAATTTATACTTCTTCAAGTTTTTTAGTCCTTTAGGTGTCTTGACTGTTCCTCGTCACTACTCCACCGAGGTTAATTTTGATACTTACTGGTACCACTGTGGTGTACTCATACTATACTTCTACACATTTGTGTGCAGATCCGCCTGCCTCGAATAGTTGATTTTTAGCTAGCTGCTCGAGCATTGCGGTGGAGACTCATGGTAAACCTACCGTCGCATTTGCTGGCCTTGGAGTCACCTTCTGATATTGTACTTGTACTGTTTAATTCTATTCCGAACAGTTGCATTTAGGATTTTTCTAGCACACTTAGTATAGCTTATGACTTGTACCACCGGTTTTGGGGTATTGTATTGTACTTAGGACATTTGGTTTTACTGTAGAAATTTCAGTTCCATTCTTCGTAGTTGTGCTGGTTAAATTGCCGTCACAACATCCTATAGAGAAAAATTTAGGTCGTGACAAGTTGGTATCAGAGCACTAGGTTCATAGGTGGTATGACACTTAAGCGAGTTTAGTAAAGTCTTGCGGATCAGTATGGAGACGTTTGTACTTATGTTCGAGAGGATACGAAACTATTAGGACAGTTTCACATCTTTGATTCTTATCGTGCGAGTTTAATGATCTCAGAGTTTGAACCTTTGTCATTTTACTCTCTCACAGATGGTGAGGACACAAGCTGTAGTTACTAATGACGCTGCCCCCAAAGCCGATTTTGCTAGGGGTCGGGGCGGAGGCCGAGGAGGAGCACGTGGCGTAGCTAGAGCACCTATCAGAGCAGTTGTTGAGGAGTCGCCAATAGCTCTGGTTGGGGGATAGGTATCGCATGCGCCTGTTGTGACCCCAGGACTTCAGGAGACTTTAGCACAGTTCCTAAGCATGTTTGGTACATTGGCTCAGGAAGGGTTGATTCCGGTTGCACCGACTACTTCACAGATCGGGGGAGGAGCTCAGACTCCTGCCGCCCGTATTTTAGAGCATCGACTCCACGTTGGTCAAGTTCCAGGTGTCATGCCGACACAGCCTATTAACGTAGTTCTACCCGTGGTTAGGGCATCATCATCTAAGGAAGAACAACTTAGACTTGCGAGGTTCAAGAAGTACTTCCCTCCTACTTTCAGTGGTTTGGCTTCGTGCATGGGTTCCTAGGGGGGTGCTATCGTATTCTCCGCACTATGGGTATTGTGGAGACGAGTAGGGTTGGTTTTACTACGGTCCAGCTTAAAGGAATGGAATATCAGTGGCGGCGAGCAGATGGTTTGGGTAGTTCGGCCGATGCAACTTCACTGTTATGGACTCAGTTTTCAGAGGTGTTTTTGAGAGAGTTTGTTCCCCAGACCTTTCTGGAGGCGTGATGCGCAGAGTTTGAGCAGCTTCGCTAGGGTACTATGTCAGTGTCAGAGTATGCCGTTAGATTTAGTAATTTGTCCAGACACGTGCCTACTTTGGTTTCTATAGTGAGAGAGCAAGTTCGCAGGTTCATTGAAGGGCTATGTCTTGATATCCGATTCAGCATTGCTCGGGAGTTGGAGTCGGCTGTTTCATTTCAGCAGGTAGTAGAGATCGCCCGCCGATAAAAGGGCATGCGGGGCTAGGAGAGACAAGGCAGAGAGGCTGTGTGACCTCGTAGACCAGAGAGATCGACTGGTCCCTATTTTTGAGGCAGGATACGACATGGTAGAGATTTTGTGGGTCAGCCAGTTCATTTGAACTTTAGTCTTCGCACGGTGTTTAGGTACTCATGGGTCTCACGATACCCGCACTGGACAGCTTCCATAGCCACGTCAGCGAAGAGGTTGGTGTGAGTGTGGAGATACTAGCCACACGGTTCGAGATTATCCAAAACTCCGGAAATATGTGTCGCAGCAGGGTATTCAGGCTATGAGTTCTGATCCAATTGCTGATATCCCTGCACTGCAGCTTGGGGTGCAGGTCAAGCGAGTAGAGGGCACCCAAGAGGGGGAGTCCCAGCCCATTGATGTGCCTTTTGCGGTAGGTCTTAGGCCGCTAAACCAGATGATGTTGTACATGTATGGTTTCAATTTGTTATAGAGGAGCATCATTCATATTTTGTTTTGGTTCTGGTTATCGGGGTTAGTCCTCCTATGTTACTTCACATACATGTGAGTTTAGTGATTTGGTACTCTACTTATGTGTTTGACCCTGTTGGTAGATTCTATAGTGGTAGCCTATGTCTATCATTTTGTTTTTATTCATTATTGAGACCTATTAGACTATAAGTGGCTTTCTATTACACATTTTGTTAGTTTTGATATGATTTCTAGATGGTTGGTTACGATTCGTGGTTTAGATGCTCTATCGGTGTGGGAGTTCAGTATGTGTTGTGGCTTTTTAGTGAAAAAACTTAATTAGTGGAAGGTTTCAGTTGGTATGATGTGTACACTACTTGTGATTCAGAGCTGAGGATGGAATCCTCGCATTTTCATATGGTTTGATAGGTTGAACCGGGCTACGTGCCACGATAGAAGTTAAATCAGGATGATATCCTTGTGATTAGTTCATTTTATTTTGATTCTCCCTAGAGAAATTGATTTGTAGTATGGTAGCGATAGGGAGTAGTGCATGTCGGGCTTGTCTGATAGTTTTTTCATGTGTTTCCTTGCATATTGAGTCATATAGGTGTTGTGCTTATTGAGTTTTAACTTGCGAGGTGTATGCCCAAGTGGTGTTACATGTGACTTGTTGATTTGAGTGAATAGTCATGGCATTTTCGTGTTTCTTGCCTCGTTGTCGGTGTTGTGGAGGTTTTTAATGGGGTTCTAACTGATATGAGATTAATTGCCGGTACTGGGTTTGAATATGGACAGCTATTATGATCAGATATGTGGTTATGGGCATGTGTATGATGTGTTACGTCGTGTGTTTGTGCCTTGTAGGTGTAGGAATAATTTGTTACAGCTAGTTGAGGTTGGTACCATGTGTTTATGTAGGAATCGTGTCTTTTGGAAGTAATCAGATGGTGAGAAATTTGGTTCTAAGGCCTATTAGTGTGGATGGAAGGAATAATCTTCACCTGAGTTGGTGTTGTCCTACCTATGTGGATTGGGGTGACATAGGATCACCTGCATGTGTATGTATAGTATTTCACTCAGCGATTTGATAACTTTAGAATAGTTCTTGACATGTTCGAGGATGAACGTTTGTTTAAGATGGGGAGGATGTAACGACCTGGCCGGTCGTTTAGAGAATTTGTGTCCCATTCGGCGGCTTAAGGTCTCGAGCAGGTTCATATTTTGTGTTATGACTTACGTGTATGGTCGAGTTAAGTTTTCGGATTATTTGGGATAAATTTGGAAGAAGGATTCATGTTTTAGAAGCTTAAGTGGTAAGAGTTGACCTGAGTTTTGACTTTTGTGTAGAAAACTCCGAAATGGCATTTTGATGATTCCAATAGCTTTGTATGGTGATTTTGGACTTAGGGCGTGCGTCCGGAGTTTGATTTGGAGGTCCGTAGGGTAATTTGACGCATTTTGGCCAAAAATTTGAAATTTGATGTTTTGGAAGGTCGAGAGGTTTGACCGGGAGTTGACTTTGGTGATATCAGGCCCGGATTGAGATTCTAAGAGTTAAATTAGCTCTGTTATGTTATTTGGGACTTTCATGCAAAATTTGACTTCATTCAGGGTTGATTTGGTATGTTTCCACACGAGTTTTGGAAGTTGGAAAATTTGGAAATTCATGAGTTCGATTCGTGGTGCGGTTAGTTTTGAAATTTTTGATGTGATTTGAGGCCTCGAGTAGGTCCGTATTATGCTATACGACTTGATGGTATATTCAGACGGGGTCCCGAGTGGATCGGATGGGTTTCAGATCATTTTTGGTGATGAAGGCAGGTCTGTTCATGGTGTGTCGCACCTGTGGCATTTTGAATCGCAGGTGCGGAGCCTCTTATGTGAAGTGTTTGTTGCTTCTACGATGTCGGGCCTGGGCAAGAGTTCCGCTTCTGCGGAATAGTGAAAGCAGGTGCGTGCCGCATCTGCGGTGAGCTCATCGCAGGTGCAAGTTTGAGGCTCCAGTTGGAAGTCCGCTTCTGTGGCATCGTAGATGTGATGGGCAGCTCCCAGGTGCGATGAACGGGCTGCAAAGTGAGGGCCGCATATGCGAGATTGTGCTCGCAAAAGAGAGATCGCAGGTGCGAAATTATTGTCCGCAAATACGGAAAGTGCTGGGCAGATTGGTTATATTCGAGGGTTTGCCATTTTTTTTCTTCCATATTTTGAGTTGTGGACCTCGACTTTGGGGATAATTTGTACAAAATCTTTCAAAATGTAAAATGATAATTTGAAGGACAAATTGATGTCGGAAATTGATAATTTTGGTATGGTTGTACTCGTATCGGAATGGATGTTCGGGTTTGTAATGTTTATCGGGTTCCGAGCTGTGGGCCCGTTGGGGTTGACTTTTTGGTTCTTGTTAAAGATTGAAGCTTTATTATCCGGAATTGTTTCCTATGAGCTTTATTTATGATTTGATGTTATTTTGGTTAGATTTGAGCCGTCCGGAGGTTGTTTCACTCGAGAAGATCTTTTTAGAGTATCGGTCTAGCTTCTTTGAGGTAAGTATCTTGCCTAACTTTGTGTGGGGGAACTACCCCTTAGGATTTGAGTCATTTGTGCTAATTGTGTCATGTGAAGGCCGTGTACGCGAGGTGACGAGTATGTGCTCAGGCTTATTTTGGAAATTTTACCATTTAGGGCTCTTAGGTTCTTATGTTCATTAGCTATGAAGTTGTTTTGACATGTTAAATCCCCCATTTACTAAATTCATCCATATGTGTCTTATTTGGAATTAATTGCTTCATGTTCTAGCCTTATTGTCGATTAAACTCTTATGTGCCTTAACTGAAGTTATTGCCTCTTTTATTGCCATGTTATCCTTTCCGTAATTGCTTATCCTTAATTGAAGTTATTATAATCTTTTCCGTAATTGTCTAACCTTAATTGAAGTTATTATTATCTTTTCCATTTGCTTATCCTTAATTGGATTTGTTGTATCTCTTCCGTAGTTGCTCAATCTTAAACGAAGTTTTGTTATCTCTTTTCCTTGTTGACTTATCCTTAATTGGAATCATTCATTCATGTTATCTCTCTTATCGTCGAATTGTACTTTTGTTGGATCATTGCTACATATTATATCTTCCTTATTGAGATATTCTTATTGAGACCGTTATTCCCTGTTGTGTCTTCCTTTGTGAGCTCGATCTACCGTTTCTTTGTGTTCTGAAGTTCCTGAGTTGATTTACTTGTCGTACTGTCGTGTTATTGTTGTTGTTGCTGTTGTATTCAATGTTGTTGAGTCGAGGTCTATGCGTGGTTGTGATATAGAAACTGCTTTGAGGAAATGTTGCGGCATATGGGCACATATTTTGAAAGTCATTTTATTGAGTTGTTATGGCACACATATTATTGTTGAGAGGATTGTTTGGGTGTTTGCATGAGGTTTCTGCTATTTTGTTTTTACTATTGATACAGATGCGTGGTATAAGGTCTGAATGTTGAAACGCATGCGGTAAGATAAGGTGGGATTGATACGCGTGGCTAGAAGGAGAACTACTAGAAGTCATGCAGTGTGATAAGGTGGGCTAAAACGCTGGATGCTATTTCGGGAAAAATGATTTTCAAAACTAAATGTAGAGGCTCCCGCGGTGATATAAGGAAAGATCGTGATTCATTTTATGATTTGAGACTACGAGGCGGTACCTCGATAGTGGCTCTCGTTGACATTTCCAAATTCTTTCGTTCTTGTCTTTGATTGGTGTTTCCCTAACATACTATTAATTGTATTTCACCGTGTTGCACTATTATCTTAGTTATGTGTAGCTAATCTTGTTGTACTATTTGTTGTTTCAATTTCATTGTTTCTTTATTACACTATACATTTTATGGTGATCGTTTCTTATGTGCCCTTCATTGTCTCTTCTCTTACTTGTTGGCTTGAATTGTGGTAGAACACTAGCACAAGCATACACGTAAATAAACCACCTATATCGGTCTAAGAAGATGAATCCTGATGTATTGATCATTTACATGTACTTCCGTGTACTTGCCTTATGTGTGAGTTATCTTGTTGCCACGTGAGTGGTCCGTGCAGAGATTAGATATTGTCACTCCCTTGGGACGTGAGTGGTCTGTGCTGTTATGAATTGTAAAATGGGTAGAAGATTCCAAATGATTTGGGTTCACGAATTGGGACCCATGATTTATGATATTGAGGTTTGGTACCTCGTGGAAATTCTTGGTTAAACCTGGTGCGAAAGCAGTTATTCCTATTGAGTTGTCACTTGTTTTCCTTTTTTTTGTTTCACCGAATTTGAACTGGGTTCAGCTTACTCTACAGTGTTACTATCTGATGTGTCTCGTTGCTAACTGGTTCTTTTAGTCCCTATTGCAAACATTGTATTATTATTGTGATCATGCCTAACTTCATATTGTTATTGTTCCCTATTAGTTCTACATTTATACTTGTTCAGGTTGTTCAATCCAATGTGTGTCTTGACTGTTACTCGTCACTACTCCACCGAAGTTAGTCTTGATACTTACTGGGTCCCGTTGTGGTGTACTCATACTACGTTACTGCATATTTTTGTGTAGACCAGGCGCCTCGGATATGGTTGATTATTAGCTAGCTGGTCGAGCATTACTGTGGATACTCAAGGTAAACCCGTTGTCGCATTTGCAGGCCTCAAAGTCACCTTCTGATATTGTACTTGTACTATTTAATTCTATTCCTAGCAGTTATATTTAAGGATCTTCTAGCAAATTCAGTAGAGCTTATGACTTGTACTACCAGTTTTATGGTATTGTATTTCACATAGGATAATTGGTTTTACTGTAGAACTTTCAGTTCCATGCTTCGTTGTTGTTCTGGTTTAATTCTGTCTTTAATTCAGTAAGTGTTAGGCTTACCTAGTCTTAGAGACTAGGTGCCGCCACGACATCCTACGGAGGGGAATTTGGGTCATGACAAGTTGGTATCAGAGCCATTTTAGGATAATTTTGTGATTGTGTTCCGATCGCTGCCTACTCTGCACCACTAAAAAGTAGCGAGAGCGGGTCGCAATAGCTTTTACCCGAATAGAGGTCGGGATCGATTTCCTCAGGGAGCTAGTAGTGGAGTTTGATTTTCTGTCTAGTCTAGAGATGTGTTTGTACTCCTAATGTCACTTCAAACATTCTTGGTTTTTGATTTTATAACTACTATGATAAAACTAATGATTAATGCTAAATCATGCTACTAGAATATTGCTAAGTTGTATCTAATAGGAAGAAAGGCACTAGGGTCGTGACACTGCCTAGGTGGCTAATTGACGGGTAGATGTTACTAAGGATAGATTGCCATATTTGGGGCTTATGCTATAACCGTTGCACAATTGTACCCACTCTCACACCTCTCGGTAGAGAGAGTGATTTTGCCCAATTGACTCTCTCGAGACCAATTGGGTAGGCCAATTAGATCAAGCAACTAAGGTTCAAGTAGGGTGATTACTCTCTCGAGATTTAACCCGTTAATTGGGACTATCATTTCTCATGAGTCCATCCCAATTCGTTGTTGGGTCAATTTTGGGGTCATAAACTCTCTTTCTCAAGAAGAGTCAAACCCACAAAGCTTGAATCAGTGTTTGCAACCACCAATTCTTAAATAAAAACATAAAATCAACCCAAATAACAAACACCCACAATCAATCTAACCTAGATGGCAACACCCATCAATTACCCACACTAGGGTTGAGCCACAACCCTAGCTAATGGGTTTAGCTACTCATGCTTGAAAGAGAAAATGAAGAAATAGATGAAGGACTAAGCATATTAATTAATTACTAAAAATAAATCACAAGAATCTATCGTAAAATTAAAGCTAAAGTGCCAAAAATGGCTACAAAACCGAGTCTCACGAGCGCAGCTGTTACACGAATACAAAAACTTACCTGAAAATGGTAAAATGTTCTATTTATATTAGGCTGGAAAAATTGGACAAAAATACCCCTGCGGGGTCAGTGCGGCCCGCACAAAAAGGACTGCGGCCGCACTGGCTCTTGGACGTCACATTTTTGCTTCTCTGAACTTGAGGACCGCGGACCGCGTGGAAGTGTACCGTGGCCGTGAAGGGAGTTGGCGCGGTCCGCACATTATGGACCGCGGACCGCATGGATGGAACACTGGGAATCTTCACTCTCTGAATCTCTGCTCCGCGGACCGCACAAAGAGGTAGCGCGGTCGCAAAGCAACCACCGCGGACCGCATAACGAGTACCGCGACCGCGTGGCCTTATGCCCAAATTAGTCAAGTCTCTGAACCTCATGTCCGCGGATCGTACAAAAGAGTAGTGCGGCCGCGGAGCCTGACCGCGGACTGCGTAACGAGTAGTGCGGCCGCGCAGCCTCAGCCTGATTATACCAACTCTCTGAACCTCCTAGTGCGGCCGCATTCACTTTTGCGTGGTCCGCACTAGGCCCTCTTTTCCTCAATTCACTTAGTCTTTGATACTTGAGCAGGTTTCAATCCTTTTGAGCCGATCTTTGACATTTTGTCACTTTGTCGATCAAACCTGCAATCAAGCACAACTTGTGAGCATTTTGGGACTATTTTGTAGCGATTTATAATCAAAGCATAGGCAAGTAGGGGCATAAAACACGTTAAAATCCCGACTTATCAACTCCCCCAAACTTAAACCTTTGCTTGTCCTCAAGCAAACAAAATAAGACCCACCCCCTAAAGGACAATCCAAGTAATTCCAGCTATCATAAAGTAACCTCAACAAGCATCAATTGGGACTAACAATTGCCCTCAATACAAATGGATCATTAACAACATTTAGACCTTGAAAACTATGGATCAAGTGTGACACAAGAGCATCAAGGATTGACTCATTTCATCAAAGAACTCTCTCAATTACTTTAGTCGCTGTGGAACCCAAACTCATACATCCTCAACTCTCCCTAAGCAAACCTCACCTTTTAGAGTATAAGCACACAAACCGAGGTTAATGGGAGTTCGCTCGTCTCTCTCAAGGAAATGTCACAAGTTCGGCTCTAAGTATCATATGCTTGACCCTCATGTAAGTATCCACTAATGCGAGCGTCACGCAACTCAAGATCATATAGGGCTTTTGTGGAGTCAATGTGAAGGCTTTTGGGTAAGGGTAGGATATGTTTTTGTTCAAGTGGGTTCAATCTTCCCTTAAGCACTTCTTTTGATTCATTTGGCACAATTCACTTGACTCTTTGAGTCATTTCACCTCTTTCATGGGGTTAGAGAGACACATTGTCACTCTTTCTTATGCAATTCAATACAATTCTCCCTTTTTCACTTTTTCCACACCTTTTTCACTTTTGTTTTCCTTGAATCCCTTTTTATTCTTGTTCACATTGGGCTTTCTTTTTGTCTTTTTCTTCTCTCTCTTTTTCATTTCCTTCCTTTTATTTTTCTTTTGTACCTTTTACCACTTTTGTTTCACTCCTCGTGTCTCCCCCAAACTTATGCTTTTGCCATGTGCTCAAGGAAAGATCGGGTGCCAAGAGAGGGTATCTTTTAGAACAGGTATAGGCTTGTAACATGGTTTTTGAAAGAAAAAGGTCTAAGGCTCAAAAGGGCTAACTAGGGATCATATCATTGGTAGGCTATGGAATTTGTTCAACTATCATTTGGATCAAGGAGAGCCTATAATCACTTCTCAAGTCGAATTTCACTCAAAATTTCGCCTCAACAAACATTCAGGGCAAGTTCTAGACCATTGGCTAGAGAGAGATGGGCATTCTAGAGCCATTGGCTCGGGACTTGTAACTCACAATTAGATTCCTCACCACCACGCTAAGGGAGTTGCTAAAACATCGTAGTCGAGGGCCCATCAACGACCTTAGTTACGATTCAAGCACACAATGGATCCGAAAGACCACATGATGATTGTTTGGTTCAATGCCAGAGGAGTCGTCAATGGTCACAGAATTCACCACCACTATACACAACATTACTGATCTTTGACCATTGGGATTCAAAGAGGCGAAATGTGCTAGGTACGAAACAAGCTTTGCCGTTGAGGTGACCTTAACTACAACTATCTAAAACAAAAGAAAATAAAGAAACGACTCGTATCGTTCGATCAAACACTTTAAGAGAGGTATCACCGCCATCCATCATCGAAAGAAGCTACCCGGATTTCTAACAAATATTCCACCCTTGGAAAAGCGTGGCCATTATAGAAAACCAAGGGCTTATTGAAAGCGTCAAAAGAATAAAACAAAACACACCACACATCACACACACACACACGTAAAAACGATTTTTTTTTGCAAAAAGAAAAATAGAAGCAATATATTACAATAGGTGAGTTAGAAATAATACCAAACGGGGATGAATATATTGACAATAATTTACGTAACTTTATATAAAGCCAAAATAGAAGATTAAAAAGTATGGAATGTAAATTTATATACATACCAATGGAAATCACCAAAGAGGAATAAAACTGAGTCAAATATGTAAGTCAATCCAGATAGTCATCAAAAAGGATAGGGCGCACCCCCACGAATAAGAAGCTGGCATTGTCCACAAATCAACTACCAAAATAACGCATCAAACAAAAAGTCACAGCAAAGGATATAGGGGCCCTAAGCCAGGTCCCGTCTGCATTGAGGTTCATCTGTGGTCCCCAAGTCCTCCCGTATGTGCGGGAGCCTCGGACTGGCTTACTGGCCTCCTGGCCGCTCAATGTATCTGCTGGGACTGCGGATTCTGCTCCTAGACCGGCTGTATTACAGGTGCATCCTCAGGTAAAGTGGAGGAGGCCTTCTGTGGGCGCCACCGTAAATAACCGCCATCTGATCTGCTTGGGAACTTCCTTCTTCTTCCTAAGCTGCCTGGTACCTACTCCTACTCTAGCTGTTGGCACTAGCGCTGTGCTGGAGGGGCTGATCCCCAAATAAACAAGCTAAAGGCATCTGATCTGACCAATAGCTTGTCACATCTTTCTGCAAGCTCTTTCACAGACCTTTGAAGCCCGTGACCTCCGCATCTTTTCTTGCTCCTTGGCAAGGCCCCTTCAGAGCCTTGCCACGGTGACTCCACTCTGCAAGATAGGGAGCCTGAGTCCTTCAAAATCTTTTCGACTGGTTCTCCAAGCTTCTTCAAAGGTATCCTCATGGCTGGAGGAATCCGGAACTGGTGAGGTGCTGCTGGGCCTGAATAGATGGAAGACAAGGTGGACAACTTGATGTCGCGCGCTGACATCCCAGTTGTTAGGCTAGCCAAAGTCTGACTCAGGCTGATGGCAGTGATGGATAAGGTCCGGAAGATGGCACTCTCGGTCCTATGCCTGAAGTACTGGGACCAGTAGAAGAAGAAGGTCGCTGGAAGGCAAGTCCTCAAACTGTAGTGGCAGCAGGTGTGGCAGAAGCTCTAGCCGTAACGGGCTCCTCAGACATGGCCGTTGGGGGCAAGGAAGGTGGCTTGTAGTTTCTTGATTTGGGGTTTCCGGACCCTGCATACATGTACCAAAGTAAAGGAGCCACAAGTCTGGTATTACATCATATTCTCTTCTCCACCTCCAGAATCCCGGAAATACATTGATAGGGTGTTTGGAAAAGGATAGATTCCTGTCCATTACTCTTGCCCACCGCAGAAATAACAAGGGACATCAACTTGCCCACGTTGATCGGGTACCTCAGCCATAAAGATGCAACCAAGAACTGCTCGGGTAAGTGGAATCGTCTGGTCATGAGTAGACAAGGGTCAAGCCGACCTGCATGCAGAAAGGTCAACCAACCCTCGACGCCTCAAAACTGAATGTCTTCCTGAATATCTTTCTTCCTGCTTGTAACCACTCTGGCACAGTACCTGGATGGCCAATGTAACTGGCCAACCACGGGGCGGACTTTCCTCCCCCATTTCCAAATTTTGCCAAATAAGGGACTCGTCTTCATCACGGAACCCCAAATACTCATTAACGATCTCACATCAAACAACACTGTTTTGGTTTCTAACTTTGGGTCCCTTTGTATCCTTTGACCTAATGAGCCCATGGAGTAGAACTCCTAAATGTGCTCATCAGCATCGATGCAACCTCCCAATGAAAGAACTCCCACCATCTTGTTCTAATTCTCTCTGCACGTTCGGGTTGTGGGGTAAAAGGTCCAGTGTCGAATAAAAGTCCTCTCCGGTATCAACGTTCCTCAACCGGCCACCAATTCCTAAACTTATTGTAGCATTCATTGGAGCTAACATCATTAAAGGAGAAGGAATGAAGGCTCTGGACAGCTCCAAGAAGGCCCATGACAAGGTTTCAAACAAAAGAAATATTCAGACAAGCTTAATGGGCTTCAATTGGCAATTAGAAGTGTTGTTATAAAGAAGAAGAGCTCCAGCACAAGGAGGATTCTTTGGGCCAAGTCTTACAACTATTTTGAAGGCCAAAATTAAAGTCCAAGAGGAGATGGAATGAGGCCTTAATATGCCCCAAATAGAGAAGGAATTTTTCAGCAGCCCAAATAAGCCCAAAAAATAGTTTCTAGAATATATATTTAAAGTTGTTATTTAATCTATGTTGACTTGCATTGCCTATGTGTATTTTGACTACATGGTCTTAGTGTGCGGTAGTCCTTCTGATCTTCTAGGAATATAGATTCTCAATTTGTATTGAAAGCCTTTACTAGCTCCTTCTTTACTACTATATAAAGGGGTGCTTGTCTTCCATGTAGAACATTATTGAGAGATTATTATTATTATCTGTGAGTTCTTTGAACTTTGTGAGACTTTACTTTGAAGATTATCGGGTGCAACCCTAACTAAGTTCATAGCTTAAGTGTTAGTAAGGATAATTTTGTCTTTCTTGTGATATCTTTGGTCTTTTTGATATTCTTCGAAAGGCGACTAGTTTCTTTTTACTAGTTGGTCTGTCGTAAAGTTATCAAACTGATAGTCCAAGATCCGAATCTAGTTGCTTGATTAGCCTTATCTCTAGTGAAGGCAATTGGTTTTCAATAACCAACTTGGTTGTCATTAAGGACTTGTCAAATCTAGATTAAACATAATCTCGGGGTTCTTGGATCTTTCCTCGATATTTTCGACATATCTAGTTTATTTTATACTTGCTCCGCCTTGCATCTTCTTTACTACTTTCCGCATTTCATTCAATTATTTTTCTTCAAAGTCTTGGAATCTCCCAACCTTTGTGGTTATCAAGTGGTTCAGAGCGGTTGTATCCAAAGATGATCCTTCTTGATAAATCTTTGGGGATTTCTATGAAAAGGAGCAAAAAAAAAAAAAAAGATAAAAAAAAACAAAAAAAAAGGAGAAACTATTTGCTCTTCAAAATGAAATCAGATGATTTTATTTGATGAGTGTTTCCACAATCAAGGAAGGAAACAGAAGAGGGGATCCTAAATACTTTTGATCTTGTTCAAAAAACAAAATCCTTTTCTTTGTTCGGGTTTGTTTCAACTAAATCTACTCTTTCTGAGGATTGGTTCTTCACTTTCTTAGTGCCCCCAAATTTATTGTTGTTTTACTAACTAAGAGGCTTGATACGAAGTTGGTTTAATTATAAATCTACCAAGGTATTTGTTTCCAAGGTAATTGAAAGGGAAAAGGCAGAGTGGGGTGAGAACAATGAGGGAAAGTAGCCAAAGTTTTTGAGTGATAACTATTATTATTTGATTATTCTTAAAAAGATGTCTCATACAGGTGCAAGTAAGGATGAAGCAGAGGGCTCTCACCAAGAAGCCGAAATCCACCCGAGCAGAGGAAATGATTTCACTCTACAAGCTATGCATCAACAATTCCGAGAGATGGAACTTGCAAATTCCAAGAGATAAGGGATACATTTGCCCTATGAACAAAATGAGACAATAGCTGCACTAGGAAGGGGAAATCAACCTGATGTGACAACCTCGAAATAATCCTAGGCTCCTAATTAATAGAAGAAAAATGTTAATCCCATGCCCCCATATATATTCAGAAACCCTATAGCATGATTTTGTTGGATGATGACTTGATGTAAATCTAGATAGGGTGGGAGAGAGAGAGGAGGAAAGAAAGATAGAGTGGAAGAATGATAATAATTAGAAGCATACAAATGAAGATGCCATCTTTCAAGGGCACAACGAACCCAGGACTTGTAAAACCTTGACTGGGAGGCGGAACACAGGTAGGCCAATCTTTGACTGTCACCACTACCTCTGAAAGGTAAGAAGGATTTAAACTGCCTGCGTTGTTGAATTTTTTGATTATGCTTCTTTGGTGGAAAAAAACTTACAAGAGACAGACAACAAGATGGAGAACACCCATTGGCTACTTGACCGAGATGAAAGGAGAATCATGAAGTTGATAGAGGGTTTGTAGCCTTTCACTTTCAAAAGAGACCTACAACTGGCGTCTTCAAACTTGAAGCAAGGGAACCATGACTGTTGTGAAATACTTTAAAAGCTATGGATATGGCTAATGATCAAGCTAATTGTATGAAAAGAAGAGGCCACATGGCTAGATTCTTAATGGTTTTAAATTAGAAAATAGCTGATGTAGTAGAGATACACAATATGTAACTATAAGATAATTAGTAGATTAGGACTTGTAAAAAAAGAGAAAAGCAAAATAAAAGAAAGGCAGCAAGCTACCTCATGGAAGAGTCGGCCAAACACTAATTCCCAAGAAGCCCATGGCCAAAACAAGAAGTGCTTTTCTAGACCTCTAGAAGACAAGGGAAAGGTAAAGTGATGAGAAGAGGGAAATAGTATTTAGATCCTCTATATTGATCCGTTCAAATGTCATAAATGTCAGTTGAAAGGCCATATGATGCACTGAATTTCCAATAGTGAAAAATGATTTCTGGTGTGGAGTGGGTTGGTGGTGAGGAGAGATAAAGTGCAAGATGATGTAGAACTTCTAATGATGGTTTGGTTGGGGTAATTAGGAGGAACCTATAAATGGATAATATAGGGAGAAAAAGTGAGGGAAGAGGAAGAGTAGGAAAGGTGTGAGTTGAGAGATGATGTATAGTTACCTTCATGATTGTAATATGTTGGGGTAGTTAGGAGGATTAATGACTATTAATTTAGGGAATCAGTAGTGAACGAACAAAGAGAATATTTCATATGTGGGAATAAAGGGGAAAACTTGTTCTAATGATTAAATATTATATGTTAATTGTGGTGAGTTCACCAACTTGAGTGAACTGTTAGAAACGAGAGTGCAATGAAACAACCCTAAAGCCCTAAATAGACTCCAAATGGTTAAATGAATAGTGGTAACTGAAAGTCAACAAACAAGCATGATATCCTTGCAATGTTGGTAGGTATGTGGATGATGTTCTTAATATTGAGTGATCGTGGTTCCTATGCAAGCTTGTCAACATCTTTGTATAGTCGTCCGTGGCAATATAGATAGGAATAATTTTTCATGCATGGAAGAAAGCAATAATATTCTCTTGATTAGATGGGCAGAAGAATATCTCTTGCACCTTTAAGCCCTTCCAAGTGTTTGAGAGATAAGAGATGAGAGAATAATGAGGAGAAAAAAGGAGAAAAAAAATGAGCTTGAGGAGAGAAAGAAGAAGCCAAGTAAAAGGAGAATGTGCCTAAGAGAGAAGAGAGAGAGACGTGGGCAGCAAACTTGGCAATGTAGTAAGAGCGGTTGTGAGTATAAAAGAAAGTTTGTGAGCGGAAAGAGCAGAAGAAAAAGAAAAGGAAGAGTTTGACAAAAAAGCCAAGATTTTGAAAAAGAAAGTGGGTTATACCATTATACTACTACTACAAAGAATGTGTTTGATTTAATTCTGAATCACTCTTTTCTATATACAAGTAGTGTTTTATCTTTTGCAAGGATTTGATGATATCGTTTCCCTGAGATATCCCTAATGGTCTACCAAACTTTGCGTGGCATTAGCAACAAATTGACTTTGTGTGGAGACGAGAATATCGAAATTAAGCCTCTATAGGAGTAATCAAGGCAAAGAGCTAAAGGCAGTTGAGGGATGCTAGAAAGTTTTGTGAAAAGCATGAGCCTTGCTCCGTTCCGTCCTATTGTACCCCAAAAGGATGGAAACTTGGAGGAATGTGCTGGATTGTAGAGCAATCAAACAATGATAACGGTAAAAGTATCGCCATGCCTATTCGCTCGTCGTGATGACAATGTTGGATTCATTGCATGGATCCAAAATCTTTTCTAAAATTGATCTAAAAAGTGGTTACCATCAGATTCGAATGATCCTGGAGAAATGAAAAACTGCTATTAAGACCAAATAGGCTTTAGAGTGAGTTATTAGCCCTTTTCTTGACTATCACCAGCACTTTTTGATAGATTGATGAATCATATTTTAAGGATTTTCATGGAAATTTTGTGGTAGTTATTTTGATATTATCTTGATTTATTTCAAAATCTAGATGAGATGTGAACACTTAAAACAAGTTTTTTAATTCTCAGAAAGCAACACTTGTTTCCTAATCTTAAAAAGTGAGCTTTTTGTGTGATCGTTAGGTATTCTGGGTTTTTGGTTAGTTTCCAAGGAGTGAAGTTATGAAAGAGAAATCAAGCAATTAAAAGAGTGGCCTAAACCTAACAGTGAACTGAAGTTAGGAATTTTCACTGGCTGCATATTTTTATAGGAAGATTCCGGTGCGAACTTTATCACACATTGCTGCTCCTTTAACTGAAGTTGTTAAAAAGATATGGTTTTTCAAGGGGAAAAGAACATGATGATGCTTTAACTTTGTTGAAGAAAGAATGTGGTCTGCCTCTTTTTTGCAATTACCCCGATTTTACTAAATCTTTGAGTGTTTAAATGTGATGCTCTCGGAAAAGGAATAGTGTGCTGTTCTTAGATGCAAGACCGAAGCCCATATGCATACTTTAGTGGGAAAGCTGAGTGAACTACACTGAACATCAACTTATGACAAAGAGCTATATCTTCTGTAAGCGCTTTACTAACATGGAACATTATTTTGGCCAAGAGAGTTTGTGGTTAAAGAGCTGATCATAATCCTTGAGATATTTGAAAAGCCAAGGTAAGCTTAATCTGCATCAATGCAAGTAATGGTTGAATCATTGAAACTTCCCAATATGTGATTGTTTACAAGAGTCAGGAAATAGAGAATTGGGTTGCTGATGGCACTTTCAAGAAGGTATTCTTGTTTCTTCTCTACTTCTACAATTGATGGTTTTGATCAAATCAAGGAACTTTATTTCTATGGTTCTGATTTTGGCAAGCTTTCGCAGAATGTAAGTTGGTCCTTAAAGATGGTTCAATCTTCAAGATGGGTTCCTTTTTAAGAAAATAAAAATTGTGTAATTCCTAATGCTCTTTTTGCGTGATGTTGTTTAAGGAAGCACATTGTGGTACTCATGGGACACTTTTGGAGATGCCAAAATTGGGAATAATTTGCTGAACATTATTTTGCCTGGCATGCAAAGGATGTTGGAAAAAGTTGCTCTCAATGTCTTGAATTGTAAACAAGTCCAAATCAAAAAGTTTACCCAAATGGCCTTTATACTCCTTTACCTGTCCCTACTTTCCTCTTGGATTGTATTTCTTGATTTTGTTTAGGACTCTCAGAACTAATGTATGAAGGATAGTATACGATTTGTGTGGAGATAGTTTTCAAAAATTGGCTCGTTTAATTCCAGTGCTGAAGACTGATATGAATGCTACATGTAGTGATTTATTTTGTGAAGAATGTGGTGTAAATTACAGGCATACCTAAAAACTACATTATAGTGATAGGGATGGTAAAATTTTTTAAGTCACTTTTGAGAGTTCTTGGGCAATTGGGTAACTAAATTGCTAATTTTCTACATCTTTCACCCACAACTGATGGCAAACTGAAGTAGTTAATAGACCTTAGGTGAAATGTGGAGACTGTTTTAAAAAGAAAAATTAACTCTTGTGGAAGAACATTTGCCATGGTAGAGTTGCCTATAATAGAACATCCACTCTTCTACTGTAAGTCCTCCTTTTTAGAAGTTATTATGATTCATCCCCTCACTCCCCTTGATTTGTATAACTCTTTGCCTACTAATGAACATGTCAATCCTTGATGGTAAAATAAGGCTAAAATATGAAGAAGATTATGAAATACAAGCTTGCAATTGGAAGAAGAATAACAAACTTGCCTTAAGAAGAATATAAGGGCGAAAATCTGTCAATTTTTAAACTGGAGATTTAGTTTGGGTGCATTTTAGAAGGAAGATTTCCTGCAAACGAGATCAAATTAGATCCAAAGGAGATGGGCCATTTGAATTCCTTAGAAAGGAATTGGAGACAATGCTTACAAACTTACCTTCCTATTATATCAAGTAGTGCTACCTTCAGTTTCTGATCTTCCTTTGTTTTGATGCAGGCTTCTCGAATTCGAGGGCGAATTCTCTTCAAGAAGAGAATGAATAGCAATTCATGGCAAGCTCAACATCATTAAAGGATGAAGGAATGAAGCTCTGGAATCTCCAGAAGGCCCATGATCAAGGTCTCAAACAAAAAATTTCAACAAAGCTTAATGGGCTTCAATTGGCAATTATAAATTGTTTTTAATAAATATGAAGAAAGCTCCAGCACAAGGAGAGACGTTTGGGCCAAGTCTACAACTATTTTGAGGCCAAATTAAAGTCCAAGAGGAATGGAATTGAGGCCCAAATTAGCCCCAAAAGAGAGGATTTTTCACAGCCCAAATAAGCCCAAAAATATTTCTAGAATATATATTTAATAGTTGTTTAATCTATGTTGACTTGCATTGGCTATGGTATGTTGACTACATTGTCTTAGTGTGGTAGTTCTTCTATGCTTCTAGGGAATATAATTCTCATTATTTGAAGTTCTTGACTAGCTCCTCTTTATACTATTATATAAAGGGGTGCTTTCTTCATCATTTAGAACATTATTGAAGTATAATATTTATTGGTGAGTTCTTTTGAACTTGTGACTTTACTTTGAAGATTTATCTTTGCAACCCTAACTAGTCATAACTTAAGGTAGTAAGATATTTTCTTTCTTTGATATCTTTTGGTTTCTTTGATATTCTTTTGAAGGCGACTAGTTTTTCTTTTACTAGTTGTTGTCGTAATTTATTCAAACTAGAAGTCAAGAATCCGAATCTAGTTCTTGATTAGCTTATCTCTATGAAGGCAATTGGTTTCATAACAACTTGTTGCATTAGGATCTTGTTCAAAACTAGATAACATAATCTCGGGGTTCTTTTGGATCTTTCCTCGATATATCGTACATATCTAGTTTATTTTTCTTCTTCCGCTGCATTTCTTTATATCCACATTTCATCAAACTTATTCTTTTCAAGTTCTTGATTCCCAACCTTTGTGTTATCAACTTATTGAAAGGCCACTGACTGACAAACCGCATCCTCCCAGACTTCAGTTCCTAGTTTCTTCTAACCCTCATAACCTGAAGTCACTCCTCAATCTTGCCTGCACTCTCTCTAGATAATGAAGCTGTGGGGAGGTGGAGTATTGCTCACTACCAGGCTCGTTCAGAAGAATCGGATACATCACGTCTCTTTGGAGATGGGTTGAAGGGGTAAGGTCAATCAACTAGTGGAGGGGTCATTTACATGAGTTGGATTGAATCGCGAGGAGATGGTCCTTGGAGGGTACATACTCACTCCTCGACGAATCGAAAGCAGCCCTATCAACAGCTTTGATTCAATTTCGGCTAATTATATGATTTCCTAGCCTGTGGAAGTGAGCTTGCTATTCTTTTTTCCTTTACCCCTCGGGAGGAACTCCTCTCCGGATTTTTGGATCTTTGCGCCCTTTGTTTAAACCATTGTCTGCAAAGAGAAGCATCTAACATTGTTAGTTTAAAGCACATGCATGAAAGCAAGTGAATCAAATAGATGCAAATATGAGAACATGAGCAGAAAAGTTTACACACACCGATGACCGCTACAAACATGACCGGTCCCGCTGGCAAAGGCCCAGAATTCACCCTCTCTGAATCTCCCACCCGGGTCCACACAAAAAGCACCGGGCCGCGGTTGGGCCCAGCGCGTGACCCACAAACATGAATGCGCCGCGTGGAGACTATTACCCTTTCAATCACAAAAGCACGTCCGGTCCGCACAAACATGTAACGCGGGACGCCGTCAGGGCAGCAGTCGCGCAAAAAGACCGCGACCACAACTAAGCTAGGTTTTCCGTTACTAATTAGGGTGCATATTTTTCCATTCTTGTTCAAGTTATTACACTACCTTGTCCTATCGTTCACCATTAATTCAAGCATATTTGTGTGCATTTACCCTATTTAAACTACCTAAACTAACAGTTAAATAAAAAGAAATCTAAACACAGAACAAGCCTATATAAAAAAATGAAAATAAGAAATTAAATTTAATCACAATGAGTGAAATGTACCGGTTTTATGAGCGATTGAGTGCAAAATAGTCACAAAAATCGAGTTCTTAGAAGATGAACAGATATGTCTATACTCTGAGTGTTCAAAGTGCGAAAAGGGTAAATATGAAAGCCCAGGACCTATTTATAGAAAACTGGGGGCCACACTCACCTACCAGCGCCCTTCGCCTGCACAGAAAGTGACCGCGACCACGGCTGGGTTCAAAATCCGAAGTTCAGAAGGCACTTTGCGCGACCCGTTGGAGTGCACCGCGGATGCGAAGTCCACGCGGACCGCACAAATTTGACCGCGACTCACAGTGAAAACTTCAGAGCCATGCATTTTAAATCATCCAGCGCGACGCACAAAGTGCACCGTGTCGCACTCGGCAAATTCAAGAGCACTACCATGTGTTTTTTCCTTTGTTTGCACTGCTTTCAAACACAATCCCTGCAACATCTCACAAAACATTAGCTCAAAAATCCAAAGCTCCAAAGAAAATCAAGATAAAAAAAAGACATGGGTTGCCTCCCAAAAAGCGCCTGATTAAACGCGGCGGCACGACCAATTGTCCATCACATCACTTCAAATTTGAACGAGTGCCACCCGTGGCTGTCATCAAAATTTCCCCAAAATATGCCTGGCACGATGGCCCATTGAACTCGGAAAAACTTCGCCCAATTCTTGTTCTTTAAGTCAGACGCACCAAACGAGTCACACATTACAAACTTCAAATGGCCCACTTCCACTTTGACTTGAGCTTTCTTCCGAAATAACCTCAACGGAGTTGAAAAGAAGAACCATATCACCAACTTGAATTCCTTTCCACGAGCATATTTGTCATGAATAATACTTCATCTTTGTCCTTATACAGGGACGACTGGTATAGCATGAAATCTAAACTCATCAAGCTCATTTAAAGTTGCTCAACACGGAATCGCGCAAGTAATCCCATTCCAAGTTCAAACTCTTTAAGGCCCAAACATAGCTTTGTGCTTCCAATTCCCCGAAGAATGTGTAAGCTTCCCAACACCCAACCGTACGGGACATACCAATTGGGTCCTTGAAGCCATCGGAAGTCCATAAAAGTGTCATCCAACTTTTTTGACCCAAATCGGTCCTATTAGCATTTTACCGTCTTGGACAAGATACTCTTATTCTCGGTTGATCACTTCACTTGACCACTAGCTTGAGCATATAGGGGGTGGTCACTTTGTGATTTACTCCTACTTTAAGCCAAGCAATAGTCAAAGCCTTTTGAGCAAAAGTGAGAACCCCCATCACTAATATAAGCCAACGGGGCACCAAACCTTGTGAAGATACTCTTTTTCAGAATGCCCACAACACTTCGGGACTTCATTTTGGTAAGCCACGCTTTCACCACTTATGAATCATAGTCCACCCCACCAGAATATAAGTTCCCACAAGAGCCACAGAATAGCCCATTGAAATCGAGCTCCCAAACATATAAAAATATCCACCTCGAAGTCAATATTGAGAGGCACTACATCCCTTTTTGAATTCCACAGCCCCTTTGGCATGTCTCAACATCCATTTCCAAAGTCACTCAGCATCTTTAACAATAGTCGGCCAATAAAACCGCAACTCAAAGTCTTTTGGAAGCCGTCCTCACCCACTCCATGCATGGCACACCATAGGGGGAGATGACAAGCCCTCCAGTTTCTCAAATTGATTCACTCCAAGACACATCTTCTAATCAACACCATCCGTGACAAATTTTGAAAAACCAAGTACGGATCATTCCATAAAATCCAAACTATTCCCGTTTGAGTTTCTTCCTTTGTTGGAAAGAAGCTCACACGGGACAGTTCCGGTCAACAATTGAAGTTGCGATGTCCGCGAACCATGGCATGTCACCACATTGACACGAAGAAAGAAGTGCTCTGTCGGGGAAATGCAATCATTTATCTCAAGACTGTCACATGGCCGCCCTTTCTTCTCTGCGGACAAATCGTCCGCAACTTGTTCACTTCCCCTCGGTCCACTATTTCTAAGTCAAATTCTTGAAGAGTAACACTCATCTCATCAATCTTGCTTGGAATCCTTTTTTGTCCATCAAAATATCTAAGGCCGCATGTCGTGGCACAATCACCCTTGCCTCCAATAGAAGCGACATTCTCCATGGCAAATACAATGGCCAATAACTCCCTTCTCTGTACCGTGTAATTCCTGTTAGCTCATTCATTAGGTCTTACATGCATAATTACCGGGATGGAACATTTTTTAACCGTGACACATACCGCCCCATGCAAACATCACCTAGCATTACACATTAGTTCAAAGGGCAAACTCCAATTAGTGCGGTATGATAGGGGTATGTCCCAAACTGTGTGTTTTTAAGAGTTCAAAGCCTCCATGCATTTTTCAATCAAAAAACGAACTTTGGCATCTTTCTCTATAGCTTTTGCAACAGTGGATTCACAACCTTCAGAGAAGTCTTTGATTAAACCGCGATAGAACCTGCAATCCAAGAAAACTCCTCACCGACTTTGAGCATGAGTATGCGGGAGAGCCTTGAACACTACACCTCAAATTTGGCTTATCTACCTCAATACCCATGCTTCTAAATCTTGTGGGCCCAACACTATAACTTCTTCAACCATAAAATGGATTTTTCCCTTGAGATACAAGTTGTTTCTTCACAACAGCCAAACTCTATCCAGATTCACCAAGCATTTCATCAAAAAGAGTCACCAACACACTAAAGTCCCGTCCATAAAGACCTCACAATGTTGTCTCCAACCATATCGGTAAATAGCCATCATGCAACTTGGAGTCGCCAGAGCATTGCACCATCCGAATCATCCGAGAAAGCAAAGGTACCAATAGGCATTAAACGTAGTCTTCTCATGTGTCCTCCGGGCAATTAAAATTTATTGTAAGCCCGAGTATCCATCCAGAAACAATAGAATGCTCTCCCCACAAACGATCGAGCATTTGGTCGAGAATGGCAAGGGAAAATGATCCTTGCGGTCCCTTGTTGAGTTTACGGTAATGTCCATGCAAACTCTCCACCGGGTTTATGTTCGAGTGGGAATATGCTTCATTTTGTCATGGTCACCACGTTATCCCTGCCTTTCTTTGGCACACATGGACCGGAGAAGTCCACGAACTTCGTCAGAGATTGGATAAAACCACACCAGCATCCAAGCCACTTATAACCTCTTTCCTTTAAACTTCTTACATCGCCTCATTGTCTTCTTTATGTTCAAGGGACGGCCTTGCATCCTCCTCCAAAATGAATCTTATGCAGAAAATCGGGGCTTATTCCCCTAATGCCGCCAGAGTCTCATCTATTTCCCTTTTCGCCTTTGAAGCAACCTCCAAAGTGGCTTCCACCTGCAAGTTAGTAACAAGAAGAAAGAATAGACTGGAAAGAGTTGGAATTAGAGCCCAAAATTCATACCTGAATGTTGTGGAGGAGTGCTCAACTCCAACACGTGGCTCCTCAAGATGGCTTAGTTAGGTGAGTTTACGTTTTCAAGAGCCAAAGATAACTTCCTAGGCTCATATGATATGAACCCATACCATGCAAGCATTCACGGCACTCCACTTCGCTAGCATCACATCATCGACATCTCATGCCCAGAAGTACGCCTCCAAGGGATCTTCAACATTTATCATGGAGCTTGTTCATCCACTATCAGATGTTAAATGTCCACAATGAACACCACTTCCGTAGCTATTGGTTGTCTCATTGATTTGCAAACATGGAATACCACCTTCTCATCTTCCACTCGAATGTCAAACTCACCTGCCTCAACATCAACCAAGCCTTCGCCTAGCTACGGAAAGGTCTCCCAAATAATCGGCACTTCAAAATGCACTTCACAACCCATTGACAAAGTCAACCGGCAATTATGAATTTGTCCTACCCGAACAAAGAAACATCTCATTATACCCAAAGGCCGCTTTCATCGACCGTCCGCCATTTGAATCTCATCGGGTTGCCCATATTGCCATTCCCAAAGTCCTGAAGATTGAATACGGCATAAAATTAAGTGCAGCTCCCAAGTCACAAAGGGCCTTACAAAACTCCGACTCCGATAGTGCAAGGGATAGTTAAAAGCTACAGGTCCTTTCAATTTCGGGCCATAGAATGCACTACCACAACTTGGATAGTGTCATCTTTATTGTTTCAACATCCATGGAACGCTCTTTATACAAATCCTTCATGAACTTGCATAGCCCGGCATTTGTTCAATGCCTCCATCCAAAGCACATGATTGTAAGGCTTTCTTTTCCCAAATCCAAATCTATGAATTTCTTTGAAATGATTTGCATTCTTTTGCTTGCTAACCGCTTGAAGATTAAGTGGGGTGTCTAGCAAAGGTTGCCTTGTTTTGCCTACCACCGGCTCCGGCATATCAATTAGTGCTTCCCTAAGACTTGTTCCGCCTCCTTGATTTCCAACCTCGGCCTCATCATATCTATTCTCACTTCCTTGTTCACATTTGTCAACCAACATCTTCAACAATCAGAAGATCCATCTCTTCTTGAGCTAACATCATCATTCACACACTCGATTTTCATTGAGCTTGCATATCACCACCTCTTCCGCTTCTCTTGGTGACTGCCATTACATGATTTTACCCATCCCTTAAGTTCACTACCGTATCACTTGGTAAGCTCCTTAGTTCGGATTCAAAGCTTGAGAAATTTTTCCGATTTGCACTTCTAGTTCCGGATAGATGTTATGCGAAGCCAATGTGGCAATCAGAGTCTTGGTTCTTTTTCATCATCTGCTCGAACATCATCCTTATCCCCCCATATCCTTCCAGAAGAACTAGACCCTTGCGAACTGAAAGGGGAAGGGTGGGATTTTGATGGTGTTGGACATGGGGCCTTTGAAAGCCTTGCCCCCTACCACCATCTATTCCACCCCTCCTTGATTGTTATGTTGTTGCTCAATTATTGTTGTTCCCGCTTCCAATTTCCTATTGTTACCTTGGTTACCCCAATTGTTGTTCTTAGTTTGTGTTTTCCATTTGTTTCCCGCCTTATTGTTGGTGATGTTCTATTCTAATTACGCCGCCCTTGTTGATTGGCCCCAAATTTGCTTTGGACGCCATTGTTGATTCCCTGTGATTTCCTCTATTTCGCTTGGTAATTATTGACATCATTGACATTCCCTCTCTTTATCATCATAACACTCATTCGAAATACCACCACCTCATCTGTTGTTTGTCAAATGCTCACTATTACCCTTGAGTTGTTGCTTGCCCTCTTTCGCTCCTTTTTTAGCATAGAAACACTTTCCATTGCATTTGACTTGGCGTTGTTTTGAAACTTGTTGCAAGCGCCTTCGCCAACTATTCATGTTGTTGTAAGCTCGGCAATAGCTGGCCATATCATTCAATTTCCTTTGTACAAATTATGACCGTGGGGTCCACCTTGGAGTACATTTGCTCGGCTTTGCCATCGAAGATAGTTTCGGCCATTTCATCAAGTACATACAAGCTTCTGTAAGAGAGTTTCATGAAGTTCCCACCGGCTAATTGGTCACAATGACTGAATTCGTATTTGATGCGCCTATAAAAATAGTTGCTTGGATCATTAGCTTAGTCATCGTTATTGGGCACTCCCTCACCATTGTCTATATCGTATCCCATATCTCGTCCATAAGGTTCCGTGCCATTTCTTGAAAGCTAGATATGTTCATCCCGAAGACCATATGACTTGAGAAAAGAATTGGCAAATAATTTGTCCGCCAATTCATCCCATGTGGTGATTAGATTATTGGGAAGCCTTCCTAAACATTCCAACGCTTTAACCCCCCCGAAGAGAGAACGGGAAAAGCCTTCATTAACGCTCCTCGGACACGTTTGTTTGCTTGCTCCCCCAGAAATATCTACCAAACCCTTCAAGTGCTTGTAGCACTTTTGGTCGGAGGCCCAGTAAAAACCTCTTTGCCTGAGCAAGGTCAACATAACATTTGTGATTCGAAATTTCCCGCCCGGATTCGGGGAGGAACCAAGGGCACTTGCATATCCTGATTTGGCAAGCACCGAGGACGCTCTGGACGGTGCAGAGGAGGTCTTGAACTTTCATTTAATATTGGCCCCGGCGCCTCTTCTTGGCCGGAGTACAAGATGGCACCTCCCATCTCCAAATATCCTCTACCTCCTCCCCCGTGATCACATTTCCAAGAGGGTTGTTCCATTTAAAGCCATAGTACCTGAGTAATCGACGTAAACAAAATTAGCTAAACAAGAAGGAAAGAGAAAGCAAAAAGCACAAAACTAACCAAACAGATAGTACACCGTAAGGGCCCCCAGCAACGGCACCCAAAAAGTGATCGTTGCCACTTTTTAACACTAACACTAGGTAGAAAGAGCGGTCGCAACAGCTTTTAACCCGAATAGTGGTTCGGGATCGAATTCCACAAGGAGCTAGTAGTGGAGTTGTAATGTCTGTTGTTAGTCTAGAATTGCGGTTGTGCCTCTAATGTCTCTTCAGCATATTTGATTTTGATTCTATATCTACCTTTATAAATCTAATGATTTGAAACTAAATTATGCTACGTAGATATTGTTTTTAAGTTGTGATTAATATAGAGAAAGGCACTGGGGTCATGGATTACCTAGGTGGTTAACTAAACGGTAAATGCTACTAAGGATAGATTGACATATTTTGGGGGCTTATCTATAACCGTTGCACAATTGTACCCAACTCTCACACTCTCGTAGAGAGAGTGATTTTTCCCAATTGACTCTCTCGAGACCAATTAGTAGGCCAATTAGACCAAGCACTAGAGGTTCAAGTAGGGTTATTACTCTCTCGAGATTTAACCGTTAATTGGGACTATCCATTTCTCATGCCCATCCCAAATTCCTTGTGGGTCAATTTTGGGGCCATAGACCTCTTTTCAGAAGAGTTAAACGCCAACCGAGCTAAAATCAGTGTTTGCAACCACCAATCCTTAATTAAAACCAAATAAAACCCAAATAAACAAACACCCAATAATCAATCTAACCTTAGATGGCAACACCCATCAATTACCCACACTAGGGTTGAGCCACACCCTAGCTAGTGAGTTTAGCTACTCATGCTAATGCAAAAATTAAAAGAAATAGATGAAGAAGTAACATATTATTAATTGCTAGGAAGAAAATACAATATTGAAGAGCAAAAAGTGCAAAATGGCTTTAAACTAGTCGTCTCACGAGCTAGCAGCTTCCGAAATTAAAACTTGACCTAAAAAATTGGAAAAGGTCCTATTTATACTGGGCTGGAAAAACTGGACAAAAATACCCTTGCGGGGTCAGCGGCGGACCGCGCAACATGAACGCGGCCGCGAACTGGCTCTTGAACTTCTTGTTTCTGCTTCTCTGAAGTTGAGGACCGTGGACCGCGTAAAAATGTAGCGCGGCCGCGGTGGAAGTTAGTGGCGGCCGCACAGAAATGGACGCGGGCCGCTTTGCTTGAAAAGGGTTCAAATTTTTGGCTCTCTAAATCTCTGCTCCGCGGACCGCGTAGAAGTGTTAGCGCGGCCGCGGAGCCTGACCCGCGACCGCGTGAAAATGACCGACCTGGTAGTCCTCCCCCTTGAATGATGCCATTACTGAACCCTCCTAGTGCACCGCGTTCACAAGTGCGCGGTCCGCAACTAGGGCCTCTTTTCCCAAACTTCCTTTGGTCTTTGACACTTGAGCAAGTTTCACTCCTTTCTTAGGCCGATAATTTGACTTTCCGTCGCCTGTTGTCGATCAACCTGCAATCAAGTACACTTGTGAGCATTTTGGACTATTTTGTAGCAATTTATAACTAAAGCGATAGGCAAAGTAGGGGGTATCAAACACATTAAAATCCTAACTTATCAGTCAACATGACATTTGTGATTTGAAAGTTCTCCCACCCGGATTCGGGGAGGAACAATGGCACTCGCATACCTTTGAACTAGGGAGAG
>NC_031995.1:20529405-20598165 GCF_001879085.1 Nicotiana attenuata | reverse complement strand
ACTCTTGGGACTACTCTTGGCGGTGGCGGAGGAGGGTCTGGAATAGGATTGTTGTCATTGGCCTGACGGCCTCTACGTGGAGCTTGAGGTACGGGAAGCTCATCATGATCAATATCTTCTACCTCCTCCCCCGCCATGGCATTGCCAAGAGGGTCATTAGCATTTAAGGCCATAGTACCTGAGTGATCGACACAAACAAAATTAGTAAACAAGAAGGAAAGAGAAGCAAAACACAAAACGAACTAAACAGATAGTCAACACCGTAAGCTCCATGGCAACGGCGCCAAAAAGAGATCGCTTCCAACTCGAAGCTTCACCAAGGTAGGAAGAGCGGGTCGCAATAGCTTTTACCCGAATAGAGGTCGGGATCGATTTCCTCAGGGAGCTAGTAGTGGAGTTGATTTTCTGTCTAGTCTAGAGATGTGTTTGTACTCCTAATGTCACTTCAAACATTCTTGGTTTCTGATTTTATAACTACTATGATAAAACTAATGATTAACGCTAAATTATGCTACTAGAATATTGCTAACTTGTATCTAATGGGAAGAAAGGCACTAGGGTCGTGACACTACCTAGGTGGCTAATTGACGGGTAGATGTTACTAAGGATAGATTGACATATTTGGGGCTTATGCTATAACCGTTGCACAATTGTACCCACTCTCACACCTCTCAGTAGAGAGAGTGATTTTGCCCAATTGACTCTCTCGAGACCAATTGGGTAGGCCAATTAGATCAAGCAACTAGGGTTCAAGTAGGGTGATTACTCTCTCGAGATTTAACCCGTTAATTGGGACTATCATTTCTCATGAGTCCATCCCAATTCCTTGTTGGGTCAATTTTGGGGTCATAAACTCTCTTTCTCAAGAAGAGTCAAACCCACAAAGCTTGAATCAGTGTTTGCAACCACCAATTCTTAAATAAAAACATAAAATCAACCCAAATAACAAACACCCATAATCAATCTAACCCTAGATGGCAACACCCATCAATTACCCATACTAGGGTTGAGCCACAGCCCTAGCTAATGGGTTTAGCTACTCATGCTTGAAAGAGAAAATGAAGAAATAGATGAAGGACTAAGCATATTAATTAATTACTAAGAAGAAATCACACGAATCTATCGTAAAATTAAAGCTAAAGTGCAAAAACTGGCTACAAAACCGAGTCTCACGAGCGCAGCTATCTCTCGAATACCAAAAACTTCCCTAAAAATGGTAAAATGTTCTATTTATACTAGGCTGGAAAAACTGGACAAAAATACCCCTGCAGGGTCAGTGTGGGTCGTACAAAAAGGACTGCGGCCGCACTGGCTCTTAGACTTCACATTTCTGCTTCTCTGAACTTGAGGACCGGGGACCGCGTGGAAGTGTACCGCAGCCGCGGAGGGAGTTGGCGCGTTTTGCACATTATGGACCGCGGACCGCATGGCTGGAACACTGGGAATCTTCACTTTCTGAATCTCTGCTCCGCGGACCGCGCCAAAAGGTAGCGTGGCCGCGAAGCAACCACCGCGGACCGCATAACGAGTACCGCGGCCGCCTGGACTTAAGCCCAAATTAGTCAAGTCTCTAAACCTCATGTCCGCAGACCGCACAAAAGAGTAGTGCGGCCGCGGAGCCTGACCGCGGACCGCACAAAAGAGTAGTGCGGCCGCGTAGCCTCAGCCTGATTATACCAACTCTCTGAACCTCCTAGTGCGGCCGCATTCACTTTTGCGCGGTCCGCACTAGGGTCTCTATTCCTTAGATTTCTTGGTCTTTAATACTTGAGCAGGTTTCACTCCTTTTGAGCCGATCTTTGACATTTCGTCACTTTGTCGATCAAACATGCAATCAAGCACAACTTGTGAGCATTTTGGGACTATTTTGTAGCGATTTATAACCAAAGCACAAGCAAGTAGGGGCATAAAACATGTTAAAATCCTAACTTATCAGTGGCGTATAAGTGAGGTGACTAGTACCTATGCGCCGCCATATTATTTGTTTATCATGTTCCCTTCCCCATTCCCAATTGATCATCTTCTTGCCTTGACTATTTCCTGCTTATTGATGCTTCTATGTCTAACTGCTTCCTGGTAGATGTTGTTTCTTTATTGAAAGTATTAGATGTTCCGTAGTTTCATGGTGTTGCATTATTGGTTTAAGCTGGTTTGCCGGTATTTCATAGTATATTTCGGTTGGTCTCGCTGTGTAGCATTAATTGATGAAGTTTCATAATTGTTTAGTTTTCCGTTTGCATTGGTTTGAGGCATTAATATGGTGGAGGGTTTTGAGCTAAATTGTGAAATACTTGTTCTTATTGTGTGACTGTGTCACGACCCCAAATCTAAACTGGCCGTGATGGCGCCTATCGTGGTACTAGGCTAGCCAAATTTACTGAAAATATCATAAGGTTCCCATTTGATACATAAATTATCCTATGTTTTATAATAATTTCCACTTTTAAGCATTTCAAAACAATAAAAATGATCAGAACGTCTAAACAAATCCCCAACATCTAGAGTCAACCGTCATGAGTATCTAAGAAGTGATACGCTCTAATACTAATTCTCTACTACAACAAATGTGGGAAGTAAAGTAAAATGACAGAGGAGGAAGGAGAAAGAGTAGGCTGCGGACGCCGAGCAGCTACCTCACAATCTCCGACAATGCTCCAAATAGGGTAGCTCAACTATCGCTCTGCCCCGGTACCTGAATCTGCACACAAGGTGCAGGGAGTAACGTGAGTACGCCAACTCAGTAAGTAACAACCATAACTAAAGACTTGAGTGCAGTGACGAGCATTTTTAAAGATCATGTAAAAACCATATAATAAGCAACAGTAGAAGTGATTAAACTCAAGTCGGGAATCTACATTCCGAATATTTCATAAAAACTCAAGTTTTTCCGTTTAAACTCGTATAAAACATTCGTTCAACATTTATCAAAGAGGCTCAGTGTAAAGAAAAGTGAAAACAGTAGTTTCATTAAAATATCAGCCCTCCGGACACAGTGTCACTCCCAAATAAAGCATCTCGGGCAAGCCTCTCAGTCACTCGTGACTCTACTCTCATAAGTCAATGCTCACACTCAGCACTCTCACTCAACAGGTACCATATAACAACCGCTGCGGCATGCAACCCGATCCATAATAGTAACTCGCTGCGGCGTGCAGCCCGATCCATAATAGTAACCCGCTGCGGCGTGCAGCCCGATCCATAATAGTAACCCGTTGTGGCGTGCAGCCGGATCTATAATAGTCGACTACGCTCACTAGGGGTGTACAGACTCCTGGAGGGGCTCCTACAGCCCAATCGCTATATTGTTGCAGCATGCAGCCCGATCCAATATATATCACTGTGGTGTGCAGCCCGATCCATATAATATCTGCTACAGCGTGCAGCCCGATCCATAACTATCCTCACAAACTCGGCTCTCGGTCTCACTCAGTCATCCTCACAAGCCTCTCGGGCAACTCATCTCAACTCACAGGACTCAGCCCAAAGTACCTCTGAGTATTCAAAAACGGTGTGATAATAGTGATAACAGCAACAGGTATAAAGCATGAGTGAGTTCATAAATTCTTCTATCAAAAATAGTGTGAGAATAGTGGGAAAAAAACCCTGAGGGTCTAAATAGGTCGGCACAAGGCCCCGAACATGGCATACAGCTATAATAAAGTATAAATCTCTAAAATATAGGATATCATATGGTTTCAAATCAACACGCGGCTTAATAGTCGCTACGGGACGGACCAAGTCACAATCCCTATCGGTGCACGCGCACACGCTCGTCACCTAGCATGTGTGTCACCTCATTTATCAAAACAATATGAAATACTGGGGTTTCATACCCTCAGGTCTAGATTTACAATCGTTACTTACCTCAAACCGGCCCGAATACTACTCCGCGATGCTCTTGCCTCTCGAGTCGGCTCCCAAATGCTCCGAATCTATTCAAAACCAGATTAATAACTTCAAAATATGCTAGGGAGACGAAACCCATTAGAGAATTATCAAAATTAGGCACAAATCCCGAAATTGGCCAAACCCGACCCCCGGGCCCATGTCTCGGGATTCGATAAAAATCACAAAATCGGAATCCTCATTCTCCCATGAGTCCATACATACCAAGAACATCAAAATCGGACCATAATTGCCCCTTCAACTCCTCAATTAAAGTCTCCAATCTCCCATGCCCTAACTTTCCCAATTTTGAGTTTAAATCCAACTAATTTCGGGTTTAATTATAGAAATCTACCTAGAATCGAGTTATGAAGTCAAAAATCTTACCTCCAAGTGTTTCTCCTTTGATTCCTTCTTTAATCTCTCTTAAAAGCTTCAATTCCATCCAAAAATTGTGAAAAGTGGGCTAAAAATCGCGGAGATTGCTTTTTAAATATTCTGCCCAGGTCCTTGTATGCGAACACGGCCACAGCCTCGCGTTCGCGAAGCGCAAAGTTCCACTGCACAATTTTCCTCTTTCGCGAACACGATCTCTATCTCGCGAACGTGGAGCTTCAGCTGCCCAAAATTACGCGAACGCGTCTCCACCATGCGAACGCGATGGGCAAATCTCTGGCTGCCCCACTTTACCTCTTCGCGAACGCATCATACACCCCGCGTTCGCATTCCTTCCACTAGCCAAACCTTCACGAACGCGGGCCTACTTTGCGTACACATAGAACAAAAAGGCCCCAGCCCCCATAACCCTTCGCGAACGCGGCTCCACCAACGCGAACGCGAAGAAGAAACTCTACAACCAACAACCAGCAAAAATCTACCAACTCTTAAGTCCAAAATTTGATCCGTTAACCACCCGAAACACACCCGAGGCCCTCGGGACCTCAACCAAACATACCAACACGTCCCATAACCTTATTCAAACTTTGTAGAGCCTAAGAAACACCCAAAACAACACCCATTCCAACCCCGATAGCTAATTTTTCACTGCCAACCTGAAATCGCCAAAAACTCAATTTCGCCAATTCAAGCCTAAACCTACTCCGGACCTCCGAAAAATATTCCGAACTCACTCCTAAGTCCCAAATCACCTAACGAAACTATCCGAGCCATAAAATCTGCATTCCGAGGTCGTTTACCAAATAGTCAACTTCCGGTTGACTTTTCTAACCATAAGGCCAACTTAAGAGACTAAGTGTCTCATTTCTCACCACGACCACTCCGAACCCGAGCCAACCAACCCAACAAAACACACAAGAGCTGAACCACACAAAATGAAGCAGAAATAGGGGAAATGGGGCTAAACTCTCGGAACGACCGACCGGGTCGTTACATTCTCCCCCACTTAAACATACGTTCGTCCTCGAACGTGCCCAGAGTTATTTCAGAAACCATCAAATTGCCGTGAAATCCTACCATACACATATCCCGGGGGTGATCCCACGTCGCCCCATCCTATATAGGTCCAATAGCACAACACAGTTGAAATTTCGAAATCCAACCTGACCCATAAACCTTAGAACCAAATTCCCACTTCTGAAATAATTTACAAGATCAAAATTCCACAACTATAAACTGAATAAGTCTGAATATGCTGAATCAAGCCATATACGTAACCCCAGATGTAATCACATAATATACCGCATGACTCAAACACTCATAGCGATAACTCCTAATCGCAATAGCTGCTTAAAACAACCCAATACCGGTAAATAACCTCTTATCAAGCAAAGCCTCGCTTTAACACTTTCATATGGTGCCGATGATGAAAGAAACACGTAGAAACTAGCAGCCATTCGTCCGATCAGTCAGTCATGGAACTCCCCTTCTCTGACAGGAAATACTGCAAAGTTTCTAAGCCGATCAGCATCAATACCATCCAGAGCCATAACTTGTGCAACTCATGCACTCAATAACAACATCTCAAGAGTTCAAATCATAAAATAAAGAAGATTCACACGAGAGGACTATTCTGCCACTAACAATTACCATCACAACATCATCCTAAAAGCCTGGCACACATCGTAAAATCAGAACACACGAATCTGACACCAAGGAGCATACCTCTACATAACTCCGCTGCAATGCATGATCCCATCCAAACGTTGGTCCACATGAAATACTTCAAGCCACCTTGCTCAAAATCAACAACCATGCGCAATCCAACATTAAGTACTCGAAGTGCATTGCCATAATCATGGGGAAATAGGACGATACCATGCCACACAAACCCGTAAGAACATAACCAACACGTCTCAATCCCGCAACACCCAATTACCCACCTTACTCAAATCTAGCTATAAAGCCTAACTAGAACCGCACCATATGTGCCTATAACCAACAATCACAACTCCCCGCAACCCCGAAGGGTAACTCATAGATCACTCCAGAATACGAATAAACTCAATGATAGACAAAGGGTACATCCCTTAACAATAGCAATTTGGAGTCAACAACTCCGACCTGGTGTAGAACACACCCCATACTGGCCTACCAATAACCCTAAATCAACTTGGGTCACCCGCAACATATAGATAACTCACCGAAAGTTCACAATGATTGAATCATGGTACATACTAACATCTGACTAGCTTTGCTCGCATCTTCACAGTTCACTACCACAAAATAACCTGTTTATGAGAACTCTCAGTCTCGAAGTCCATGAAGCGCATGAATCTCCATATCTGATCCCATCTCCACCGCTCGAATATATAACACCTCTAATACTCAATCATTCCACGAGGGATACCCCTATAATTCTTCTGTGCCACCAAACAACCTTGAATATCAGCAGTCGATCCAACAAGAAAGCGTCGCAATACCAATGAAGTACCCTTAACTCTACACATTGCCCTTTCTGAAATGTATACCCTCATCAAGCCGCCCAATAGTGATATCATCTACCTAGTCGTCTGAAACTCCCGATGTTGTCTAAGAATTTTTTTTTGACCTTCCTTCCAGAACTGAACCGTGACCTCACATATGCAAATCTCAACTCTATCCAACATACCGCATACGCCATGCCATCCTAGGACAAATATGGGAACTTCATGATCCCTTCTGAGGCACAAGCTACTACGTACTCAACTAGCCAAGAACTTTCCATTTGATCCCATCTAGAAGAAAAATCATTATACATCATATGATCCTCGCGCTAGTAGAAAATATACATCTCTAATCGTGGTAGAAACCATCAGGAACTATCTGAATCCCATTTGTACAACACCAAACCGTCAGGATTGAATCTTTCTAACTCAACCAAGCTACGCAGGTCACCAAAACCCAAGAGCATTGCTAAGAAACACCTGTAAAACTCATTTCCTCATAAACACCCAAAGGACTAATCATACCCCTTACCATGTCGATCCGACGTACTACCAAGCTGTCCTATTAATCCAAGTTCCTTCTGACTTACCTTCGAATTGATACTTCTCCTTGCCATAATACCGCAATTCTAAACCTAGACTCACCACACGAGACCCAAGCATAGGACTGTATCGTTTAAGGCTCGTAAGCCGCTAAATACTCTCTCAAATATCCCCAAAAGTGACATTCAAAATACTTACTCTGAAGAGACTTCCTGCGAATCTGAAACCATTACCTTCATTTTCCTGATACTTATAGATAGAATCCAAAAACACCACAAGCCTTGACACCCTCCACGTAAATCTCAGTTCTAGCCCAATTCACACCTTGAAGATCCTCAATTGCTACATATAACCTTGAATCCGTCAGAACCATTCTCGAGAGTCATCCACTCTACGCAAATTGCAATTACACTGACCAAGCAGACAGAACGATCTGACCCTATTTGCAAACCACATACTAGGAAAGTAATCCACACATTTGAAGCAACAAGCAAACTCATACTGCACACACTACACTTTTTACAATTACAACTCAATCATTCAATAAAGTCCATTTACCCGTAGAGTACATTACAACCTGTATCGAAGAATTCCATTACTCGAGTCATTCCCAGACTCCACCTCTGCAGGTCATATCTGGTTCACCAATATACCTCGAACCGACCAATACAACACATAATCGTGCCATCAAATCATCATTAACGGGCTCCCCCACTTGGCTCAAGGCCAAAGATTCAGGACCAACAATAACTCACAATGCCCATACGCTATAACTGCCACCATACTGTGGTGAGATTTAACTAAATCCTTCATAAGCTCATATGACACAAACCATCTAATATCCCAAATCGAATGCAAATCTTGCATTCACCATTGCAACAGTAAATGCCAACTCCCACAAGCGACCTAGCTCAAATTGCAACAAATATCAATTACTGATAAAAGAGGACTTGCTACAAAACTACCTAAGGGTCACACAACCTCAGAACACCCCGCGGGAAATAACCCCCCTCAAACTGATATCATCTCTATACCCTTCGAAAAATCATAACTATCACGCAATCACTACACCCTTCTGCATTAAAACACAACCAATGCCTAACCTCGAGGCATAAACATACGCGGTATAAGAACCTGAAGCTGATGGCAGAACTAACACCAGAGCTGAGGTCAAATAAATCTTGAGCTTCTGGAAGCTCTACCCACACTTGTCTGACCACATGGATACCCTCACTAGACACCACGTGTCCCAAGAATGCTACTGAACTGAGCAAAAATTCACACTTGGAGAACTTTGTATAGAGCTTCTCCTCCCTGAATCCTTATAATGCCATCCTCAAATACTGAGTATGCTACCCCTGGCTACGTGTATATGCAAGGATTCCATCAATGAATACTATAACAAAGGAGTGCTAGTACGGCTGGAATACACCGTTAATCAAGTACATGAACGCTACTGGACAATGGTCGGCGCCAAAGATATCACCAAGAACTCATAACACAATAGAAAGATCCGCTTCACTCCACAACTAAACAACATAAGAGGTCTTCCAATACACTCACAATTCGAGGCCATATGCCAACTCCAGACATAAGTCAAACACTCAATAGTTCTTGCTACATATCCAGCCCATCCTTTTTTGACACAATCAAGCAATATGACCACCTCTCACCCTCAAATCATACTCACCACATAGTCATCTAGTCATAAAGTCCCGTCAATAAGGACACCAACGGACATATAAGTCCCCAAATACATGTGCTCACACAACAAAATCTCAGCACTCAAGCCACAGACAGAATCCGTCCTCAAGTCCTCCAGACTGGCCCATTATCAACATGCTAAAACTCGCATCTCATCCATGGAAGTCATAAGTCGTCGATGCACAGCTGATACCAAGCACTCACGTGCGCATTCGAATACATGAAAGGAATTCAAAGAGTTACGCTTTTGGCTGAATAAAATGGATTTGCGCGACAAGACTTCAAGAATGTGAGATTTTTCCTAAGGGTTCTGTATCCTCTCGAAGATAAGTACAGACGTCTCTGTACCGATCCGCAAGACTCTACTAAACCTGCTCATGACCGGTGAGTCCTATGTAACCTAGGCTTTGATACAAACTTGTCACGACCCCAAATCTAAACTGGCCGTGATGGCGCCTATCGTGGTACTAGGCTAGCCAAATTTACTGAAAATATCATAAGGTTCCCATTTAATACATAAATTGTCCTATGTTTCAAAATAATTTCCATTTTTAAGCATTTCAAAACAATAAAAATGATCAGAACGTCTAAACAAAGCCCCAATATCTGGAGTCAACCGTCATGAGCATCTAAGAAGTGATACAGTCTAATACTAATTCTCTACTACAACAAATCTGGGAAGTAAAGTAAAATGACAGAGTAGGAAGGAGAAAGAGTAGGTTGCGGATGCCGAGCACCTACCTCACAATCTCCGAACAATGCTACAAATGGGGTAGCTCAACTATCGCTCTGCCCCGGTACCTGAAAATGGTGAAAAGTGGGCTAAAAATCACAGAGATGGCTTTTTAAATATTCTGCCCAGGTCCTTGTATGCGAACGCGGCCACAGCCTCGCGTTCGCGAAGCACAGAGTTCCATTGCCCAATTGTCCTCTTTCGCGAACGCGAGCTCCGTCTCGCGAATGCGGAGCTTCAGCTGCCCAAAATTATGCGAACGCGTCTCCACCATGCGAACGCGATGGGCAAATCCCTGGCTGCCCCACTTTACCTCTTCGCGAACGCATCATACACCCCGCGTTCGCATTCCTTCCACTGGCCAAACCTTCGCAAAATCGGGCCTACTTCGCGGACGCATAGAACAAAAAGGCCCCAGCCCCCATAAAACTTCGCTAACGCGGCTCCACCAATGCGAACGCGAAGAAGAAACTCTGCAACCAAAAACCAGCAAAAATCTGCCAACTCTTAAGTCCAAAATTTGATCCGTTAACAACTCAAAACTCACCCGAGGCCCTCGGTACCTCAACCAAACATACCAACACATCGCATAACCTTATTCAAACTTAGTCGAGCCTTCGAAACACCCAAAACAATTCCAAAACACCAAAATCACATCGGATTCAAGCCTATGAACTTTAAGATTTCTAAATTTCGCTAATGTTGCTGAAACTACCCAAAACACGTCCACACATATCCAAAATGACACTACTAACCTGTTCCAACTTCCAGAATTCTATTCCGACCCCGATAGCTAATTTTTCACTACCGACCTAAAATCGCCAAAAACTCAATTTTGCCAATTCAAGCCTAAACCTACTCCGGACCTCCGAAAAATATTCCGAACTCACTCCTAAGTCACAAATCACCTAACAAAACTATCCAAGCTATAAAATCCGCATTCCGAGGTCGTTTCCCAAATAGTCAACTTCCGGTTGACTTTTCTAACTATAAGGCCAACTTAAAAGACTAAGTGTCTCATTTCTCACCACGACTACTCCGAACCCGAGCCAACCAACCCAACAAAACACACAAGAGCTGAACCACACAAAATGAAGCAAAAATAGGGGAAATAGGGATAAACTCTCGCAACGATCGACCGGGTCGTTACAGACTGGTTATTGTTTGGTGGGATCGGGTTGCACGCCGTAACAAGGAGTAATAAGGATGGACAGGTGGGATCGGGTTGAACACCGCAACAGGAGGAATAAGGGTGATATATTGAGGAGTAATAAGAGCGGACTGGTGGGATCGGGTTGCACGCCGCAACAGGAGTAATACAGGTGAATGTTCATGTTGTTACTGATTATATGGTGGGACCCGGATGCACGTCGCATCATTTTATTGTTTGCGTATTCTACTTCTACTGTTATTTTATTCTGTAGCATTGAAATTCTCTTAAGGATTGGTTATAGCTGAGTACTGGCAAGATAGCTGGGTTCCTTATTTATTTACTGCAAGTTACTATTTCATTTTGTTTCGTTCTCCCTTTTTGCTTTATTATAAACTATATGCATGTTATATTATAAACGCCCCGCCGTAGCCTCGTCACTACCTCGTCGAGGTTATGCTCGGCACTTATTAGTATATGGGGTCGTTGTACTGATATTGCACTCTGCACTTTCTGTGCAGATTTTGGAGCTGATTGTGGCTGATCGAGAGGTCGGTTGCAGGCATTCGTCCAGGAGACCCAAGGTAGTCCTGCAGGCGTCGGCAGGTCCTGCCGTCCCCTTCTATGTTATACATTTTCGTTTTATTTTCTTTCGAGACAGATGTACTTTTCTTTCCAATACTTGTAGATATTCATAGAACGTTCGTGGATTGTGACACCAGTTCTGGGTGGTAGTAATAGTTCATGGTTAAGCAGTATTTATTTAATTCCGCATTGGTGATCACTTGTTTAAAACTGTGTACTTGTATTCAATTAATTGTAAAAGAAAATAGTTAGCTAAATTTTAATGTTGGCTTGCCTAGCTGGTGCGATGTTAGGCGTCATCACGGTCCCGACGGTTGAGAATTCGGGTCGTAACAAGTTGGTATAAGAGCATTAGATTGCTTAGGTCTCACAATTCACGGACAAGCTTAGTAGAGTCCGGCGGGACCAACGTGGCACCAGCAGTATCTCAGGCTGGAGGAGGAGCCCAAACTCCTGCCACTCATACTCCGGAGCAGATGGCTCCCTAGTTTCAGACCCCAGCAGCTCATCCAGTTAGGGTAGTTCAGCCAGTTACTGCAGCACCGCCCATTAATGGGGCAGCTACGTCCTTCGATGCTTGGGCGAAGTGCACAAATAGCCACTAAAAGCAGCTGCTTTTATTTTAAAGCCAGTGTTTTCAATGTATTTAGGCTTTAGCCACTACTTTAATAAACTTATACCTAACTGGACGAAAATACCCTTCTGGTATAAGTTATACCTACGCTTTTAATCCCACAGAACGAGAAGCAGCAGCAGCAGCAGAAGCGTCGATCGACACTTTGATCGCAATTCTCTTCCAATTTCAAAAATTCAACATTCTCATCCAAAAAATCGACATAGATAAACAGTAAGGTATACTTTCATGTGTTTCTGTCGATTTTTATTTCGATATAGTTACGACATAGATAAACAGTAAGGTATACTTTCATGTGTTTCTGTCGATTTTTATTTCGATATAGTTATACTTTTTTCGATTTGTATTGATTTGATTATATAGTAGATAAGAATTTGATTTTTTTTGAATTTCTGGATTGATAAAGTTAAGGACATCGCCTCCTATGATAATTCTATAAAAGTTGAGCACATAATATTAAGGACATAGTGTCTTCATTTTGGAAATTGAATTCAAAAATTAAGGACACAATGTCCTTAACTTTGATTCCACTGTTCTCATTTTGCAAATTGAATTGAAAAACTTAAGGACACAATGTCCTTCACTTTGTTGCTGTTCTTCTGTATACTAAGTCCTGAAGTTTGAGTTTCAAATTGAAAAAGTTAAGGACAGGAAGTCCTTAAGTTTGAATTACAGATTGAAAAGTTAAGTACATGAGTCCTTAAGTTTTGACTTGCAGGTTAAAAAGTTTAGGACAGGCAGTCCTTAACTTTTAATTCCAAGTTTAAATGTTAAGGACAGGCAGTCCTTAAGTTTTGACTTGCAGGTTAAAAAGTTTAGGACAGGCAGTCCTTAACTTTTAATTCCAAGTTTAAATGTTAAGGACTGGCAGTCCTTAAGTTTTAATGTCTGGTTCAAAAGTTAAGGACAGGCAGTCCTTAACTTTTAATTCCAAGTTCAAATGTTAAGGATTGGCAGTCCTTAAGTTTTAATTCCAAGTTCAAATGTTAAGGACAGGCAGTCCTTAACTTTTAATTCCATGTTCAAATGTTAAGGACAGGCAGTCCTTAAGTTTTAATTTATGGTTCTAAAGTTAAGGACAGGCAGTCCCTAACTTTTAATTCCAAGTTAAAATGTTAAGGACACTTAGTCCTTACCTTGGTCTTGCACTTACAGTACACCTGTTCTTAATTATACAAGGATTGCTTTATAACGTATGTCCTCAGTTTCCCAATTCTCTTGACTTGCAGGATGGAAACAATATGCATTATAGTTGCTTTTAATGGTAGATGGACTGAAGACTATAAATATCTTGATCATCAAACAAAGCTTTTTCTAGTACCTGAGTCAATTCGGTTTGAAGATTTCACTAAACAGATCTTTGAGCTTATTGAATTGGATAGAGAAAAGTTTGAAGCAGTGATATGGTTTGATATCAACCTTGGAACAAGCAAAGGAATGCTTGTATCCAAAGATTTAGATCTTCACACATGTATAGAGTTGCTAAAAACTCATTCACTCTTCAAGAGCTGTCGTTTCATAGTTGATATTTCGGAAAGAGTTTTTGCATCAACAAGCAATGAACATGTCAACACAGAAACTCAACATGACAATCAAGACAAATGCCAACAGATAATGAAAATAGATATGGTTGAAGCTCAACCATTAAATGAAGAGGTGCTTCAAACATTTGATTCTATTCAAGTAGAAGGACAAAGCATTATAGAGATTGACGACGAACAAGCTTCGGGTATTCAAGTCTTAGAGAGTGCACCGGTAATCGAAGAAGTTGCTGAAAAAACCTGTACTCAAATAACTAGACGAAGATCAAATTTGAAACAAAAAGAATCCCCAACTACGATATTAAGAGAAAATGCTTTGTTGGATGAAATAAAAGTCGGATCAGTATTTGACAAGAAGAAGAGTATAATTAACTGTTTTTCCAATATAGCAATCAAAGGACATTTTGAATTCAAGGTTGTTAGATCAAGCTCAACAAGATATTCGTTGACATGCAATGATGATAGGTGTTGTTAGTGTGTGCGTGCTTTCAGAATTAAAGATTCAACACTGTTCAAGATAGTAAAGATTGAGAAAAAGCATGACTGCTCTGTTAACACTATGAAAGCAGATCAAAGGCATGCTACTTCAAAGTTGATTAGTGGTTACATTATCGACAATCTTCGGGACCCAAGATTTGAAGTTACACCAGCTTTTGTCATGGCAGAGATGCAAAAATTGCATGGACTAGACATTGGATATCACAAGGCGTGGCGTGCTATTCAACATGCTTCCGCTTTAATAAGAGGAAGTCCCGAAGAGAATTATGAATTATTGTCTTCATACTTGTATATGATGACAAGTAAAAACCCGGGAACTTATACTAACATAAAGATAGACGACAACAACAGGTAAACAATTTAGGACATGCTGTCTTTAACCTTGTTAACTTTTGAGTTTTAACCAGAAGTTGAGGACTGGCTGTCCTTAAGTTTTGATCTTGTAATTCAAAGTTAAGGACTGCCAGTCCTTAAGTTTTGAACTTTGAAATCAAAGTTAAGGACAGCATGTCCTTAACTTTATAACTTGGAAATGTAAGTTAAGGACTGACTGTCATAAACTTCAGGTATTTTAACCTTGTTTTATATTGTATTTTCAGGTTTCTTTATATGTTTTATGCATATGGATCATCAATAGCTGGTTGGAATCATTGTAGACCAGTGATTGCTGTTGATGCAACTTTTTTAAAGTCAAAATATCGTGGTGTTTTCTGAAGTTTCCTAAACTTGCAAAATTCATATGTATCCTTTACAGCAATTTTATACAAAAGAACACCACAATTTCTTTACAACTCCTTTGGACAGAAAGTTTCATTTTCACTCTCATAATCATCGCCAACATTTTCTGGTGGAGTATCATAACCAGAATTTCGTTTCCATTCACCATGTGCCCAAAGATTTGCAGCAAGTTCTTTTCAAAAGTCTTTTATGTCTTCGGGTTGGAATTGCTCCACGTCCTTTCCAATCATCAGCAACTCGACATATTTGATCAGGAATGCACCACATCAGTCCTAAGAGAAATGTATGATATGTAGTGAATTAAACAATAAATCTAAAGTACATATAAATAATATAACAAATAACAACACGTACGATCCATTTTGGTGTGGTGATCTTTGCCACTGTATATCAAATTTGTTGAAGACATTCCCAAAAGACTTGTGATGTTTGTCAAACTGTGCGAACTTTAGCAAGTGGGGGATCATGCGTGCATACATTTCCATGTGTTTCATTCCTGCCTCATATGGCTCACTGTATATGGAATCGTATACATCAATCTTTTTCTGATTCAAGTCCAATACCCCCAACAGAAAGTGTGTCAGAGCATTATCATCTTCAGAAGGAAGCCGACATGGAAAAAAGATTTTGTCAACCTCTGTCCAAGCAATTCCACATCTAAGGCTGTCCCCCCACACATATAGTGTCAGAAATAACTGATCATCACCAGCACACCAAAAGTCATCAGTAGCATCTTCACTGAAATCTTTATACACAAGTACCATATAATTATCAAAAAGAATATCAGTAGTTGTGCATCGAAAAGGATGATCGCGAGGGTGGTAGCATTCCTTCTTTCTCAGATAATATAGGGCAATGTCAATATGCTTCATAAAAAGGCAAAAAATAAAACAAATCCATCAGTCATAAAATAATTAAAAAATGATAAATTAAGAATAGAAAAAATAAATGCCTTGTGAATTATCTAACCTTATCATCAAGTATAAAACTGCTATCTGAAAGCTCAAGGAAGAACATTTTGCTACTGATTTTTTGATGATACAATTTGTATGGATTTTTCCTCACACCATTATCATCAGCATATATATCAATTTGTCCCCTGAAAATTTTGAAAATATCAAAGTTAGAATTTAATCCTGAACTTAGCCTTTCATGTTGCAAAATTAACGACAGGCAGTCCTTAAATTTGAATTAGAAGTTCAAAAGCTAAGGACACTTGGTCCTTAACTTATAGATTCAAGTTTAAAACTTAAGGACTGTCTGTCCTTAACTTTGAATTCCAAATTCAAAAGCTAAGGACAGGCAGTCCTTAAGTTTGAGTATCAAGTTCAAAAGTTAAGGACATGAGGTCCTTAACTTATAGATTCAAGTTTAAAACTTAAGGACTGTCTGTCCTTAACTTTGAATTCCAAGTTCAAAACTTAGGGACAGACAGTCCTTAAGTTTGAATTAGAAGTTCAAAAGCTAAGGACTGTCTGCCCTTAACTTTGGGTATCAAGTTCAAAAGTTAAGGACAGGAGATCCTTAACTTATAGTTTCAAGTTCAAAACTTAAGGACAGACAGTCCTTAAGTTTGACTTGAAGGTTCAAATGTTAACGATAGGCAGTCCTTTACTTTGAATTACAAGTTCGAATATTTAGGACACATGGTCCTCAACTTTGACTTACAACTTCAAATGTTCAGGAGACTTATTCCTAAAATTAGTCTTACAATCACAGAAGTTAAGGACTTAGTGAAATACATGAAGGCACTTACTCTTTTTTGCGACCTCTCCTTTTCTCCTTGCGCAACCACGCAATGAATTTCTTCATTAATTTTGCATCTTCTACGGCATAATGAAAAATACACCTACGAGTATATGTTGATTTTATCCAGCCTGAACTCTTCGGAGTATTTTGATCATCTGACTTCGAAGTTCCCGCTTTTCTTTCCTGATCAAAAGGAGATTTCAACTGCCAACTTAGCTTCTTGTACCTTTTACCTCGACCAAGCTCTTCTTCAATATTTCCTTCAACCTCCATAGTCAAAGCCCCATCAATGCTCATTTGTGTACTTGGAGGAGTAGGAGAAAGAATAGCAAATGACGGACCATCATAACCAATACTGTCTCTCTTTCTTTTCCTCGTATTTTTGCTAACAGCTTCATCATTGTTGTCCTCTGCCAGCAACTCTATATATATATATATTAGTTTGCTGCAACTCGTCAAATGAAGAGACAAAATTTCAATATGAATATAATATTTAGGACACAATCAGTACCTGTCTTCTGCACACTACCTTCTTGTATTTTTTCAAGAGACAATTCAGCTAAGATATTGCTTGCATCATTTTCTTTTTCTCCCAATTGCACATTTTCATCATCTTGCAATTGTTCACCCTGTGCTTCAGTTGCTTGTTCACAAGATTCTGCAAAAATATTTACAAGAGCTAACACAATTAGTACTTGTTAATAATCTTTGATAAAACAAACATATATAAAATAAAATAAAATACTGTCTAACCATTAAGGACTGCTTGTCCTTAACTTTTGCACTTAAAATTTGAAGTTAAGGACCAAGTGTCCTTAACTTTTCAACTTCAAACTATAAGTTAAGGACTGCACTTCCTTAACTTTTGCACATGAAACTTGAAGTTAAGGACCAAATGTCCTTAACTTTTGAACTACAATTTTGAAGTTCAAGACCTATTGTCCTTAACTTTTGAACTTCAAACTTTAAGTTAAGGACTGCTTGTCCTTAACTTTTTTACGTGACACTTGAAATTCAGAATAACATAACACTACCTTCTTGTATTTTTTCAAGAGACAATTCAGCTAAGATATTACTTGCATCATTTTCTTTTTCTTCCAATTGCACATTTTCATCATCTTGCAATTGTTCACCCTGTGCTTCAGTTGCTTGTTCACAAGATTCTGCAAAAATATTTACAAGAGCTAACACAATTAGTACTTGTTAATAATCTTTGATAAAACAAACATATATAAAATAAAATAAAATACTGTCTAACCATTTGCAATAGTCAAGATCATCCCAATTATATCATTATCTTCACTAGCATTTTCTTCGGTTCCAATATCGTCGTTAAGAGAGGGAGGTCTAGAGATATCACATGTTGCATTTATGCATTTGGAACCAATCTCACTTCTGCTTGTTCCTTCAGTATTTTGTACGTCTTGAGATTGTATTCCACTTTTCTCTTGATACTCCACTCCAGCTTCTTCCCTTCCAGCTTCAAAAGATTCTGTAACATTTGCAATTAATACCCATTCTAATAATTCACTGAAACTAACATACAATATATAATGAAAATTTTATCTAACCTTGATTGGCACAACTTTGAAATCCAAATTTTTCTTTGTATGACAGAGGTGTAGAAAGATCATATGTTCCTTCTAAGCATTTGCATACAATCCCGCTGACACTTGTTCCCAATGGACTTGATAAATCCTCCTGAGATTGCAATCCACATTTACAAATTTTTTCTGTTTCTCCTTTCTCTGTTTCTCCTTTCTCTTTTGGATTTTCCCGGTCTTGAAATTCACCTACATCTTCAACTTCCACTCCATCAGTAGATTCTACAAATATTTGTAATCACAAAAAAGTTTATATGTATTTCTCTATTCAATATAAATTTTAAAAAAAAAAAAATCAAAATCTATATCTAACCTTTCCCAATATCAGTAACGTTCTCAGTTTCATCATCTAGATGTGCATCTCTAAAATCGCTTTCATACTGCACTTCTGCATCCACATCCATATCATCACGTTCATCACCGCCTGCATCTTCGTTGATTGTAACAGTAGGCTCTGTAGCACGACAATGATCATCAACTCCATCTTTTCTAATTGGAACACTAGATTCTCTATCTGTGTTCATTTGATCAGCTTTCCCAAAAATGTTCAACAAAGTATCAAGCTTTGATCCTAGAGTTTTCTTTAAATCCTGAGAAAGAAACTAAGTTAGAAAGTTAAGGACAGGTTCAAAATTTAAGGACAGGCAGTCCTTAAGTTTGATTTACAGGTTGAAAAGTTAAGGACAGGCAGTCCTTAACTTTGAATTCCAAGTTCAAAACATAAGGACAAGAAGTCCTTAAGTTTCATTTCCAAGTTCAAAAGTTAAGGACAGGCAGTCCTTAACTTTGAATTCCAAGTTCACAAATTAAGGACAAGAAGTCCTTAACTTTGAATTCCAAGTTCAAAACTTAAGGACAAGAAGTCCTTAAGTTTCATTTCCAAGTTCAAAAGTTAAGGACAGGCAGTCCTTAACTTTGAATTCCAAGTTCAAAAGTTAAGGACAACAAGTCCTTAACTTTCAATTCCAAGTTCAAAATTTAATGACACAAAGTCCTAAAGTTAGACTAACTGAAAATACCATGATTTCATTCTCAATCTTTTTTTCTGCTACAGCTATTTTCTGATAAACTCTAGTAACTTCAGCTTGCAAATCCTTCTTAAAACTCTCTGATAATCTCTGAATCAAAAAAACATAAAATAAAAAAAAAGTGTTCGTAAGTAAGAAATAATCAAATAAAAAACTAATACTATTCAAAGGCAGAAACACATACTCTAACAATTTCCTTAAGTATGGCTTCGTCAAATTGTGTGGAAGAAGACCTTGAGCTTTGATCTTGTGAAATTGGATCCTCCACACTAAGAGGCTCTGTATCTTCTTCTTCAACAGGAATGAATGGTGACACCTCGATCAACTTAAACAACTATTATATAAGAAAAAGTAAACATAAGTATTCACAACTAAAACAAATAAACAAAAAAATAGATAGTGATTACATTAACTTACATTTTCATTATGGAAATATTTTCTACAAAGAGCATCAAACTGTGGAGACTTCATTTCAGAATAACATAACATCCGAGGATAACCAGATTCTTTGAAGTTCACAAATTGTTTTTCTTGGAAAATAGGAAGTACTTCCATAATCCAAACACAAAAGGCAAAAGGAAAGCCAACTATAGTGTAGCTATCCTTCTCTTTATCTTTGTCTTTCTCCTTCTCAATCTCATTCTCATTTGGCTTCAAACAACTCTTCAATGATTTTAATAGCGTCTCATAAGAAAGAGAGCCCCAGTTGAAGGAAGAGCAGAGTGCGTCATCGTCGACAATTTTCATTATCTGATCGGACACATTCCTATTCTTCCGCTTGCCCATCAAAACAGATTCAACAAAATAGATTGTTGCCAACTTCAAAGCATCATCATCGCTGCCAACAAATGATGAAGCTGTACCATGTGGGTGACTAGAAATAAAACTAAACAAATCACCCAACTCAATTCTATCCTTTCTAGGGAAATAGACTCTCTAAAGCCTATTCTCTTTCTCATGTAAACCTTTGATGTCGAGCGACGAATAAGACTTCAAACCAGTAATTATATGAAATGCGTCACGGGTAAACTTAATTTCACGGTCAAATACCTTGAATGTCATTGAATCAGGTTCATTATTTACAATTTCTGAAAGCAATATACAGTGAATAAGTTTACCAGAGAACTTCACACTTTGTAATCGGAAGAAGTTGCCAAAAATACCATCCCTCAATTTCTTCCACTGGCTATTCGACAAAAAACTTTTAATTGTTTTCTTATATTGTAAATCTCCTTTCCAATACACCATAAAATTACGCCAATCCTCAAACTCGAACACATGATCTCCTTCCATTATCACACTACAAAAGAAGGAAAAAGAAAACAAAGATTAGGACTTACAGTTAGTTGGAGGGACTTGGTCCTTAACTTCAAGTGTCACGTACAAAAGTTAAGGACAAGCAGTCCTTAACTTAAAGTTTAAAGTTCAAAAGTTAAGGACAATAGGTCCTGAACTTCAAATTTGTAGTTCAAAAGTTAAGGACATTTGGTCCTTAACTTAAAGTTTCAAGTTTAAAAGTTAAGGAAATGAAGTCGTTAACTTATAGTTTCAAGTTGAAAAGTTAAGGACACTTGGTCCTTAACTTCAAATTTTAAGTGCAAAAGTTAAGGATCCTTAACTTATAGTTTCAACTTCCAAAGTTAAGGACACTTGGTCCTTAACTTCAAGTTTCATGTGCAAAAGTTAAGGACAATCAGTCCTTAACTTTGAGTTACCAACTTCAAAATTTAATGTCGTTTACTTTCTTATATTTCATGTAACACAGTTAACTAAAAATTCATAAACTACAGTAAGACTTATGAATTTCTATGACTATTTTTATGAAATATCCCTACATAATCAAATATATTGAATCAAACCACAAACACATTTTCTACATTTCAACACTAAAAATTTCTGAATAACAGAATCACACTACATCTCCGACACTGAATCAACATATAATGATCATTTTTGAAATTTCACACATACTTCACACGGCATTGAACCCGAATACACATATAGAAAAACAAAAATGCATAAAAAAAACATATTACCAGTCGCGATCGATTCACAGAAGATGACGGAGAAGATGAAGGAGCAGAAAGATTAATTGAAGATCGTTTGCATGCGAGGATGATGAAGTAGCAGAGAAGACGCAACTTGCCCTGAAACCGCTCTCAAATGCTTTTCCCTCGTCTGAATGAAAAATAAGGGTTTTTGGGCATTTTGGCATTATAAGCGCATTGAAGAAAGGGTAAATGTGTCTTTTCCCTATTAGTAGTGGCTATTTTTGCTGAGCATTGTAACTAGTGGATAAAAATTAAAGACACCCTTAATTAGTGGCTACTACACGCCATTTTTACTCGATGCTTTGTGGAGATTAGATAGGTTTATCAAGCTTTTCCCAATTCATTTCAGTGGTGCTACTTCAGAGGACCCCCAGGAGTACCTTGATAGCTTCCATGAGGTTCTTCGGAACATGGGTATTTTGGAGACCAATGGGGTCGACTTTGCTGCTTTTCAGATGACTGGTTCCGCCAAGAAATGGTGGAGGGATTATTTATTGACTAGACCAGCTGGGTCGCCTGCCCTCACTTGGGATCAGTTCTCACATCTCTTCTTGGAGAAGTTTCTGCCTATCACTACGAGAGAGGAGTGCTTCCGTCAGTTCGAGCGTCTTCAACAAGGCAGCATGACTGTCACCCAGTATGAGACTCATTTTGTGGATTTGGCTCGACATGCTATTATTTTGCTTCCCACAGAGAGAGAGAGAGAGAGAGAGAGGAGGTTTATTGAGGGTCTTGCTTACCTATTAGATTGCAGATGGCTAAGAGACTGGGAGCGAGATTTCTTTTAGGATGCGGCCAATGTGGGCAGACGGGTCGAGATGGTTCTTGGACAGGGAGGTCTGGGATCAGACAAGTGACCTCATCATTCTGGTGTGTTCAGCAGCGCCTCATCTGGAGGCAAGGGTGTTTTTGGTAGAGGCCATCCTCCTAGGCCATTTCATTCAGCACTTCAGGTATCTCCCGGTGCATCTGGGAGTCGTGGTTCTTATGTGCCTCCTTCTACTCAGCTAGCCTATAGTGCACCACCAGCTCCTATCAGAACACCTCCTCTTCAGATTTACTATCATGGTCAGTCGGCTCGTCAGGGTCCGTCTCAGTTTTCACAGCCATACTATCAGGATGGATGCTTTGAGTGTGGTGACTATGGGCATATTCGGAGAGCCTGTCCGAGATTATTGGGTGTTCAACCTCAGTACCAGAGTTCTCGTGCCATGGTTCCGGCACCAGCTGCCGCACCGCCTGCTCCGCCATCTAGAGGTAGGGGTAAGGTATCCAGAGGTAGGGTCCAGATTGTTAGAGGTGGAGGTCAGGCCGTTAGAGGTGGAGGCCCGCCAGTCATAGGTCATCCTAGAGATATGGTTCAGGGTGGTGGGGCCCAGCCCCAATGTTATGCCTTTCCAGCCAGGCTTGAGGCTGAGTCCTCCGATGCTGTTATCATAGGTACTGTTTCAGTTCGCAATAGAGATGCTTCAGTTCTATTTGATCTGGGTCTACTTACTCTTATGTGTCATCTAATTTTGCTTCATATTTGGTTGTGCCCCGTGATTCCTTGAGTGCCTCTGTATATGTGTCCACGGCCGTGGGGGATGCTATTGTCGTAGATTGTGAGTATCGCTCGTGTGTGGTCGTTATTGGGGGTCTGGAGACCAGTGTAGACCTTTTGCTTCTAGATATGGTCGATTTCGATGTTATATTAGGCATGGATTGTTGTCGCCTTATTACACTATCTTGGATTGTCATGCCAAGACAGTGACCTTAGCCTTACCGGGGTTGCCTCGATTAGAGTGAAGAGGGACTCCTAGCCATTCTTCGGGGTATGGTCGAGAAGGGGTGTTATTTGGCTTATGTTCGTGATTCTAGTGTTGAGGTTCCTTCTATGAATTATGTGCCTGTTGTTCGTGAGTTTCCTGAGGTATTTCTTGCAGACTTGCCGGGGATGCCACCCGACATGGTTATTAACTTTTGCATTGATGTGGCTCCGGGCACCCAGCCCATTTCTATTCCGCCATACCGGATGGCCCCACCGGAGTTGAAAGAATTGATAGAACAGTTGCAGCATTTGTTTGATAAGGGCTTCATTAGACCTAGTGTCTCGCCCTGGGGTGCACCGGTGTTATTTGTGATGAAGAAGGATGGGTCAATGAGGATGTGTATAGATTATATGAAATTGAACAAAGTCACTATCAAGAACAAGTATCCGTTGTCGGGGATTGATGATTTGTTTGATCAGCTTCAGGGTGGTGTTTTCAAAGATTGACCTGAGATTTGGCTACCATCAGCTGAGGATTAGGGCGTCCGATGTTCCTAAGATAGCTTTTCGGACTCGGTATGGGCATTATGAGTTTTTGGTAATGTCCTTTGGGTTGACTAATGCCCCAGCAGCATTTATGGACTTGATGAACTGAGTGTTCAAGACTTACCTGGATTCATTTGTGATTATGTTTATTGATGACATTTTGATATACTCCCGTAGCGGGGAGGATCATGAGCAGCACCTCCGGATAGTGCTCCATACTTTGAGGGACAATCAGTTGTATGCTAAATTTTCGAAGTGCGAGTTTTGGCTGGATTCCGTCGCTTTCTTGGGTCACATCGTATCAGCAGCGGGTATTCAGGTAGATCCTAAGAAGATTGAGGCAATCAAGAACTGGCCTAGACTCACTTCAGCTACGGAGATCAGGAGCTTCTTGAGTTTGGAGGGTTACTACCGTTGGTTTGTGGAGGAGTTTTCATCTATTGCAGCCCCGATGACTAAGTTGACTCAGAAAGGTGCCCCATATGAGGCGAGCTTTCAGAAGCTCAAGACAGCTTTGACTACAGCACCAGTGTTAGTATTACCATCAGGTTCAGGATCTTACACGGTATATTGTGATGCCTCCCATGTTAGGCTCGGAGCAGTACTGATGCAGGAGGGCAGGGTGATTGCATATGCGTCTTGGTAATTGAAGGTTCATGAGAAGAATTACCCTGTTCATGGCTTAGAGTTGGCAGCCATTGCTCACGCATTGAATATTTGGAGGCACTATATATATGGCGTGCCATGTGAGGTCTTCACGGATCATCGCAGCCTTCAGTATTTGTTCAGGCAGAAGTATCTCAATTTGAGGTATAGGAGATGATTAGAGCTATTGAAAGACTATGATATCACTATATTGTATCATTCGGGAAAGGCCAATGTGGTGGCCGATGCATTGAGTAGGAAGGCAGTGAGTATGGGCAGCCTTGCTTTCATTCCGGTCGGTGAGAGACCGCTAGCTTCAGATATTCAGACTTTGGCCAATCAGTTTTTGAGGTTGGATATTTCAGAGCCCAGTCGTGTTCTAGCTTGTACAGTCGCTCGGTCTTCTTTGCTTGAGCGTATCAGAGATCGGCAATATGATGACCCTCACTTGATGGTCCTTAGGGACACATTTCGGCACGGTGGTGCCAAGCAGGTTACAGTTGGAAATGGCTGTCTTTTGAGGATGCAGGGTCGTATATGTGTGCCTAATATTGATGGGATTCGTGAGTTGATCCTTGAGGAGGCTCACAGTTCTCGGTGTTCTATTCACCCGGATGCTGCTAAGATGTACCAGGACCTTCGGCACCATTATTGGTGGAGGAGGATGAAAAAGGATATAGTTGCTTATGTAGCTCAGTGACTGAATTATCAGCAGGTGAATTATAAGCACTAGAGACCCGGTGGTTTGCTTCAGCAGATAGAGATTCTTGAGTGGGAGTGGGACTTTGTTGTTGGACTCCCACGGACTCAGAGGAAGTTCGACGTCGATTGGGTTATTTTGGACCGGCTGACTAAGTCAACGCATTTCATTCCTGTGGTAGTTTCTTATTCCTCGAAGCGGTTACCAGAGATTTATATTCGGGAGATCGTCCGTCTTCACGGTGTGCTCGTGTCTATCATTTCTGATCGAGGTACGCAGTTTACCTCGCATTTCTGGAGGACAGTACAGAGTGAGTTGGGTACGCGGGTCAAGTTGAGCACAACATTTCATCCTTAGACGGATGGATAGTCCGAGCATACTATTCAGATCTTAGAGGATATGCTCTGTGCCTGTGTTATTGACTTTGGAGGTTCTTGGGATCAGTTCTTGCCCCTTGCAAAGTTCGCCTACAATAATAGCTACCAGTCGAGCATTCAGATGGCTCCCTAAGAGGCATTATATGGTAGACGGTGTAGGTTGTCAGTAGGGTGGTTTGAGCCGGGGGAGGCTCGATTGTTGGGTACAGATTTAGTGCAGGAGTCCTTGGACAAGGTCAAGATTATTCAGGATTGCCTTCGTACAGCTCAGTCCAGGCAAAAGAGTTATGCCAACCGTAGAGTTTGTGATATGATATTCATGGTCGGGGAGAGAGTATTGCTTCGGGTATCGCCCATGAAGGGTGTCATGAGGTTTGGGAAGAAGGGCAATTTGAGCCCTAAGTATATCGGGCCATTCGAGATTCTCGAGAGAGTGGGGGAGGTGGCTCATAGACTTGCGTTGCCTCTAGAGTTATCATCAGTTCATCCAGTATTTCATGTGTCCATGCTCCGGAAGTATCATGGTGACCCGTCCCACGTATTAGATTTTAGCTCTATCCAGTTGGACAAGGATTTGACTTATGAGGAGGAGCCGGTAGCCATTCTAGACCGGTAGGTTCGACAGCTGAGGTCGAAGAGCTATCCTTCAGTTCGAGCGCAATAGAGAGGTTAGCCTGTTGAGGCAGCTACTTGGGAGTCCGAGCCGCACATGCGGAGTAGATATCCTCAATTGTTCGCCAGTCCAGGTACTTTTCTATGTCCGTTTGAGGACGAACATTTGTTCTAGAGGTAGAGATTGTGATGACCCAAGGGGTCATCTTGTGTTTTAGGACTTTATTCCACATTCATTAGCCTTAAACATCTGATAATTATTCTCCTCGATCTGCATACGCAGTCCGTGCATAATTCCGGAAAAAATTTATATGAAAAATAGAAGAAATAATAATATTTGGAAATTTAAAATTATTTTAGTTGACTTTGGTCAACGTTTTGAGCAAATGGACCCGGACCCGTGATCCAACGGTCCCGATGGGTCCGTAATAAAATATGGAATCTGGGCGTATGTCCGGAATCGAATTCCGAGGTCCATAGCCCGAGAAATTAATTTTTGACTAAAATTGAATTTCAGAAAATTTATGGTTTTAATGTATGAGATTTATGCTTGATTTTCGATGGTATCGGGCCCGTATTTTGGTTCCGGAACCCGGTGCAGGTCCGTTATAATATATAAACCTTGTCTGTGAAACTTGGTGAGAAAAAACATTTATTTGACGTGTTTCGGACCTTCGATTGAGGAAATAGGAAATTTAAAGTGTTCTTAAGAATCTTGTGAGTTTTGGTACTAAATTCATAGTTCGAGGGGTTATTGTGGCGATTTGATCGTGTGAGTAAGTCTGTATGATGTTTTTAGACTTGTGTGCATGTTTGATTTGGAGCCCCGAGGACTCGGGTGCCATTCGGGCGATGCGCGAGTTGAGTTAAAACTCAACCAAGGCTGTTGGTGCACCAGATCTGGTGTGCCCGCACCTGCGAACCTTTGGTCGCAGGTGCGAGCGACAGCCCGCAGATGCGACCCAGGGCCTCTACTTCGATCTCCGCAAATGCGGACTCCTCATCGCAGGAGAGAGACCGCAGAAGCGAAAACTCGTCCGCAGGTGCGGCCCCAAGGGCCCAGTTCCATTCCGCATAAGCGGACCTCCTGTCCGAATGTGCGGACGTGCAGATGCAGCCCAAGCACCGCAGGTGCGAAGGTCGGGCAGCGAGTTCATTTAATTCGAACTCCAACCCTTTTCTTCTTATTTTCAATGGGATAGGCGACCTACGGCGATTTATCTAAGGAAATTTCTTCCCCAAACCGTAGGTAAGTGTTCCTTAACTTGCTTCTTTCAATCTTTTACTTCTATTTACAAGAATTAAACCTAGAACCTAGGAGTTTTATGGTAGAAATTGGGGGTTTGGGTAGAATTAGGGATTTTTGGAAAATTAGAAATTGGACCTCGATTTGGGGTCGGATTTCAAAACTAATCGCATATTCAGGCTCGGGGGGAATGGGCAAATCGATTTGGTTCGAACTTCGAGTTTTGACCAAGTGGGCCCGAGGTTGATTTTTAACTTTTTGGGGGAAAATTTGGGAAATCTGTAATTAGTCATTAAAGTTGTTTCCTTTAGCGATAATTGATGTTATTAAGTTGATATTGACTGGATACGAGTGGTTCGGAGGTGGAAAATAGAGGAAAATCGATAATTGAGCGTTGAGTTGGTCGTCAGATTGAGGTAAGTGTTTGGTCTAACTTCGACTTGAGGGATTAGTAATCCCCGACTTAATTGCTATGTGAAATTTCATGTGTGTGGCGTATAGGTGAGGTGATGAGTACCTATGCGCCGCCAAATTATTTGTTTATCCTATTCCCTTCCCCGTTCCCAATTTATCATCTTCTTGCCTTGATTGTTTCCTGCTTATTGATGCTTCTATGTCTAATTGCTTTTTGTTAGATGTTGTTTCTTTTTTGAAAGTATTAGTTATTCCGTAGTTTCATGGTATTACATTACTAGTTTGCCGATGTTTCATAGTATATTTCGATTGTTCTCGCTGTGTAGCATTAATTGATGAAGTTTCATAATTGTTTAGTTTTTCTTTTGCATTGGTTTGAGGCATAAATGTTGTGGAGGGTTTTGAGCTAAATTGTGAAATACTTGTTCTTATTGTGTGACTGGTGATTGTCTGCTGGGATCGGGTTGCATACCGCAAAAAGGAGTAATAAGGGTGGACAGGTGGGATCGGGTTGTACGCCGCAACAGGAAGAATAAGGGTGATATATTGAGGAGTAATAAGGGTGGACTGGTGGGATCGAGTTGCACGCCACAACAGGAGTAATAAGGGTGAATGTTCATGTTGTTACTGATTATATGGTGGGACCGAGATGCACGCTGCATCATTTTGTTGTTTGCGTATTCTACTTCTACTGTGGTTTTATTCTGTAGCAATTGAAATTTTCTTAAGGATTGGATATAGCCGAGTACTGGCAAGATAGCTGGGTACCTTATTTTTTGACTGTAAGTTATTGTTTCATTTCATTTCGTACTCCCTTTTTGCTTTATTATAAACTGTATGCATGTTATATTATAAACGCCCCGCCGTAGCCTCGTCACTACCTCGTCAAGGTTAGGCTCGGTATTTACCAGTACATGGTGTCGGTTGTACTGATATGCACTCTGCACTTTCTGTGCAGATTTTGGAGTTGATTGTGGCTGATCGAGAGGTCGGTTGCAGGCATTCGTCCACGAGACCCAAGTTAGTCCTGCAGGCGTTGGCGTCCCCTCCTATGTTATACATTTCTGTTTTATTTTCTTTCAAGACAGATGTACTTTTCTTTCAGACCAATACTTGTAGATATTCATAGAACGTTCGTGGATTGTGACACCAGTTCTGGGTGGTAGTAATAGTTCATGGTTAAGAAGTATTTATTTAATTCTGCATTGGTGATCACTTGTTTAAAACTGTTTACTTGTATTCAATTAATTGTAAAAGAAAATGGTTAGCTAAATTCTAATGTTAGCTTGCCTAGCGGGTGCGATGCTAGGTGCCATCACGGTCCCGACGGTTGGGAATTTGGGTCGTGACACTAACCATCGAATAAGTTATCCCGGGATTGAAATTAGTACCAGGATAACTTATTTCTGTCAGATGGTGGAATAGCAATCTAGAATAAGTCGTCCCAGGATAAAGCAATAAAATTGACAATCACATGATTAATATAACATACTAAATAATCATTAAAATAATCCCAGGATAACTAATCACAATACAACTAATTTGCATCGGTTATGCTTCCTTCGGGATTCACCCTGCATTGGTTATATTAATCTCGGCATAACTAATCTCATCATAGCTTGTCTTCAAACCAAATTGTATGGGGTGAAATTAGTTGATTACAAGTGGTGAATAGCAAGGTGATACGTGGAACCGAGAACAGACAAAAGTTAAGTCAGTAAATAATTGGCATCGATTACGAAGTACATAACCGATACAAGGTGAATACTGGAGAAAGCATAACTGATGGCAAAGATTCGAAGGTTTGACATCGGATAACATTAAATGAGTAGCCGATACAGAGAATATTTGCATTCAAAATCAGCCGTTATGCACTCATCAAATGATACTTTTATTCTCATTCAAGAAGAGCTTGATTTTAGAACCTTGTCTCCCTAAGAATAGCTATAAATACGAGATTGGCAACTCTTGCAAGGACATGACACCTTCTGCACACAAAAGCTATAACATATTGTATCATGCTCAAGCTAAAGAATTTTATCATTGTTTTATCATTGTTACTGTTCTTGCTTTAGGAAAGACCAAGCTCTGAATCAGGCTTGCTATTTTCTTTGTTTTCAATTGCTAATTTTATTGTTGGATTAGCATTTTCGGATCAAGTCAATTCGCTTGTCTATATTTCACCCTATAAATTTAACTATTTTATTACAGGTAAACACAAACGACCCTTATATGTTTAGTCTTGTGTGTTGTACCCAAAATTGCAACTAATGATCGGTGTGAACCAATGATTTTAGAACTACAATGGGTGCAAACTCTGTATATTCTATAATATAAGGAAATACAGAAGCATGTAAGGATTTACCTACTTAAATCTCTTGTTAAAATATTCCACATTTAATTTTGATCATTCTTCCTCATCACATTCTTAACAATTTTCACTAAATTCTTTTTAAGCTCTTTCCAATTGCATTAAGTAGCACCTCTGTTGAGCTCACCTAGACTCGAAGTAGTAGTTAGTCTTTTATCAGGGAGAAATTCAAAAATAGTCAGATTTACAAGTAGGTCATTAAAAAATAGCCACAGTATCAAAAGTAATCGAAATTTAGTCACTTTTCATGTAAAGATAAATCTGAGCGAAAACACTGTTCAAAATTCAGAAAATACTCCTGCATGATATACTGGAACTCCAACATAAGTATACTGGAACTCCAACATAAGTATACTGTTATACTGGAGTTCCAGTATAATATACCAGTCCAGCATAATATGCTGGAAGTTCATACAGGTGCTCCAATCTCCAGCATATGCTGGAACTTTTCGTGTGTTGGAGTTCTAGCATAATATGCTGGAAGTTCATACACAGGTGTAGCGATCTCCAGTATATCATGCTGGAACTTTCCGTATTACAGCAAAATAGCGGCTATTTTTCAATGGCTCTGCAAACGCTGACTATTTTGAATGACCAGTCCGAAAACTGGCTAGCCCGTGCTATTTTACCTTTTATCCACTCAAATTTGAAGAATTATGTTTTTAGTTGCTTTTTATCTCCATATCCATATGGAGAACATATTTTATTACAATTAAAATTAGGTAAGGTACAATATCAAGCTTAACAAAGGCACTTAAGCATTGTTAACAAAAGTTTGTAGGCCAAAATGTGCTATCTAATTAATAGAAAATATAAGTAAAGTGACAAAATAACATTTGCCTTGCATTTTCATAATTTAGGTATGCTTGAATTATTTAGAATTCTCTTAATGGTTGTTATTGATAAGAAGGGTATTTTTAGTGTATGAAATTTCACATACTCTTATCCATAATTGATAGATAAATTCACATGTGTAAAATTAATACTGCCAATCAGACTTCAAAATAATTACACATATATACTTTTTCTTGTGCCGTCAATCAATGCTTCATTAATTATACAAATAACTTTTTATGCAACCAACTAATGTATTTATGTTATTTTACGCTTAAATATAAACACTCTTAACATCGTTATATAAATATACAATAACTTTATATGTGACCAACCAAACTATATAATCTATCTTATGCTTAAGTACAAACACTCCTAATATCGTTAATATAGTTATTATTCGGTTATTACGGTAGTATATTCGCTGTATTCGCGTTGCTGTATTCATGAATACAACAGCAAAAAGAGCATAAAAATCAAGGCAGTCCAGCTGTACGCACATGTATTCACATGTATTCCCGCCATGTATTCATGAATACATCAGCAAAAAGCGCCTAAAATCAGGGGAGTCCAGCTTTATTCATATAGCAGCAAAAAATGCCTAAAATCAGGGCAATCCAGCTGTACGCACATTTATGGCTCTGCTGTATTCATGAATACATAAGTAAAAAGCGCCTGAAATCAGGGCAGTCCAACTGTATGTGCATGTATTCACATGTATTCGCGCCATATATTTATGAATACAGTAACAACAATCACCTTAAAAATAGGTATGTCCAATTGTCAAAGAGAGAGGAAAAACATAAATAGCATATTTCATGCCTTATTTCATGCCTCAATAGTAGTATATACCATAAATATTTATTTTGCTATAAATATAAAAGGTAGCTATAGAAAATAATATTTTAAAAATTTTTTTATTTATAATAAATATGTTGTATACCTTTACTATAGGAGGTAAAATTTCTTATTCCAATTACTAGTGAGATTATGCTCGGGCTAAGCCCGGGCCCAATGGCTATGTGATCAGTCGTGTTAAATGTATATCTTGGTTTAATTGTTTCTTTGTCCATTCTTAGTGGTAAACCCATGTTAATACAATTTAGAAAATTTTAAGTGTTTTGAAAGGGCGACAAAGTTGACTATATCCATCAAATAGTATGAGGCAATTTAAGTGATGGAACATATTTAGTTCAACTCTCACATAGTTCTCTATGTCCAGGGGCGGACCTAGGATTTGAAGGTCGTAGGTGCACTTTTGGATTCAACCAAGATCTACTTTGTATATAGGGTGTCCACTACTAATATATCGCTATTCTCTAAAGATAGGTACATGTATACATGAAATTCTTGTGGAACTTTACGGGTGCCAGTGACCCCTAGATCTCTTTATAGTATAGTTCCGCCTCTATCTGTGTGTTATTTGATTTCTAATCTATGTGCTAAAATAATTTCATATATATATTTTTATCATGTGTCCCTGGGACTTAACGTTAATATAAAGATAAGTTATTTATCAAATAAATATTACTATAATGAAGTTATAATTAAATTAGGCTTACAATGAGCAACTGCCCCTACAAACACCATAGTTTATTATGCCCGCGCCAACTTTTGTCAAACATAGTATATTTATTATCGACCTCTTCCGTTATTTATTATCAAATTTGCTGTCTCTTTAAATAATATAAAATATATACACATTCAAGTATAATAATTCAATTTTTACATTGCATATAACATTTTAGTAAATGAATAACTTTTGTATTTCAAATTTACTTCATCTGCGTATGAACACCAACCTGTATTCTAACAATGTAAGGTTTTGTAATAATTTGTTCGTTCTTTTTTAACTCTACAGTGATAAGATGAGTATTCTTATTTTACATTTTACCCCATTAAAAATGATATTCTTCTATCTCATTTTATATGATATTTTTTTAGTCAGTTTAAAAAGGAATGTTAATTATTTTTTATACTTAATAATAATTTAACCATAAAATGCTCATTGTACACTTAATAAGATGATTTATAACCAATATAAATATTTATGGCTCATTTAGATCATAAGTGCCAAAAGTATTCCTTTTTTTCTTAAACTCTATGGCCATTGGCCAGTCAAATACCGTCATGAAAATTAAGACTGAAAAAGTACATAATTTTTGCAAATCTAAGACAAATACTAATTGAAATCGCAAACTAATTGAATTCTGCATTAGTTTATGCAGTGATTTTTTTTTTGTTATACAGTCAAATAAAAAGTGCATTACTTATGTGAAAATTATTTTATCTTTCTAATAAAAGTTTGTGCTATCTTAAGAGGAACTTTATCCTGAAAAGATTTCTTCTAATCCTTCTAAATGGACGATCCCTTAAAAATACTGCTAAAAAGATTGGCATTAGAGTTGTGATGTTGCACTAATCTTTTCACTTATTAATAGGTAAAAATTTCTCAATGGTTTGAGGCTGCTGAAATAAAAAAATTTGCCGAAGTTTTACCTTAGGTGTGTTTGGTACGAAGGAATTCCGAAACTTTTTCTAATTTTTTTCGTATTTGGTTGGCTTAAATGTTTGAAAAATATTTTCCTTATTACTCAAAATGTTTCTCCTCCTCAACTTTCCCCACCCTCACCAACCCACCCCACAACTCTCTCCAAAAATATTTTTATTTTCAATTTCAGTTTTTTTTCGTCACCACCCATCTTACTACCCCTCCCCCAAAGCAAGAAAAAGTTTTTCTTTTACTTTTTTTTTGTAATTTTACTTTTTTTTTTCTGCACCACCCATCCCGCCAAACCCCACCCCCACTGCCCCACCCCACGCACAAAAAAAGTTTTTTTTTTTTGTAATTTTCAAATTTCCGTTTTTTCATTTTTCTGTACCACCCACCCCCTCCCCCACCCCACTGCCCACCTTACCCCACATAAAAAAAGTGTTTTTCTTTTGTAATTTCAGATTTTTATTTTTTCGTTTTTCAGCACCCCTTCCCCCTCCCCCGCCCCAAAAATTTATTTTTTTTATATAAATATTGTTAGTTTTNATCTTTTTACTAAAAGGATTGAGCCGAATACAACAAAGATTCTATTGCATATATTTTGACTAAGTATATACTTACCTAGATATACAAGATTTGAAATACAAAATCTAGAAAACTAAATCAAAATCTAAGACTCAAATCTTTCTATTGTTGTCTTGGATCCACAATTAATCCTACGGATCCTTAGGATTGGTATATTCTTTTCTATCCTGTAGTTTGTAGTTTCCCTGAATCAAGCCAAGTATCACACCTCTTTCTACCCATCCTGTATATTGTCCCCTTTGTTCCGTGTTGAAATAGAACCTTAATTTATTACTTAGTTTTTTTATTAGATTTTAGATTGTTAGTGATTAGATATTAGTATTAGACGAGATTTTACGAAACAATTATTTTTTGATTTCTTTATAGGAGAGGACAAATCTCTTTTTTTCGATGCGAATTTGACACGACATAGGAGAAGCCGCCCTTTATTAAAAATTTTTTTCATTTTTCTGTACCACCCACCCCTCCCCACCCCACTGCCCACCTTACCCCACATTAAAAAAAGTGTTTTTCTTTTGTAATTTCAGATTTTTATTTTTTCGTTTTTCAGCACCCCTTCCCCCTCCCCCGCCCCAAAAATTTATTTTTTTTATATAAATATTGTTAGTTTTAGTTTTTTATTTTTTCGGTTTACAGGTTTGATATTTTACAAGTTCCAAAGTTATGAGTTCGGAGGTTTATATGTTTGGAAGTTTACGGGTTCAAAATTTCGCGGTTTCGAAAGTTTAACGGTTCGGTAGTATATGAAATTTGTTGGTTCGAAAATTTATAGTTTCGTGTTTATTGTATCAAAATTATTTATAAATACTCTTGAGAAGTTATTTCCTTAATTTGGATACCAAACATTGAAAAATGAATAAGATTACTACTTATTTTCCAAGAAAACATTTTCCGCTATACCAAACACACCCTTAATATAGGTAAACATTTTCCTTTTTACCTTGGCTCTCTCCATCTCTATCTTATGTCTCTCTTCTCTCTCTCTCCTCCCCCCCCCCCCAACACCCCCCACCCACAACACACACACCCCAAAACCCCTTTCTGTAGACACAAAATCTATAGCAGTTTTTAAAACCTTTTCACCATTTGCTCTCTAATTTCACCTAATAAAACATGAATATCTTCAAACCTAAACAGTCATCTTCATCTTCTTCTTCAGCAACACCACCACATCTACAGCTCCAACAAACTTTCAAGAATTTACAAACCCACTTCTCCAATTTCCTTCAAACCACTTTTCCGCAACTCAACACACTTAATTCTTATCAAAATTCACAAAACCCATGGGCTAAAATTGGTGTTACTAATAATAATAGTGTAAAAAAGCAATCTTTATCTACTGAAGCTATTGAGGAGAGGTTGGCTGGAGTACCTGTTTATGCACTTAGCAATGCTTCTGAAGAATTCGTGCTTGTTTCGGGTGTTAGTACTGGTAAAAATCTTGGGTTGTTTTGTTTTAGTGAAGCTGATGCTGAAGCTCTTCGTCAGCAAATGGAATCTATGGACCCCACCATGCGAAATGGCTCGAGGGTTGTTCCTGTTGCTCTTAACAAGGTTAGCTTCATTAATTGCTTTTGTACAACTCATTTTTGTGTAATGGATGTGTTTATCGTGTTATGATTAATAGTGGCGAAGCTAGGAAATTTAATAGGGGTGTTCAAATTTTGAACAACCTTTGCTAGTGGGCTACGCAAGGGTGTTCAAAGTCTATTTTTTTAATTAATAACAAGTAATATTTGACTCTATACACAGTATATTTCTCAGGGAAGGATGTTCAGTGGACCACCCTTGGACACATCCATGATGAATATCTATGCTCGACTAGTAGTGTTATGTCGGGTCAATGAAGTGCGATGAGAACCATAGCGGATGCAAAAGAACACTAGGTAATTTTTCCTTGGTGGATAGAGTTATCTTGTACCCGTGCTGGTGGGAGCTAGAATAGGTGCGCGCAAGTTGGCACAGACGCCACTATCATTAGAAAAACTTAAGAAAATTAAAAAATAGTGTTCGGGAGGGGGGGGGGGGGGGGTAGTACATGGACTTGTTGTGTGTCGAATATAATAAATTGTTTATGTGAGGAATAATAATGCGAGGATTGTTATAGGGTGAAAAAGAATATAGAGATTGTTATGGGTTGAGTACTACTGCAAGGATTCTTATGCATAGATTGCCTACTTAATATTTGTTCCCGTTGCTCTGAATAAGGTTAACTTTATTGGCTGCGATTGGCCCCGACATCACAGTCATCTGAAAAAGAAAAGTAATAACAAATAGTGTCAAATAATGTTAGCGGGGTTAGTACATGGACTAGTTTTGCTGCGATTATAATGAAGGATTTGTTTATGTGGAGAACAAAAAAGTGAGGATTGTTGTGGGGTGAAAAATAATGTAGGGATTTTTATGCATTGAGTACTAGTGTGGGGATTATTATGCATAGATTGCCTACTTAAGGGAATTTTTGTCCTAAGATATTTTTATCTATGTACTGTAATACATGTTTCCTATTCCACATTCTATTTTGCACGAAATAATATATAGATTCCTGCATAGCTTACAAGGCCACTGGCAATGTGGTGTTTAATACTGCTAATCAAATGCTACCTTAATAAACAAAGATTATTCTTCCTTAGGTAGTTAAACAAACATTGTATTTCTTTGTGGAATTTCATGTTGAGATTATATTTTTATGCGGCAACAAAGTGAGCCCTTATAAAACATGTGTTTGACTTAACATGATTATTAAGAGAAACAAGAATTATGTCTTAATCCTAAGTTGTGATCGACTATATAAATCCTCAATAATCATTTCACTCCATTTGGCCCGTCCCATTTCAATTTAGTGATTTGGGTTCTCTAACTCCGAAGGTTCTTTACATTCTTTAGGTTACATATAAATTTTTAAACAAACTAAAAAGACTTGTAACAAACACTAAACTGATCTGTCGTGTACTGACATGATTACCTCTTAGTCGAAAATATGGTTGTCTTGGAAGTGAACTACAACAACAACCCAGTGAAATCCACATAGTGCGGTCTTGGGGTGGAGGCGGAGGGGTAGAGTGTATGCAGACGTTACTCCTGCCCTTTGAAGGTAGAGATGTTGTTTTCAATAGACCCCCGACTCAAAGAACAAAGGAAAAGAAGCAGAAATAACAATTGGTAACAACATCGAGATAGGTGATACAGAGATAGAATAATCGAAGCAAACGAACCAACAAATAGTAAAAGAAATCTGCGGATAAGAAGGTATGGACATACAATGTTCATGAAGAACTGAAAATTTAGAGAAAGAACTGAGAATAAGAATTGTTTAACATTTGTTGAGAAATGGCCATGTGTTTACTTTTTATAACTAGAACAATGAAGTAAAGATAATGTGGCATTGGAAAGAACAAAAGCAAGTAGGACAAGCATGACTGAGCTAGTAATTGCCGTCATTGAATTAAAAAACTGATTATCGGAGGCTGATAGTTGTATCCTTGATTGCAAAAGAAAAATGTTATTGAGTCTAATTGAGAGTCAATAATGCAGGTTTTCCAGCTCAAAGTTGATGGAGTGGCTTTCAGGTTGATACCAGAGGCATCTCAAGTAAAGAATGCAATCAAGGTGAATATCTGGTGATACAGATTTTTGTAATTTTTATTGATGAAGTCAATGTTATGATTTTGGTTTGAAATTCTCTTTGCTGTAGACTAAGTGTGTGCTTAAATCTTCATAGTGGTATTGTGAGAATTTGATACTGGGTTGCTTGTCGATCTTCAAGAAGTGCTGTCTATAGGTCAATAAGTTTGTTATGTTCTTAATCAAACAAAAGATTATTCTTTTGAAGGTCTCCATTAGTCTATTATAGCAGAGTATCATAGCTTTCCTGGATCAGCTATTACCTATTCTCTGCTTGCTGAGCATAGTCATTATCATTGCAAAGTATTCGCAGGTATTCCAAAGTTTTCGACTATAACAACAACAAACCTAGTGGGATCCCACAAGTGGGGTTTGGGGAGGGTAGTGTGTACGCAGACCTTACCCTTCCCTAGGAAGGTAGAAAGGTTGTTCCGATAGACCCTTGGCTCATGGACATTGGTCAAGATTTTGAAAGTTTTAGTATCATTATGCATCCCACTTGCGGGATCCCACTGGGTTGTTGTTGTTATTGTTGTTGTTGTTAGTATCACTATGTATGAAACTTTTACACAATTTATGTGTATTGATTAGAAGATTAGACACTTTTTTATTGTTCTAGCTTTCCCTTTTAAGCTGGCATATGTGCGAGCACTGGTTGCATACATTGTCAAGCATAAGATTCTTCCAGTTTCAGTACTTCGTCCTATCGATGATTTTAACATCCTGTGCTACGTGAGCACCTTTGGTTATTCCAAGGTTCCTTCTCTGTAAATATGTTGTGATTGACGATTCAACAGGAATCCTATCTAAAACATTGTCTGAACCCGTCTTTTGTTTGACCAAATACTAACAACATCCAGAGTAATGAGATAGCACAACAATAAGTAGTAGATACTTTTGCTTGACGCCAAATCTGAATGTTTGTGGCACTTCAGATGAGTATTAAGATGTTTTCTTCATCTTAGAGATAAATATATAGTAAACAGAAGCTGCTTTTAGGTTGAAGTGGATGAAAGGTAGCTGTTGCTCAGTAAGTTTCTTTTTACTGTAACAAAGATTACATGTACCAGTTGTGGACTCCAGAACATAGTGTCATAACATATATTCGGTCAGTCAAATATTAGGAGGCCTCATCTTTAAGTGATATTTCTTTGAGGAATAACATTTAGGTTTCTGCTTATGCCAAAAATGGTTTTGTGCATCCAAATTTAATTCATCATGTTTAAAATATCATTTGGTGCACCATAAATTTTTCCTTTTATAATCTGAAGCTGATCATATTCTGCTGCCTTTGTTTTTTCAACTAGGAAAGGGAAAGGACTGGAACGTCTGATGAGAGCTTTTATGGTGTTCCAGTGTTTCAGGTACACTCTCTCAGCTTTAATCTTGGCATCCTTTAGCAGCTAGAGAACTGCCAAAGCATGATATAAAAAGTCGGCTTAGAAACTGAAATGCTCATCTGCCTTGTCAATTGTGCTTACTGCTATATCCTCGTGTGTGAGTGGAAGCATCTTTTTTATTCACTTCATTAGAATTATGAGAATCCCTGTGTGCACTAATAAATTCCCAAAATGATTAAAGGCAAAAAGCCATCCGCGCAAAATATTGCGAGGCTTCGACCTCTGCATTTGAGACCGCATTGTATTGCTCTTGTTTCATCTTCTTGGATGATGTTGCCTGGTTAAGAAAGTTCTTTTATCGCTTGTGTAGCAGCCTGATGCAAATTTAACTTTAGAACCATCATTAATAATGTGACCACTACTGAGGTTTTAAGCTAGATATCCTCTTCATTCATATAAGAAAGAGATCTAATGGCAAACCTATTTAATATTTCCTAATAGGACTCACATGTTTGTGCCAATATATTTCTTATTATATTCCTAAAAATACCAATCTCTTATTATGAAATAAGCCAATCTTTTGGATGAGTAAGGGCGTAACATTTCCATGATTGAATATGTTGACGGATGCAAAACCATCTCCACAAACCGAAATATGGGAGAGTTCCGATGTTTCACAGTTTGCTTAAATTTTATTATTCAAAAAGAATATCATGGCAGACAGGATCCGGATCCTAGCAAAAGCAAAAAAGCTAGGTGATTTCTTCCCATTTATCTAAGTTTTGGTGGGCAGAGTCGCCCAATTCCTGTACTGGTGAGAGAATGCAGTAGCCAGTAGAATATTTGAGGTAATTTTCTTATAACTGTGGGTTTGTTCCAACTTGTGCGCACCTTGACTAACGGGGTACCTGCTATCTCCAGCGGCCCACCTACGCAGGTACCGGATAACTGTGTCCACCAAGGCTTGAGATAAACACCACGCCGACATCTGAAAATCACAGTCACATAATTTCACAACAGATTTAGCACCGCTAGATTCATAGATTATGTGAATGGTGGGCTGGAATTTCATGCCACATGATGGCCCTTTGTGCTATATAGCAACAACAACAACAACAACTACCCAGTGAAACCCCACAAAGTGGGGTCTGGGGAGGGTAATGTGTACGCAGACCTTACCCCTACCCCGATAGGGCAGGGAGGCTGTTTCCGATAGACCCTCGGCTCAGAAACTTTGTGCTATATAGCATGGTCACAAATATAGCATACTAGATCTTGTTTTTCTTGTCAGTTCTCCTCCTCATGAGTTTGAAAATGACATTTATCCATCTGATCGTTTATTATAGTCAAGGAGCTTAATTCTGAGGAGCCAGAACAAGAGATATCGCCCTGTTTTCTTCAGGAAGGTTAGCTAATTGTCTGGAGTTAGTATCCACTAATGTGATATGATGCTATATCGCCCTTCGTGTAATTTTATCAACTTGTGCAGGAGGACCTAGAGAACTCACTACTAAGAGCTTCTCAGCAGCAAGGGCGATTGAATCCTGCTTTGAAAGGAGATATTCAGGTAGGTCTATTGATATTTACCTACCGGTGCGTCTTAGCTTCATGAATTATGACCAAGAATTGTCATCTGATTTGATAGGTTGCTGTTCTGGAGGATATAATACAAGGCATGAAGGTGAGAATCCTCGACAAGAAATTTACATGTTATATCTTCAAGTTCTTGATCCAACAAATGATGTCGGGAAAATTTGCAGAACTTCTCTGTCATCCTCTTACCCGTTTTAATTTCTTATATCTATTTACTTTTGATAATAAGAAATCGCTGAAGCCAGATAGCACATGGTTCAAAACTCGGTGGATAATAGCCGACCCTCTACCCTTCTCCATTTAAATACCAGGCTTTTGTATGCAACATCATTGGAACTCGTGACATGTGCCTAACTCACACATCATGCGTTACACTGTTATTTTTGTTCATTTTGCTTGTTAAATGCACATTCCCTTGGTTAATGGCCGTATTATAATCAGTGCGAATAACAAAGAATGAACATATTTTTGCAGGATACTTCGACGTCAAAGTGGGACGATGTTGTATTTGTTCCTCCAGGTTTTGATGTTTCAACAGATCCCTCCCAGAAGTAAGAGAACCTATGTCATGTCATCTCATGTTGCTTGGCCAATCCTATATTAGCATTTTTGATATCATGAGTGTAAATTGTAGTAACTTTGACTATGCATTAGGTCCTGTTATGTGACAAATTCTTATAGAAACTGGAGCTAAGATTTCTGAAGTGTTTGATAATTGTAGACAAATTCTGTGTGCAATTAACTTCTCTGTAGGGATGTCAAACCTTCCGTAGGGATGTCAAACGGTGCGGTGCGATGCTGTTGCAGGGCAAACTCTCAAAGATTTCAACTCGTCCCGCATCACATAATTTGTTGTTTCAACCCACCCTGCTCGCCCCCGCATTAACCTGCCCCCTCCCCGCCCCCCTTAAATTTTTTTCTTTTTTGGATGAATTTGATAGTAAAAATTAAGATTCATAAACTACTTTTTCATTTTTTCTGAAATAGTATTAATTTAATTTAAACCCAAATACTATACAAGCACCTCCCTAACAAAAACAAAATGACAAGTGCCTTGCCGTTGTTACCATATCAAGTCTCGGTTTGTCTTTTTTTCACTAATTGTTTGCAATTTAGTAATACTTTTCTAAATTAATGAGTTTTCTGTTTAAGTTTTTTTATTTTTTTTATTTACAATTGCTATAAGCTTGGTTGTTTTAACATTTTTTATTTCTGTTTTGCAATGAGTCGTTTGAAAGTTGAAACTCCAATCCCCAAATCATCAAGAAAGGAAAAGTATAAATAGCTCTGAGTCCATCTTATTATAAAGGTGAGAAACTATGTAATCTAATAAGTAAAATAATATATAGTACAAACAGCGGCAATGCAAAATTTTGGATCAGTATATGTTTCTTGGCCAGACCAGCAGCCATACCCGCATCAACCCGCACCCGCCCTGCAACTGCAAGTTTTTTTTTAAAAAAAATTCAACCCGCCACGCCCCGCCCTACACCCACACTGTCACAAACCCGCCAGCCCCACTTAGGTTCAAACCTGCACCTGCACCGCCTCATTGCCATTCCTACTTCTCTGAGTTGGGCTTGGGCCAGTGTAAGGAAACCTTAGCTAGTCCAACTATGCTCTACGTAGAAATGACACCATGTAGCCATTTTAAAGGGATGTTATTTAGGAATTAGCCAGTGCGTCTTGAATTTTAGTTTTTTAGTTCTTTTTTTCGGGACAAAAATGTCCTGAATTGTCCTGCAGTTAAGGTTTTTAGTTTAAAATTTCAGTTTAAAATAAGTATTGACTAATCTCTAAATAGCATACTTGAGAATTACTATCTGTACAGTTATCCTTGTGCTACTACTTATGGACCCAAATGGGGCGAATCGTTGATTAGAATAGTAAAATACAATTTGGCAATATAAACGATACGTGTGTTTTATGAGGAGCATAAAATTAGGTTATGTAATTTTATGAATAATGAGTTATTTTATAGTGTTTACACTTAAATATTAAGCTTTTGTCTATGATAGAACTTGAACGCGTGACGTTAATCTCGATTGCAGTGGTGACGTGTATGTTATTGATAAGCTTTACATTTTGAGCTGATTTGTTTTTTATACGCTAATAATATATGAGTATACGGAATATTTTCATTGTAAATATTTTTTTTTACTATAATTGAAATGATTTAAGTTATGTACACTGGTATTTAAATAATTTGCAATTTTATCGTTGTAACATGCGACTCCCCTCTTTTTTCATGTTGCAAAACCATGCTAATTATATACAATTATCTATAACTGATCTTTAATAATCTAATAGTATATAACAAATTTAAATGATAAATGATTTTTTTATAGCTTAATTATATGTATATGCTTCTCAATAATTACATTATTTTGACTCATAATATTGTTATATACACTAGAGAGGGAAGCGGATGTATCATATAAGATCTAAGTTCGGTTGAAGCGAGTAACTTTGGCTCATATCATGTGTATGCATCAAACGATCAGTGGATGCAGTGACATCTTTAAATACAGAAATCATAAAGTTTAAATCCTGAATCCGCTTTTCTGAGTATGAAATGCTTTGAATATCTTATTCTTAAGAAATATAATATATGTTATGTATCGTCTTGTTTCAAACATTGCCACATAGAATCAAATATGCACTTCATTCTTGGAATAAGAATCTCTATAACTTTTTTTAATAAAAGAATTTTATTGAGAAAAGAGGAATTATTTTAGATGGAAATGAGTTGGCAATGTACCCAAAAAGGGATGCCCTTTGCCATGGGAATCAAATCGGTGTTAGGAAAGATATTATTCTCATCTCACTATGATTACACTGATTTTAAACTTCTGTTTAATTCCTAAACAATTTCATAAATACTTTAATTAAATTTTAGGGGGTCATTTGGTTAGCAACATATAACCAAACATTAAATAAATTTAATCATACATTTTAAACCGATATTGGTATCCTAATCTCAATAATCAAACGGCCTCTATACAGGGGTGGAGCTAGAGTATCGGGAGTGAGTTCAGCCGAACCCAATAGCTTTGGTTCGAACTTTGTATTTTGTCAATAAAAATCCATTTAATATGTATAAATTATTACTTTAGAACCCCGTAACTTAAAACAATTGAAATAAATAGTCTCTATAATCTAAAAAGTTAAAATAAAGAACTATTGAAGGGATGCCAAGGTTGTTGCCACCCATTATTATCTTGCTAAATAGTCGTTAATGATATAAGAGTTTAAAGTTTTATACATCGAACGTGTAATAGTATTAGGTCAACTTTTAAAAAAAACTACAGAAAATTTTTCGTAATAAGTGAAATTAATAACCTGAAAAATAAGATAAATAGTTTACCACACCATTTAAAATACATTGATAGTGTAGAATATTTTTTTTTAAATTCATTACCCCTTTTCCTTTTCCTTTTTCCTTTTCCTTCTCGATCCTTCAATGTAATGAATTGTTTTTAAAAACAAAAATCTATTATATATAAGTCTATTTCTTTTAAATCATATACTATGTAGTCTATTTCTTTTAAATCATATACTATGTAGTCTATTTCTTTTAAATCATATAATATGTACCCTATAACACAATAATATTCACGTTACAAACAGGATTCTTGAATGAGTATCATGTGTATACTAGTGGGTTTAGCATGATCTCACCCAAGGGTAATATTTTATATTTATTTATCGATAATGGTCCACTTAATTAACAGATAATAAAATATATATTGTTAGAATAGTTTATGTTGTAAATAGATTGTGCTTTACAGATAGTTTCCTCTATTTCATTTACAATTAATCAACATCCTTATTAGATAAAGTTTATTAAATTGCTAATTTTGTCTCTTTCACTCGAGCAAGTTGATAAATCAACAACAAGGGGCGGAGCAACAGTAGAAGTTACGGATTCGGCAGAGCCCAATAATTTTAGCTCAAATTTTATATTTGTATTATAAAATTTACTTAATATATATAAATAGTCTATCCCGAACAGAATAAGCAAAAATAAGTTGTAATGCAATACTCATAAATTTAAATTCCCGGATCCGCCTATTCAACAACTCTGCAATACTCACTTTGCGGACATAACAATGCACATTTTCTTGAAAAAAATTGGCACAAAATTATTCAGTTGTAAAGCTATAAAAAAAAAAGGCTTCAATTCTTACAACTTGATTACTTATTCAAAGATCAAGAAATCCAGCAATTTTTGTATACAATTAATATATTCCTTTTTCCATGACAATATAGTTTCTAATTGTGGAGTCAAAATAAATTAATTTTAGTTTCTATGTCTTTATTCGAAAAAAGTTGAGGTCAGCTATACGAATACAAATATTAATTAACTGATAATGTCTCTCCATTTAGCTCCATCTTAGTTTAAAATACTCCTAGAAAATGTATTACCTAAAATAAACGTACTAACATGACCAAAACATATGCTTACTGGTATATAAATTTCTAACATAACTAAAACACTCATGGAAAATATACGACATAAAGTAAACATACTATAATATGACTAGACATATTTTCAACTAATTGATATCGCATATATATGTCTTTTTCTTCCATTATGTCATTTTTGATAAGTCAACATAGATTTATCTCGTATGATTTTGCGACAAATTCATTAAGTATGATTTTACATCTATCTCGTACCTCTTAACACGTTCGCTATTCATGTTTTTACATGTACCCTTGTGCATCCGGAAATAGCATTTGGCATTTTATTCCACTAAATTTGATTCAAGAACTCGAGAATGAACTAATGCCCTATTTAGGTATCTCGATTAAAATTCCAACAAATGTATTTTTCATCAAAAAAGTATTTTTCTTTATTTTGATTATCCTCGATACAGAAATATGAGTTCGAATATGACCATAAAAACACATAGTTCCTATGAGATGATTTTTTCTATATTTTGCATAATTTTATTAAATAAATAACCTGGGTCTCAACTAACAAAGTGGTCTAACAGCTGCCAATAATTAAATAGGAAGGTGATTAATATTTTATAGCATTTAAATCATGCTATAAAAAATAAAAAATAAAAAAGTAGTATAAGCCGAAAAGCAACTAAATATTCAGTGGGCCATAGTTACATTGACGGCGGTGGGCTTTATTGGTCTGATTTTATGGGCCGCTCTCACCAACTCAATATGGCCCACTTTCCTTCTTTACCATTTTTAATGAGATTCTTTAGTCTCTTTCTAAATTTAATTTCTTTTGTCCTTTTCTTATGTCTAACAAAATTGCATTTTTTATTAAAATTATATCTAACAAATCACTAGAGATCGTTTGGTTTAGAAGTAAGTTATGCATGCATAAACTAGTAATGTAGAAGTTTTATGTAAGGTGATTTAGTGAAGGAATTATGTGCGGTGATTAATAATGAATCGTTGTTATATAGTGATTAATACTTAAAAAAAATATTTTACATGATTTACTTACTCTAAAAGAAATCTTTTTCTTTAAATGGTTTAATCCTTGTATTACTTATACACGTATTCTTATTTCACATTCTATCCCGCATAAAAAGTATATAAATCCTGTATAATTTAATGCAGGTATTACTTAGTACCACCAACCAAACACTGTATTATCTTGTATGAAATTTTATGAAATTAATTACTCACAAACCTCAACCAAACATTGTATTATCTTATGCATTATATACACAATCGAAAGACCCGTTAAGTTTTTTTGCTATTTTTAAAATAACAGTATATATAATATAGTCGAACTTATTGATAAAAAAATACAAAACAAATGTGGTGCAGTGGATGAGACTGCTCCTCCCTTAACCAGAGGTCTCGAGTTCGAGCCCTGGGTATTGAAAAATCCTTGGTAGGGAGCGCTTCCCTCCGAATGGGGCCCTACGCGGCGCGAATCCGGATATAGTCGGGCTCCATTGTAATAACGGCAGTAGCAAGTTATCTCTTTCTGTATAAGACTTTTTGTTATTCTGTTTTTTAATATCTCTTTGGTGCTTATCAGATTCCTTTTGTTTAGGATTGTTATTCACATAGGTTTCTCTGTATCCTAGATTATCTCTAAGTTGTTTCATTATTCACAGCTTTAATATACTACACTTAGCTATATAAAGCCAACCTGATAATCAATATAATATAAGTTCTTCTTCTGCCTTTATCACTCTTTATGGTATCAAGAGCCCTACTGCTCCAACGAGCTTGATCCTAATTTTTTTTTTAACCCACGCACTGCACACATAAATGGCTCCAAGTTCTCCAACTGTTGTCAATGCCGATAACACCTCCGGTTCAAAGACTGTTGTCCAGTTCAATCCCGTTGCTCAACTTCCCATCAAACTTACTGGTAGCCATAACTTTTCACTATGGAAGGCTCAGGTGTCCATGCTTATGTGTGGGCACAATCTCTTTGGTCACCTTGATGGATCGAAACCAACCCCCTCTCAGACTATCTCTGCAAATAACCAAGAAGTACCCAATCCTGATTTTCTTGCTTGGTTTCAGCAAGATCAGCTCATACAAAATGCTGTATTGGCATCTGTAGACTCAACAATTGCTAGTACAGTTGCTTCTGCTGCCAATGCCAAAATGGCTTGGGATGCACTGCATATTGCTTATGCAAACAAGTCCCAAACTCATACCTTTAGTCTTCGAGACTGTCTAGACCGCCTTTCCAAGGACTCTCTCCCTATTGCAGATTATCTTCATCAAGTTCGCACACTATGTGATGAACTTGCCACTGCTGGATCCCTCGTTTTCAATGAAGAATTGGTTGTCAAGATTCTTACTGGACTTGGATCTGAATTCCGACACCTTTCCGCTGCTATCCGAGCTCGAGATTCAACAATCTCATACGAAAAACTATATGAAAAGCTCCTTGATCATGAGTTTTTTCTTCATCATGAGGAAGCCAAAAGGACTCCTTCTGCTCCAATAACTGTTGATATTGCTCAGGGGACTGCGTCAACTCCTACACGCCAGGGATCCAACAACAATCGGCGATCAAATGCACCCAACAACAACAATCTCAATCAACAAAGTCGCAATCAAGCATGGCGCAATAATCAGCAGCCCAGGCGCAACAATCAACAACAACAGCCTCCCAACAACAGCATTTACTGCCAACTTTGTGATGGTAGAGTACATACAGCTCATGTATGTCGGACACGGTCTCACAATCATTTTCAAGCTCCCGCTAATTATGCTGCAAGCTTCCAAAATCAGCAAGCTCCGTGGATCGTTGACAGTGGTGCAACACATCATATTGCCTCGGACACTCAAAGTCTAGCCACTATGCAAGACTACCATGGTTCGGAAGATATAGTCATGGGCAATGGTAATACCATTCCAATCTCCTATACTGGTAATGTGAACATTAATGCATTATATCACAAATTCCATCTCCAAAATGTTCTCTGCTCTCCAGCCATTAAAAATAATCTACTCTCTGTCTCTAAGTTTTGTCAAGACAATAACACCTCTATTGAATTCTTTTCTCGTTTTTATTTTGTGAAGGATCTGACTACGGGGGCACCATCGGTTCGCGGATGGACTACGAATGGGCTGTATGAGTAGCTAACGGGCGATGTTGAAGGTCCTCCCAAATGCAATGTTGCTGTCCCATATCACCTGTGGCATCGACGACTAGGCCACCCTAATCATCGTGCTCTAAATAAATTTCTGCTTGATTTTTCCATTCCAGTTTCTGATTAAAAAACCGGTACTATCCGTAATTCATGTTATTCCAATAAAAGCCACAGGATGCCTTTCTCGAAAACTTCTTTGCACAGTGATAAGAAATTACATTTAATTTATAGTGATTTGTGGGGACCGTCTCCGGTATTATCAATTGACAAAAAACGATACTACATTTTATTTGTTGATCAATTTTCAAAATATGTGGTTGTTCACGCTCAAAGCTAAAACGGAAGTTTTGAAAATCTTCCAAACCTTACATCCCCTGCTTGAAAGACATTTTCACACAAAAATATTATCCTTGTACACTGATGGTGGTGGTGAATTTCAAAAATTAGATTCCTATTTAAAAAATCATGGAATTGAACACTTAGTATCGCCCCCATACACACCCCAACGGGTAGCCTTAGTTGAACGCCGACATCGGCATGTCAATGAGAAAGCCCGCATCTTGTTACACCTAACATCTTACCTTCAACTTTTTGGAGTTATGCATGTCATCAAGCAGTTTATTAGATTAATAAGATGACTACACCAAATTTACAAAATAAATCACCTTTTTGAAATCCTATTTCAAACAGTACCTAATTATAATTCCATCAAAAAATTTGTATGCTTATGCTACTCATGGCTTAAACCTAATTCCAGTAATAAACTAGAACCTCGATCTACACCATGTGTTTATTTAGGATTTTCTAATAAATTTTATAGCCATCAGTGTTTTGATCCAGTTAATTCCAAAATATATGTATCCAGGGATGTAGTTTTTCTAGAAGACAATTTTCCTTTTCAAAATATTTTTTCAGATTTTAGAAGTAAGGATAATGTAACTTGGGATAATATTTCTATTGAACAACCAGCCAAAGAGGATAATAATTCAACTTTAAATTCCTCTTATCAGCTTCCACCACCGGTGACTATATTGCCCGCGGTCCCTCAATGCCCACAAGCTATCACATTTGCTTCTGATGGTGTCTCTCAACAATCAGGTAATTGTCACGACCCTGATTTCCCACCATCGGGAGTCGTGATGGCGCCTACTATCGGAGCTAGGCAAGCCAAGCATTAAAACATTCTCTGATGACATCTCAACAATATAAATAAAACGAGTCATTTAAATAAAAGCGGAAGTCCTAAAAGCATAGATAACTGAAAACCAAAATGCGGAAGTTCAATAACATCTCTACCCAGATCCGGTGTCACTAACTCTCGAACTACTAAAGAGTGCTAAAAATAAGTCTGAATAGAAGTACATCAATGTTTGTCTCGGTATAAGGAAAACAAACTAATAACATAGAAGGGACTCCGGCCTGCGGACGCCAGCTAGGCTACCTCGAAAGTCCCTGGACTGAAGTCAGCTCCCAATCAACTACTGCTGTGGTCCAAAAGCTGCTCCTGGATCTGTGCAAAAAGATGCACAGAGTGTAGCATCGGCACAACCGACCCCATGTGCTGGTAAGTGCCTGGCCTAACCCCGGCGAAGTAGTGACGAGGCTAGACAGGACTACCAAACCAACCTGTGCAGTTCAATATATATATATGCAAAACAAAAGGAAAGAATACAGAAAATAAATAGCTAAGAGGGAGGGGAGCATACTATGGGGAAGTACAGTCCGGATATAAAGTCAGCAATTTAAGCAAGAAACCGTGCAATAATAATAATTAATGAGAGCAAAATTAACAGTTGCACGGCATCAACCTTCGTGCTTTTACTCTCATTCTCACCAAAAGCAATCAAATAAAGTGCACGGCATCAACCTTCGTGCTTTTTCCTCACATAACTCTCATATCATGGCACGGAATAATCCTTCGTGCAATTGTAATCAAATCAGGGCACGGAATGTTCCTTCGTGCATAAATAATCAAAACATGCCACGGAATGACCCTTCGTGCAAATATAATCAAAACATGGCACGGAATGACCCTTCGTGCAAATATAATCAAAACATGGCACGGAATGACCCTTCGTGCATAAATAATCAAAGCATGGCACGGAATCACCCTTCGTGCAAATATAATCAAAATATGGCACGGAATGACCCTTCGTGCATAATCACTCTTCCTCACCCAATCAACAATCACAACCAAACGGGGCGAGGGGATAGACAAATAATAAGAAATATCCCGGTAAGGGAAAACACAAGTAAACAGCTAAATCCCCGCAAGGGAGCAACAACAATAACTTTCACATCCCGGCAAGGGAGATAATCAATATACACAAACCATCCCGGCAAGGGATTAATCATATCTCTTTCTATTTCTTTCATTTCTTACTCAATAGTCTTTTTATCGTTCGAGCCAACGCTCCAAAGAATTTACAATTCATAATTAGTCTCCTTACTCTTCACATTACATAGAATTCATCAATTAAGCATGGAAGAGTCGCAACAAAATCAGATTACGTACAAGTAAGGACTCACGGTCATGCTAGACACCAGTGTATAGATACTCGTCACCATGCCTATACACCGTACTCAACATTTAGCAATTAGCAAAACAATACTCTAATCCTATTCCCTCAAGCCAAAGTTAGATCAAACACTTACCTCGGTCCAAAGAATAGCATTCAACCCTCAAATACCGCCTTTCCTCTAAAATCCGACTCCGAAACCACGATATCTAGGCATAATTAATTCAATAATATCAATAAAGACTCAATAACAAAATCACATAACCTAGATATGAAGTTTCTAGCATCCCTCCAAAAATACCAAAATTCGACACCGGGCCCACATGGTCCAAACACGAGGCTCGGACCAAAACCCAATCACCCATAACCCCACGAGTTCAAATATATAATTTGTTTTAAGATTCGACCCCAAATTGAGGTTGAATCACCCAAAGTTCTCAAAAAACCTAACTCTACCCAAAACCCTTAATTTCTACTTTGATTTCATGATTTAGGTCTAGGATTTCAGTAATTAATGAAGAAGAGTGAATGAATTAGGTGGGAAATTACTCACCCAAAGACTTTGGTGAAGAAGAGCTTCAAAAATCGCCCCTAGAGCTTGGAGAAGACAAGTTTTATGAAAGAATGGGAATAATCCTGTAACTATTCTGTTTTTGAACTTTAAAAATCACTGGGCAAAAATGCCCTTCGCGTTCGCGGGAAAGGGGCCGCGTTCGCGAAGGGTAAGTTGGGTCTGCATCGCGATCGCGTGGGAGGAAACGCGAACGCATAGAAGGAAAAAGGCTGGGGTCCTGGGTTTACTCTATGCGAACGCGTGGATACATACGCGAACGCGATGAAGGGTGAGCTGATACTATGCGAATGCGAGGACGAGTTCGCGAACGCAATGAAGGAATTACTGGGGGGGGCTGCGTTGGCCTACGCAATCGCGTAAGGGGCACGCGAACGCGAAGAAGGGGACTCAGTGGGCATCGCGAACGCATAAGGAAGAATGCGAATGCGTAGAACAAATGGGTGCCTGCAACGGCTGAAGGAAATCTGCAATATTTCTAAGTGCAAAAACCACTCCAAATCACTCCCGAGCCCTCGGGGCTCCTAACCAAACACACACACTAACTCAATAACATCCTACGAACTTAACGGAGCGATCAAATCGCCAAGATAACATCATATACATAGAGTCAAGCCTCAAATCACAAGATTTCTTCCAACTTTTTCATCAAACACAAATTTTCCATTTTTAAGTCCGAAACACGTCAAACGACGTCCGTTTTCAACCAAACTTCACAGAAAGCGCTTAAACCATATATAAGACTTGTACCGGGCGTCGGAACCAAAATACGAGCCCGATACCACAGTCTTTTAATCAAATTTTCATTTCTATTTTCCTTAATAATTTCAGAAAAACAATTTCACAGAAAAATTCTTTTCTCGGGCTCTAGACCTCGGAATTCGACTCCGGGCATATGCCCGAGTCCTATATTTTTCTACGGACCCTCCGGGACCGTCAAATCATGGGTCCGGGTCCGTTTACCAAAAATGTTAACGAAAGTCAACTTTAATCATTTTAAAGCCACATTTTGAAATTTTTCACAGAATTTAACATATAATCTTTCCGGCTACGCGCCCCGACTGCGCACGCATATCGAGGCAAGTAAAAATGAGGTTTTCAAGGCCTCGGAAGCACGGGATGAAAGAGAAAACAGGTGATGACCCTTTGGATCGTCACATTCTCCACCTCTAAAACAACCATTCGTCCTCGAACGGACAAAGAAAGAAGTACCTGGGTCGGGAAAAAGATGAGGATAACGGCTCCGCATATCAGACTCGGACTCCCAGGTCGAAGCCTCAGGAGGCTGACCTCTCCACTGGACACGCACTGAAGGAAATCTCTTCGACCTCAACTGTCGAACCTGCCGGTCTAGAATAGCTACCGGCTCCTCCTCGTAAGACAGATCCTTGTCCAACTGGACAGTGCTGAAATCTAACACGTGGGCTGGATCGCCCTGATACCTCCGAAGCATGGACACATGGAACACTGGATGCACGGCTGACAAGCTGGGCGGCAAGGCAAGTCTGTAAGCCACCTCTCCCACACGATCGAGAATCTCAAATGGGCCAATGAATCTAGGGCTAAGCTTGACCTTCTTCCCAAATCTCATCACGCCCTTCATAGGCGACACTCGGAGCAAGACCCGCTCACCAACCATGAAAGCTACATCTCGAACCTTACGATCCGCATTACTCTTTTGCCGCGACTGAGCCGAACGAAGCCTGTCCTGAATGATCTTGACCTTATCCAAGGCCTCCTGAACTAAATCTGTACCCAATAACCGAGCCTCTCCCGACTCGAACCATCCGACTGGAGACCGATATCGCCTACCATACAACGCCTCATATGGAGCCATCTGAATGCTGGACTGGTAGCTGTTGTTGTAGGCGAACTCTGCTAAGGGCAAAAACTGGTCCCACGAGCCTCCAAAATCAATGACACAGGCTCGGAGCACGTCCTCCATTATTTGAATAGTCCTCTCGGACTGGCCGTCCGTCTGAGGATGGAACGCTGTGCTCAACTCAACCCGTGTGCCCAACTCTCGCTAAACTGCACCCCAGAAACGCGAGGTAAACTGCGTCCCCCGATCCGAAATGATAGATGCCGGCACACCATGAAGGCGAACAATCTCCCGAATATAAATCTCAGCTAACCTCTCGGATGAATAGGAGACTGCTACAGGAATGAAATGCGCTGACTTGGTCAGCCTATCAACAATAACCCATATCAAGTCGAACTTCTTCCGAGTCAACGGAAGTCCAGTAACGAAATCCACGGTAATCCTCTCCCATTTCCTCTCGGGAATCTCAATCCTCTGAAACAACCCACCAGGCCTCTGGTGTTCATACTTAACCTGTTGACAGTTCAAGCATCGAGCCACATATGCAACAATATCTTTCTTCATCCTACGCCACCAATAATGCTGCCGCAAGTCCTGATACATCTTCGCGGCGCCCGGGTGAATGGAATACCGAGAACTATGGGCCTCCGCTAAGATCAACTCTCGAATCCCATCGACATTGGGCACACAAACTCGCCCCTGCAATCTCAAAACACCATCATCATCTAAGGTCATCTTCGTGGCACCTCCACGCTGCACCGTATCTCTCAGGACACACAAATGGGGATCATCAAACTACCGATCACGGATACGCTCCAATAATGAAGAACGAGCGACCGTGCAAGCTAACACCCTGCTAGGCTCAGAAATGTCCAACCTCACAAATCGATTGGCAAAGGCCTGAATATCCAAAGCAAGCGGTCTCTGGCAGACCGGAATATAAGCAAGACTACCCATGCTGGCGGACTTCCTACTCAATGCATCGGCCACCAGATTGGCCTTACCCGGGTGATACAAGATAGTAACATCATAATCTTTCAACAACTCCAACCATCTCCTCTGCCTCACATTCAACTCCTTCTGCTTGAACAGGTACTAGAGACTCTTGTGATCAGTGTACACCTCACACGTCACACCATATAGGTAATGCCTCCAAATCTTCAAAGCATGAACAATGGCTGCCAACTCTAGATCATGAACCGGATAATTCTTCTCGTGGATCTTCAACTGCCTCGAAGCATAAGCAATGACTCTGCCATCCTGCATCAATACCGCACCAAGCCCAATACGGGAAGCATCACAATAAACTGTATAAGGCCCTAAGCCTGTGGGCAAAACTAATATCGGTGCCGTAGTCAGAGCTGTCTTGAGCTTCTGAAAGCTCGCCTCACACTCATCTGACCATCTGAATTGGGCACCCTTCTGGGTCAATCTGGTCATCGGGGCTGCTATGGATGAAAATCCCTCCACGAACCGACGGTAATAACCTGCTAACCCCAAGAAACTTCGAATCTCAGTAGCTGATGCTGGTCGAGGCCAGTTCTTGACTGCCTCAATCTTCTTCGGGTCCACCTGAATACCCTCTGCTGATACGACATGACCCAGAAATGCAACCGAACTCAACCAGAACTCACACTTCGAGAACTTAGCATATAACTGACTATCCTTCAGAGTCTGAAGAACCACTCTGAGGTGCTGCTCGTGCTCCTCCTGGCTGCGGGAGTACACCAGAATATCATCAATAAAGACTATCACGAACAGGTCCAAGTAAGGTCTGAACACTCGGTTCATCAACTCCATAAATGCTGTTGGGGCATTGCTCAACCCAAATGACATGACCAAAAACTCGTAATGCCCATACCGAGTGCGAAATGCTGTCTTAGGGACATCAGACGCCCTAATCCTCAGCTGATGGTAGCCAGATCTCAAGTCTATCTTTGAAAACACCTTTGCACCCTGAAGCTGGTCAAATAAATCATCAATCCTCGGCAGTGGATACTTGTTTTTTATCATCACTTTGTTCAATTTCCGGTAATCAATGCACATCCTCATCGATCCATCCTTTTTCATAACACCGGCGCACCCCAAGGAGAAACGTTGGGTCTGATGAAACCCTTCTCAAGCAAATCCTGCAACTGATCCTTTAACTCTTTCAACTCTGGCGGGGCCATGCGATACGGCGGAATGGAAATGGGCTGAGTGCCCGGAGCCAGGTCAATACAAAAATCAATATCCCTATCTGGCGGCATACCCGGCAGGTCTGAAGGGAAAACCTCGGGAAACTCCCGAACAATAGGAACAGAATCAATAGAAGGGACCTCTGTGCTGGAATCGCGAACATACGCCAGATAAGCTAAACACCCCTTCTCGACCATGCGTCGAGCCTTCACATATGAAATAACACTGTGGGTGGCATGACCTGGGGTCCCTCTCCACTCCAATCGGGGCAAATCCGGCAAAGCCAAGGTCACGGTCTTGGCGTGACAATCCAAGATAGCATAATACGGGGAAAACCAATCCATCCCTAATATAACGTCAAAATCCACCATGTCTAAGAGCAATAAATCAACACGGGTCTCAAGACTATTACGACCCAAACCGAAGGGCCGCGACGGGCACCCGGTGCCTTACTCAACCGAGTACCAACGTAACATATCTTTCTTATCATACTATCATGGGTAAATGAGCTAGAAAACCCTTCATGAGATAACAAGAATAAAACATAAGGGAATACTTAACGTATGATGACCCAGCATGATATACAAACTTATACATGTGACATACGGGCCTATAAGGCCGACATGACCATTTGTAAACTCAAAACATAGGCCGACAAGGCCATACAAGTATCCATACACCTGACATCTGTCTACAAGCCTCTAAGAGTACATAAAATTATAAAGGTCGGGACAGGGCCCCGCTATACCAATCAATACATATCCAAAGCATACTGACCAAATAGGCAACTCCGGAGCAAGTGGAGTGCACCAACACCTTCGCTGAGCTGATAGCCTACTAGGAGGAATATCAACCTGTCTATCGGGACCTGCGGGCATGAAACGCAGCGTCCCCAGGCAAAAGGGACGTCAGTACGAATAAAGTACCGAGTATGTAAGGCAGGAAAGCATAAATAAGAACAGTAATGTAAAGAGAGATAGAGGAGATACAACCTGTAACATCTGAGTGCCTCTGGGGGCTACTGACATGAAATGCATAATACATATATATACATAAACTTTTAAAAACATACGCCTCTGTGGGCATCATCATCATCATATCATACCCGGCCTCAAAGAGGACTCGGTAAAAACATACCCGGCCACGTGGAGCTCGGTAAACCCAACTGATCAGTGGTTGCACAATAGGTGCCATACCCGGCCGACTATAGCGCGGCTCGGTAGAGTAAAGTAGATACGTATATAATGCATGCTGGACTCATGGAGTCACGTTCTAAACCTTTTGGAGTGACATAAAGTCATTGCACCATCGATTAACATTATGGACATCATGCCATCAATATGAACTTCACTAGGACTCAAGGATCATATATGCTTTCTTGGAATAACTTTGTAAGGAAAGAATAACATGGACAACCTTAGTTGCTAGGAGTAGACTCATTATGAAATAGCGTATCGTTTATGTTCGTTTCACTTTAGATCATGCCAAAAGAATGAAGGAAGAGCCTTAACATACCTTGTATATACTGCCCCAATCTCAAGCTATGAAATTTTCACGACTCCTTAGTCTACAATAAGAGAAACGATACTGTAGTTATCATTTAAGCGTCATAACTATTATGTATCGACCACAACCTATTTTACGATGAAACGGACAGCACCTCCCCTATATATATGACTTCACACAATTCCAAACAATCACCAAACAGCCCAAAAAACATCAATAATAATCATATTGAGCCTCCCAAAACAGTCCACGCACAACCTAATCACTTCATACATACGACGGCCACCGTAGTCGTGTCAAACGATCCGGAAATGTTACGAAGAACTACCAGCCCACAACCCTACATCTATATGGTGTTTTTCCACATCCTTCCTCCTCCAAAACTCCACAAAACAGTAGTAAAAGATACAACCCAATACCAACACGAAACAGCCCAAAAACAGCGCACAACAAGTCGAATAATTCGAACTCACGGCTTCCAATCACCGTCCTGTGAGTTCTAGCTATTAGGAAATGAATTTATCAACATTACTTCATATTTAAAAGCTTAAATACAGAAATAAGGCATTTTCTTAACTATTAAATACCTTCCAAAACTCCAACTACAAAGAAAAAGAGAGGCAATATAGCGATACTCACGTCGTGGGGATCGTTCTAGTGTTATTGCTTCGTGATTTTGTGCCTCGGATGATAATCTTGTTGGATAACCTTGTGGACAGCTTAAGGGTGAGGTTAGGGGTCTTATTTGGTCGAGCTCTCTGGAATTATGAAGAAAGAGACGACATAGGAAGATAAATATCCATTTTGGTTGAAAAGTCAAAAGGTGCTACTTGGCACCATCTCATTGGTCCTTTTTCAAATACCTATATCTTTTTATCCGGATATCGTATGAACGAACGGTTAAGAGTATTGGAAACTAGATTCCAAGACCTTCAATTTGATATATAATATGTCCCAAAAAGACCTCATATAACACACGAAATGTATTGCTCAAAAAGCTTTAGTGACACACCTACTTGCCAACTATGCAGTCTGTGCAGTCTTGCAAAACTACAAATATCTCTCTACCCCGATGTCGTATCGAAGAGCGGTTTAATGCATTGGAAACTAGACTCGTAGATCTTCAATTTGATATGTAGATCATCCATTGATTCCAAGTATATTGGGAGAAAAGTGCATCTACATTTGACCTAAATGTCAGCAAATTATAAATGGAACTTGTGATGACCTTTTCCAACTTTTGTTCCACAACTCGCTTGACTTCAAAACATAACACCAACTATCGTACGACTAAAATAACTCATAATATAATCTCGTTATAATGTTAATAACCCTAGTATCACCCCAAAAGTACATGGTAAAATATTCCAACTTGTCGACTTTCGACGAAACTTATTTTCTTCAATTCGTTTAGCTTCTAAGCCTTCAAACCCTCTTGCTACTTGGTACTAATGATCTTAAATATTTGTAACCTCCACATTAACATGATGAACTAACTTTGTAAACTTTTAAAAGATGATTCCCTTTCTGATCTCACATTAATTGACTTATGACGTACTCTTACATACGATAACACGGGGTGTAACAAAGACCCTCAAACACTACCACACAGGAATGATGAACTCGGTCGACCACTGTAGAATCACCCACCGGTACAGATACATAAACAGGAATACCCAAAGCATCACTAGGCATAGCCAGGTAGGGTATAAAATAGGACAACACATATGAATACGTAGACCCAGGGTCAAATAGCACTGAAGCATCCCAATCACAGACCAGAATAGTACCTGTAATAACAGCATATGACGACTCAGCCTCTGGCCTGGCTGGCAAAGCATAACACCGGGGCTGGGCCCCACCTCCCTGAGCATGTCTCTGGGACGATCGGCTACTGGCTGACCCCTACCTCTGGCGGTCCGAGCTCCACCTCTACGGTCTCTACCTCCACCTCTATGATCCCTACCCCCGCCTCTAGCTGGTTGGGCACGCTGTGGATCACCTGGTGCCTGAATCATGGGGCGAGGACCCTGCTGCTGAGAACTACCCGAGGCTCGAGGGCAAAATCTGACAATGTGACTCGGGTCACCACAACCATAACAAGCCCGCGGCTGCTGAGACTGCTGGCCCTGTCGACCTGAATATCCTCCCCGGAAACTCTGAAGTGGCGGTGCACTGATGGGCGGCTGATCAAAATAATGCTGCTGAGAACCACCACCGCCTGGAGTACCATGAGAGACCTGGAGTGCTGACTGAAAGGGCCTCGGTGGATGGCCTCTACCATAAGAATCCCTACCTCCAGACGAGGTACCACTGAACCTACCAAAATGACAAGGCCTCTTATCCGACCCCTGACCACCTCCCCGTGCAAGAGCCATCTTAACTCTGCGGGCCGCATTGGCCGCCTCCTGAAAAGAAATCTCACTACCAGCTCCCATAGCCATCTGGAGACGGATCGACTGAATCAATCCATCAATAAACCTCCGCACCCTCTCTCGCTCTGTGGGGAGTATAACAATAGCATGGCGGGCTAGATCAATGAACCGAGTCTCATACTGTGTAACTGTCATAGAGCCCTGCTGGAGGCGCTCAAACTGCCTGCGAAAAGCCTCTCGCTGAGTCACTGGGAGAAACTTCTCCAAAAACAACTCTGCAAACTGGTCCCAAGTCAATGATGGCGACCCTGCTGGTCTGGATAAACAATAGTCCCTCCACCAAGTCTTGGCGGATCCTGCTAGTCGAAAGGTGGAGAAGTCGACCCCATTGGTCTCCACAATACCCATAGTCCGAAGGATCTCATGGCAGCCAAATAAGAAATCCTGTGGATCCTCTGATGAAGTACCGCTGAATGTGGTGGTGAAGAGCTTGGAGAACCTATCAAGCCTCCACAAAGCATCTGAGGACATAGCCGCTCCATCGCCGGCCTGGGTAACAATACCTGGCCGAACTGCCACAGCTGGCTGAACCGCTGGAACCTGAGCCTGGGGAGCTACCTGCTCCGGAGTACGTGCAGTAGGAGTCTGAACTCCTCCTCCAACCTGAGAAGTGGCTGGTGCTACTGGAAGCAAACCCGCTCTAGTGACACTCTCCACAAAGCCTACCAATCTGACCAGAGCGTCCTGAAGAATTGGGGTGGCTATGAACCCCTCTGGGACCTGAGCTGGGCGCACCGGAGCTGCTGGGGCTGGAACCTCCTCGTCATAATCAACATGAGGCTCCACCTCTGGGACTGCCACTTGGGGCTGAGCTCTGCCCCTGCCTCGGCCTCTGGCACGACCTCGGCCTCGCCCTCTGCCCCTCGTAGGAACTGCTGCTGGGGGCTCGGGCTGCTGCGCGGTAGAAGAGGAAGCACATGTTCTCGCCATCTGCGAAAGAACAGAGTGGAAAGATAATCAGTATTTGAGAAATAGAATCGCACGACAAGAAAGAACAAAGTGAAATTTTCCTAACTCCGTAGCCTCTGGGGAATAAATACAGACGTCTCCGTACCGATCCCTCAGACTCTACTAAGTTTGTCCGTGAGTAGCGAGACCTATGTAACCTAGCGCTCTGATACCAACTTGTCACGACCCGGATTTCCCACCATCGGGAGTCGTGATGGCGCCTACTATCGGAGCTAGGCAAGCCAAGCATTAAAACATTCTCTGATGACATCTCAACAATATAAATAAAACGAGTCATTTAAATAAAAGCGGAAGTCTTAAAAGCATAGATAATTGAAAACCAAAATGCGGAAGTTCAATAACATCTCTACCCAGATCCGGTGTCACTAACTCACGAACTACTAAAGAGTGCTAAAAACAAGTCTGAATAGAAGTACATCAATGTTTGTCTCGTTACAAGGAAAACAAACTAATAACATAAAAGGGACTCCGGCCTGCGGACGCCAGCTAGGATACCTCGAAAGTCCCTGGACTGAAGTCAGCTCCCAATCAACTACTGCTGTGGTCCAAAAGCTGCTCCTAGATCTGTGCAAAAAGATGCACAGAGTGTAGCATCGACACAACCGACCCCATGTGCTGGTAAGTGCCTGGCCTAACCCCGGCGAAGTAGTGACGAGGCTAGACAGGACTACCAAACCAACCTGTGCAGTTCAATATATATATATGCAAAACAAAAGGAAAGTCATACAGAAAATAAACAGCTAAGAGGGAGGGGAGCATACTATGGGGAAGTACAGTCCGAATATAAAGTCAGCAATTTAAGCAANNAGTACAGTCCGAATATAAGTCAGCAATTTAAGCAAGAAACCGTGCAATAATAATATTAATGAGAGCAGAAATTACAGTTGCACGGCATCAACCTTCGTGCTTTTACTCTCATTCTCACCAAAAGCAATCAAATAAAGTGCACGGCATCAACCTTCGTGCTTTTTCCTCACATAACTCTCATATCATGGCACGGAATAATCCTTCGTGCAATTGTAATCAAATCAGGGCACGGAATGTTCCTTCGTGCATAAATAATCAAAACGTGCCACGGAATGACCCTTCGTGCAAATATAATCAAAACATGGCACGGAATGACCCTTCGTGCAAATATAATCAAAACATGGCACAGAATGACCCTTCGTGCATAAATAATCAAAGCATGGCACGGAATGACCCTTCGTGCAAATATAATCAAAACATGGCACGGAATGACCCTTCGTGCATAATCACTCTTCCTCACCCAATCAACAATCACAACCAAACGGGGCGAGGGGATAGACAAATAATAAGAAATATCCCGGTAAGGGAAAACACAAGTAAACAGCTAAATCCCGGCAAGGGAGCAACAACAATAACTTTCACATCCCGGCAAGGGAGATAATCAATATACACAAACCATCCCGGCAAAGGATTAATCATATCTCTTTCTATTTCTTTCATTTCTTACTCAATAGTCTTTTTATCGTTCGAGCCAACGCTCCAATGAATTTACAATTCATAATTAGTCTCCTTACTCTTCACATTACATAGAATTCATCAATTAAGCATGGAAGAGTCGCAACAAAATTAGATTACATACAAGTAAGGACTCACGGTCATGCTAGACACCAGTGTATAGATACTCGTCACCATGCCTATACACCGTACTCAACATTTTGCAATTAGCAAAAACAATACTCTAATCCTATTCCCTCAAGCCAAAGTTAGATCAAACACTTACCTCGGTCCAAAGAATAGCATTCAACCCTCAAATACCGCCTTTCCTCTAAAATCCGACTCCGAAACCACGATATCTAGGCATAATTAATTTAATAATATCAATAAAGACTCAATAACAAAATCCCATAACCTAGATATGAAGTTTCTAGCATCCCTCCGAAAATACCAAAATTCGACACCGGGCCCACATGGTCCAAACACGAGGCTCGGACCAAAACCCAATCATCCATAACCCCACGAGTTCAAATATATAATTTGTGTTAAGATTCGCCCCCAAATTGAGGTTGAATCACCCAAAGTTCTCAAAAAACCTAACTCTACCCAAAACCCTTAATTTCTACTTTGATTTCATGATTTAGGTCTAGGATTTCAGTAATTAATGAAGAAGAGTGAAGGAATTAGGTGGGAAATTACTCACCCAAAGACTTTGGTAAAGAAGAGCTTCAAAAATCGCCCCTAGAGCTTGGAAAAGACAAGTTTTATGAAAGAATGGGAATAATCCCGTAACTATTCTATTTTTGAACTTTAAAAATCACTGGGCAAAAATGCCCTTCACGTTCGCGGGAAAGGGGCCGCGTTCGTGAAGGGTAAGCTGGGTCTGCATCGCGATCGCGTGGGAGGAAACGCGAACGCGTAGAAGGAAAAAGGCTGGGGTCCTGGGTTTACTCTACGCGAACGCGTGGGTACATACGCGGACGCGATGAAGGGTAAGCTGATACTATGCGAACGCGAGGACGAGTTCCCGAACGCAATGGGAATTACTGGGAGGGCCTATGTTGGCCTACGCTATCGCGTAAGGGGCACGCGAACGCGAAGAAGGGGACTCAGTGGGCATCGCGAACGCATAAGGAAGAACGCGAACGCGTAGAACAAATGGGTGCCTGCAACAGCTGAAGGAAATATGCAATATTTCTAAGTGCAAAAACCACTCCGAACCACCTCCGAATCACTCCCGAGCCCTCGGGGCTCCTAACCAAACACACACACTAACTCAATAATATCCTACGAACTTAACCGAGCGATCAAATCGCCAAGATAACATCATATACATAGAGTCAAGCCTCAAATCACAAGATTTCTTCCAACTTTTTCATCAAACACAAATTTTCCATTTTTAAGTCCGAAACACGTCAAACGACGTCCATTTTCAACCAAACTTCACAGAAAGCGCTTAAACCATATATAAGACTTGTACCGGGCGTCTGAACCAAAATACAAGCCCGATACCACAGTCTTTTAATCAAATTTTCATTTCCATTTTCCTTAATAATTTCAGAAAAACAATTTCACAAAAAAATTCTTTTCTCGGGCTCTAGACCTCGAAATTCGACTCCGGGCATATGCCCGAGTCCCATATTTTTCTACGGACCCTCCGGGACCATCAAATCACGGGTCCGGGTCCGGGTCCGTTTACCAAAAATGTTGACCAAAATTAACTTTAATCATTTTAAAGCCACATTTTAAAATTTTTCACAGAATTTAACATATAATCTTTCCGGCTACGCGCCCCGACTGCGCACGCGAATCGAGGCAAGTAAAAATGAGATTTTCAAGGCCTCGGAAGCACGTGATGAAAGAGAAAACAGGTGATGACCCTTTGGGTCGTCACAGTAATATTCCTTCTCCTCATACCCCGAATCCTACTTCTCCACCTTCCATACAAGCTCCACAACAGCAGAGAACTACTTCTCCTCCTTCAATCTTGGCACCTCAAGTTTTGCCCTCACAGCCACTTATCACATATCATAGACGAGAAAGACCATCCACTCCTATCCAAAATCCTGGTCCGTCCCACTCTACGTCTGCTTCGGCACTACATCAACCGCAAATGGCTTCTTCTCCACCTCGACCAGAATCCTCTCAGCCTATTCAGTAGGACCCACCAACCCAAACCCAATCAAACTAGCCAGCCACCAAAGTGCACCCAATGATCACTCGATCACAAACTAATAGTCTAAAACCTCGTTAATTTCTCACAACCACTACATCATCTCAAAAAATTCCCATAACCCATAAGCAAGCCAAGCTAATTCCCCACTGGAATTTAGCAATGCAAGCCGAATTTGATGCTCTTGTTTACAACCAGACTTGGGATTTGGTTCGATGTGACTCTTCCAAAAATGTAGTGGATTGTAAGTGGCTATTCCGTATTAAGTATAAACCTGACGGTTCTATTGACGGGTATAAGGCTCGTTTGGTCGCCAAGGGATTTACTCAGCGTCCTGGACTTGATTACCATTCCACCTTAAGTCCAGTAGTCAATCCTGCTACTGTCCGTCTTGTCCTAACTATAGCCACTCAACTTGATTGGCATGTTCATCAACTGGATGTTAACAATGCCTTCTTGCAAGGTAGTCTTGATGAAGAAGTCTATATGCGGCAGCCACCGGGATTTGAAAGTTCTGAGAATCCTACCCATGTATGTCGTCTTCAAAAGGCAATTTATGGCCTCAAGCAGGCTCCTCGTGCTTGGTATACGAAACTCAAAAACTATCTGTTTACTTTGGGTTTTTTAAAATCCCGATCTGATTCCTCGCTCTTCATTTTGCATAAATATGGGTTCATTGTGTACATTTTGGACTATGTTGTTGATATTTTAGTGACCGGTAATCACCAACAAGGTGTTCATTATATCATTGACGCCCTCTCAAAACGTTTTTCATTGAAGGATTTAGGACCTCTTCATTACTTTCTTGGTGTTGAGGTAATTCGTTCCTCTACTGGTCTCTTTCTCTCTCAACAAAAGTACACTATGGACCTACTGCATGAGGTTGCGATGGATAATGCAAAGGTGTTTCTACACCCATGACATGTACTGTTGTTTTTGACCCCTCACCTGATGATCATCTAGTTGATGGTTCTTTTTACCGGCGCATTATTGGTAAGCTTCATTACCTTTCTTTCACTCAACCTGATATAGCTTATGTTGTCAGCAAGTTGTCACAGGATATGCATCAACCGCTTATGTCATATTTGGTTGCTCTTAAGCGGCTTCTACTGGGTGGGAGATCCTCATGATCGCACCTCCACCACTTGTTATGTTTTCTATCTTGGTCGTTCTCCTATTTCATGGTCTTCGAAGAAGCAACGTTCAGTTTCTCGTTCTTCTACAGAGGCTGAATATCGGGCAATTGCAGGTGCTGTTTCCGAGACTAATTGGCTCACCCATCTTCTTCAAGAGCTTCAGTTTCCTTTAACTGTTGTTCCGAGAGTTCTCTGTGACAATGTCATCACCACTTATATTTGTGCCAATCCTGTTTTCCATAGCCGCATGAAGCATGTGGCTATCGACTTCCACTTTGTCCGTGAGCAGGTTGAGCACAAACAGCTTGAAGTTACCCATTTAGATGATGCGGATCAAGTTGTGGAGCTTCTTACAAAGCCTCTTCCACAAGCAGTTTTCAATAAATATTTTTCCAAGTTGGGCGTCGTAAACCTCGATGCCAACTTGCGGGGGCGTAATAACGGCAGTAGCAAGTTATCTCCTTCTGTATAGGACTTTTTGTTTTAATATCTCTTTTGGTGCTTATCAGATTCCTTTTGTTTAGGATTGTTATTCACATAGGTTTCTCTGTATCCTAGATTCTCTCTAAGTTGTTACATTATTCACAGCTTTTGTGTACTACACTTGGCTATATAAAGCCAACCTAATAATCAATATAATATAAGTTCTTCTTCTGCCTTTATCACTCTTTACAATGCGGGTACCGGACACCGGGTGGAAAACCCCAAAAAAAAATACAGAACAAAAAGATAATAGAAGGTTAGTTATATTCTCTTGCCCGTGAATAGGAGCCGGTTAGATGCTTGAATTTTGAATAATTTGAGCAGGTGATCCCACAAATATTACCCATTTGTCCATAGATCTTTTTTTCCTGGAAGTTTTTTTCTTCAAAAAACATGTTTGTCCATGAAAATTTATAAGTTTTTTGGAGATTTTTCGAAAATGAGTTTTTCAAAATGTAAAAAGTGGTTTTGGCCCCTTTTTCAAGATATCCGAATTCTTTTTCCTACTCACAAAACTGCAATATTTTTAATTTTTTTAAGTGAAATATATATCCAAACATAATTTTAAATTTCAAATAGTATTTTTTAACTTAACTTAAAATGTTATTCTTTTTCAAAAACGCCCATTAACTCTTAGCTAGATATCTTAAGTAATTAATATGATGAATACCTCATGTTATTCATAATCGTAGTTCTAACCTTCCGCCTTTACCTGCATTCCGTAATGGGCATTAATCTCATCTTCCCTTTTTCCATAAAGCAATGTGATGATAACTGAATTTCATCTGCAACTTTCAGAATGAATTACTCCATATTTTTTTTTCCATTTGAAAAAGAGTTTACTATGCATCGACATTGTAAAATATATCGACATGATCACATCATTTAACTATGAGGTATGTACTTATTATCAATTTCTATGATAAACATTAATTAGCAATTTAATAAAAGTAAAATTAATCTGCTATCACAAGTTATATTACACTAATATTGTATAAAATTTATCTCCTACATGGGCGAAGTTACTGTTTAACCAAAAAACTGAATATTTGGTTAAAACTAGAATTTAATAGAGAAATCGGGTTACTGATAATCAAGAAATAAGAGATTTTGTGAACAACAATAAAGCAATGAATAAGAGTATATTTCAGTATAATCGGAATGATATTTTGTGTCCTACAGATGTTGTGACTTTCTCCTTTTATAGTCAATTCTAAGAGAAAGTGTAATACCTTTGTCTTAATGAGGCAATTACGAGCAGTAAATGATATTAAAATAAACGTTATTCAATCATTCTTATTAAATACAAATTCTCTAACGTATTTGGCATTTAATGTTGAATTTGGACTCTTTTACGCTATTAGATTCATATCTTCAATTCCTTCTGATCTTCGAGCTTTAAATGGCTCGAACATGTACGAGTCTCGTTTCATCTGGATAATAGCTCGTACCTTTAAGTATCTTCTCTCCCGCATCTATTGTTGCTCGTGTCTTCTAACTGTTTGCCATGCTTTGACTATTTGACCGGTCCACGTGTCATGACATGTCATCTTCAATATTTAAATTCAGTTTTTTCCCAATACAGATAGTCCCCCCACTTTCCATTTATTTATCAATTAAATATTTGGGAAGTGGATCTTTATTAAAAAGGGAATTTTTGCCATAATTAATGCTATGACAGTACTAACGCTTCAGTTGTCTTTTCTATTTAATGCATCGCACACGTGTCCCCTTCTCATTAGCTCTGTAATTCTGCAGCCTTTTTTCAAGGCTTCTTTAACTCCACTATTCACGAAGTGATAGTTGCCTTTATTATAGGCTTTCCATCATTACACTTCTTAATCTTTGACGGTTGCTTTTATATAAACTTAATCCTCCTTCCACAAATTTTTACCTAATATTTCACTTTTTACTTCTATTCACTTCTTCCTCTGTTCACGCCTTTCTACCATGTCATCTTCAAATCCCAACCCTAGGAGAGTCCCAATTCTTGACAGTTTCCCCAATGCCCCTGTGAGACATAGAAGGGGTAGAGGGGGTAGGCTTCGTGGCCTTGGATCCATTCGTGGTGGTACCTCTGGTTCCATCACTCCTTCTTCTAGCTCTGGTATTACTTCTAGAGGTTCTTTCATTAATAGATCTTCCTCTAAAGGCAAAGAATCTTCTGAGTCGATGCAAGAACCTTTGGTCGAAGAAATAGTGCCAACCGATTTATCTTTCGAGCATGATAAAGAATCCCTTCGTGACCAAGTAATTAAATTAGAGAGAGCTGACACTTATCCTTCTTTAATTACTGAACCCTTAATTTCCACTGTTCGAAAAGATTGTTGTTGGAGAGATGACCTTCATATAGCTATTCCTAACCCAAACCAGAGAATATCTTCTTATAGGATTGGTTTTTCCTCTGTTTATACTTATCCCTTTACTTTGGGATTTATTCCTGCTATCGACTCAGTCATACTCGATTTTTGTCGTTTTTTCAAAATTTGTTTGGCTCAAATTGGCCCTCTCGTATGGAGAGCAGTAGCTTGTTTAAGGTATGTATCGGTAAAGGCTGATGTTGATTTTACCTTCTCTCATCTGATTCATCTTTACCACCCCAAGCTGTTTCGCAATGGTGTTTTTACCCTAACCGCAAGAAGTAAAAGGGTTTTGGTAAGCCCTGAAGATGATAAAGATCGAGGCTGGTACACCCGTTATGTTGCGGTACCCACGGTTGATTTGGTGGGTGAATCAAATATTCCTTTCCCTGAGAAATGGAACCTTGCACGTAAGTATTTCTTTCTTGCCGTGTTTGTTTTATTTCAACTCTTTTCTAATTTCATTCTTTTTTGCTTTTTTGTAGCAACCATGGGAGATGTGGAACCCGTTCCTAATTTCCGTGGTTGGGTAGATGCTATTTTGAAGGCCGTGCCTATGGAGGCACGAACCTGGAAATCTATTTCTAACAAACATGGTTGGAAAGTAAAAACTCACGGTATGCGTCTCTTATTGTTTCCCGTATGTTAAATTCTTTCCCCTCTTCTAACTTTTTATCCTTCTTTCTGTCAGGATTTGCTATTCGAGGAATGTCAGCTGAAGTAGCTATTGCCCTTCGAGCTTCTTTTGGTACTCCTCTTTCTTTGGAGAGAGCACAAGCTACGCTGTCAAAGAGGAAAGTTGTTGAAGAGGATTCCGAGGATGATGAAGATGAAGACGCCTCTTTGGCAGTTAGACCTAGAGTCAGGAGACGTATCATTTCTGAAGATGAAGCTGAAATTTCTCCTACCCGTGCCTCCTCTCCGGTTAATACTGTTTCCGATGATGAAACCATCCCCAGGAACACCATTGAATCCACTCAATGTCTCTTCAATGAGGGTTTCGAAAGTGGTGATCTAGGTCCAGTTTTAGATGAGATTCCTCTTTCCTCTTCCATTCCTATTCCTTCTATTCCTTCTTTAGTTTCAAGTA
>NC_031995.1:20493067-20529380 GCF_001879085.1 Nicotiana attenuata | reverse complement strand
ATTCCTGACATAAAATCTTAATTAGATTCCTGACTTCTTTCAAATTTGAAATACAATTGGGAAAATTCCTGACTTGGTCATTGCTCGACTAAAATTCTTATGTTTGTGTGTTAAGTAAAGGAAGGTCACGATATGTAACAAGTAACAATTAATAATTGGAAAAAAACAAAAAGAGTGATGGGGTGAAAAAAACTTTGCTTCCACTCTCAAGTTTTTTCGAAATCTATGCAATGTCAATTTCATGACAGCTATATAATAGCTAGGAGGAAAAATAATTCTGGATTTATGCCATTATTGATATTATGTTCTATGCTTGTTATTCATTGTACTGTGCTTTGCTTATTCAATACGGCATTGGCTTAAATCAGCATACACAGACTGTTTCAAACCTTCACCAAAATTATATGTTAGATGAAATAATAACACTTGCGATGGAGTGGTAAGTACTCCGTTATCTTTTATTATTAAATATTTTAGGTTTCAGTCCCGAGTATAGGATCGTCTTTGTTAGGGAGTCGTTTATCTCCAATATAAGATTTTCCAGTAAAAATCTTAGTCGAGTTCCACAATATATATATATATATATATATATATATATATATATATATATATATATANATATATATATATAATACCCCTCTCTGACTTGGTCCCCAAGGATGGGGTGGAAGGAGGTTTGCTATAGTTAGCCAAATATTGACACGTAAAATCTTATCCACATTTGTGGTTTGTAATTGTGTGTTTAATGAATACCAATATAGTAATTATGTCTTTATTTATAAATTAGTAGGAGTTAATTATACAAATTTTTAATTAGTAAATCCAATTGCAATGGATAAACAATTTCAAAACCGAATAAAAGATAAGGATTATGGATTGGTAGGCTGCTAGATAAAATAACTGGACAAAAATTTCTCATGTACTGATAATTTTAGCTAGCATAGTTATAAGAGGAAAATATATTAGGTCATTTCTTATTTCCTCGTGTGAAGCGATAGCCAACGTAAAACTTGTTAATTTATAATAAATTCTTTGTATATACGTCAAATTATATTAATTTATTTAGTTAAAGTGTACTTGCAATATTACTTTCTATTGCGAAACGTCCTAAAGATTTGCATTTATTATTATAAGAGGGAGGCTTTTCTCCTACACCCTTCAATATCTTTCCAATATTTGAATTTTAGAATATTCTAAAATTTCAAGAAAAAATAATTTTATCTCTAATTTTGAGTTAAAATTCAATTCTGAACTTAAAATGTTTTTAACCAATTCTGAACTTAAAATGTTTTTAACCAAAAAAGGAGGCTTAAATTAATTATATCGAGAAATGCAAATTAGAAATTGAAAAAAGGAAAAACAAAATTTGCCATTGCTCATTCTAAATGAGGTTATTCAAATACTCAAATAAATGAAATACTACTCTCTTTGTTTTTTCCCGTTAGAATTTCCCATTTAATTTTTTGGGCTAAATGGGACCAAAAAAGAATTTAATGGTATAAGTAGTAACTGTCTAAAGAAAATATCGATCTCATTAAAGAGAATTTTAAAACTTTGTGGTCCAAAAATAACGTTCCATTCATAGATACTTCAATTCTACTTATTTGTGAAGGAAAGAAGTGATGGTCCAACGGAAAAAAAAAAACGACATGAGAATTTGGTGAAAATTGAACTTTGCAATTTTAAAAAATATAAAATTGAGAATTATGCAAATGAAAAATACTCAATTCTCTATATAGATATTTTTTTTATTCTTGGAAATTGATGATATGATTTTATTTTTTTATTTAAAAAAAAATTCATATCATCAATTTCCAAGTGATTTATTTTTTTGCCAAATGCCAATATTCTACCTAATGCCCCCCTTATGCTGCTTTAACAATTTCAGGAAAATCAGTAGTACTATGGCCCTTCAATCATTAGCAGGAGCTGGAGGTAGAAGTTCAAATACGAGTACGATCGAATTCAATAATTTGCTGAAAATGTATTTGTATGAAATTTTTTATTAAATATATATATGTATGGTACGGTAAAATATATACATAACATGTTGCCAAGATAAAAGTCAACACGTGACAAGTATTTCTTAGTCTGATTTCCTAGTTAGCGCCAAATCTTCTAGAGTTACTTAGCCCCCGTTTAGCCATAGACTTCGTCATTTTTATTTTTTTTGGGAAATACCTGTTTGTTTATAGATTTTATCTATATTTTGACAAATTTGTAAATCCCAAAACCGGCTCAGGAGCTGTTTTTGGCCCAAAATATTACCGTTTAGTTTTTAAAAAAATTTCAAAAATTGCCCCAAACTTTTGTATTTTATAAAAGTCCCACTTTCTGTTAGTATGACCCAACTAATCTATATCTACCCACTTTTCCCTCATTAAACTCAAGCGGCTTTGTCCTTCTCTATAAACAGAAGAAAACCTTGGCCAAAGTTGTTGTGCCAATCTGTGGCAATCCACCGCGCAAAGATATTTGAAGGTAATTTGCTAAAATCTGCTAATGTTTGTATAAATTTTCTTCAGATTTATTTTACTTGTTTTGTATGAATTTTCTTCAGAGTTGTTGGGTATTTTTGATAGTTTTTAAAACTTATGGGTATAATTCACATTTTATGTTTTTTCAAAAAAGAAGTGAAGTATGTTTTGAAAAATTATGTCCAAACACATTTTCATCTTCAAACCAAACTTCACCCAAATCAAATTTTTTAAAACAAATTTGAAAATCTATGGCCAAACGCTAGCTTAATTCGAAGACCGAAGACCAAGAAGTGTATCTAATTCTAAGTCACATATACTACGTTCTACTGAAATTCTATCTAATTTTCTGTTTATTTGAGCACTTTATATATATATATATATATATATATATATATATATATATATATATATATATATATATTATAAAAGCATGAATACAATATCGGTTTATCAAAATAACCCTAAAATATAGCTATAGTATTGGATATAATTGTAATATTTCCTTTTGTATCCGATTTGGTTTTTAATTTGGTTTAGGCTTTTTTTTTTCAACAAAAATATATTAGTGTAGCCCATGTGTAGGTAGATTCATAGGATTCCAACTTATATTACACAACCTAACGGTATACGAACCTATTAAAGTTTTATAAAGATCTTTATGAATTCTATTGACAATTAACAACAAAGAAATAACACTCTTGTGTATGCTTCTATTCGAACTGAATTTATTATGAATACATGGCTATTGATCTAATTTTATGATTTGAAAGATAAAATATTTTAAAAAATAGTTCAATACTCCTATTAGATAATATGGTAATTAGATAATATTAGATAAAAATTGGTAATTATATTAGATAATATTAACATAACTAAAATACCATGTTTTTAGACTACATGACCTTCTATTAATTTTTTTAATATTTGATATTTAAAAATTAAATTTGTCTATTAACTTCTTATTAAAAATATGTAGGTAAGTTTAATAAAATCAATTTCATAAAAATCCTCCATATTGACAGTACATTACCACTCCATAATATCCAATACTAAGAGAAATAAAAGTAATATTAAATGGACTGCATAAGCCGTTGAAATTGAGAAAAAATATCCCCGTAGTATATTTTTATATTATATTAGAACTGTTTTCCTACTCAAATAATATATTTTTAATCAATTATTTAAAAATACACCCAATTATTAAACAACAACTAAGAAAATATTTAAAAATATAAATGTGTGAGAAATAGAAAGAAAAATGGTTGGTAAGAGGCAATACCACTAATGATTCTGCAAACGTAAAGATCTAAACGTGAAATATAAGATCGATCTTTTTACTCTTTGAAAAGAAAATTTATGGTGGATAAAATTATAATTAAGATTAAATCTTCAAAACATGAGATGAACTAAAAATAAGAATCTGAATCAACATATAATAAACTATTTTTTTTTGTAAAGACCAAATAATTAAATCTTTTAATTAATTATTTAGCAAGAGAATGCAATTCAATTATTTTTAAAATTTATCATATGAGTAAAATTATTTTTCAAGTTAAGAAAAATCTTAGGGTACATACATTTATTCTATAGAAAGAGCATTAGAGATTAAAAAAATTAGAACACAAAGTAAAAAATATTATTATAGTATTAAGAATCAAACAACCATACAAGTGTATGTTGAAGCACAATCAAAGCTAAATCATGAACAAGAACAAGCTTTCAAGACTATATTATAAAGATTCGGCTTTTATACGGGATTATCCTTTGTAGATGCCTCTTGCTGAATTGAAAATATTTCTATGTCATGCATTACTTGCACATGTCAAATCAAGAGGCATGATACTGTTAGCAATAATAACAAATGGTGTACCGACAAGGATTTTATTATGAGGCCACTCACTTTAGATGTGATATACCTTTTCAAACAACTGAAATAACCAATACAAATACGTCAAAGCAGAGCAACAATGCTAAATCTATAAGGAAAACAAAATTGATAATATGTGATGAAGCGCTTATGGCTAAGTGTTAAATGACGAAACAATTGCCCCTAGAGATATATTGAATACCAGTAAGCCATTTGGTAAAAAAACTAATGGCTTGGAAGGTGATTTCTGTCATATACTGTCAATAGTTACAAAATCGACGAAATCAAAGACTGTAAAAAATAGCTTTTTTAAAATTATATTTATGGCCTCAAATAAAAAAGATTTAACTGACAAGGATAATTTTCGGTATATTTATATTTTGCAATTATAATAAATAAAGCAAAAGGATAAACTTTCTAAATATTAGACTATATTTATCACAATATGTTTTCTTGCACGAACAGCTATATGTTGCACTTTCAAGAGGAACGAATATCAATACCAACAACAAGAGTTCTGGTTATGGCAGAGCAACCAAAACATTAGAAGGAAATATACACAAAAAACCATCAACAAAGAAATGTTTGGTAAGATACCATCAAATTAAATACTTTTAAACTATAATACGTAATTATCTAACTAACATGACTAAATTGATCATTTGTGTAAGTTCTGATGATGTCCTTTTATTTTGAATTCACATATCATGCTAATGTAATAATATTTTTCGGCTTTCAGATGATTAAAATGGTTAAACCATCACGTGCAATTATTAACGTGCAATGCACGTTCATAGATACTAGTATATATATATATATATATATATATATATATATATTAAACTCGTTGACTCTATACGCTGGATTCACCTTTTTGCTAAGTAATTTGTAGAAGTCGTAAAGGTTTTCTTATAAATCTCAATAAATAGCTTCTCATTGATCGAATAATATGCATAAGGAATTTACTCTCGTCACGTGAAAATTGGCTAAAACTAAATAGGGCGCGGCTTTGGACAATCAATTATTCAAGAAGTTAAAAAAGGTGAGATTAAAGGCGGAGCTAGGTGGGCTAAAGGGATTCAGTCGATCCTCTTTCGCCGAAACTTGTACTGTATATATAAAGTTAATATATATATATATATATATATTAGGTGTTGAATAACTTTAGCTTTTTTGCGTGTTTTTTATTCTATTTTTTGAATTCACCTGATAAAAATCATGCTTCCAGCACTACGTGAGATATGCTCGTTTTGTATGAATCCTCCACGAAGTTTCAATTATTATCTACAACAATAATTACGCCTTAATCACAAACAAGTTATATGAATCCTTACTCCACTTAAGTTTCAACTACTATCTAAACTAAATATAACAGCTGTTGAAGAGTTAATGATTCATGAACAAAATGCAGGCTGTAAGGTAGATAGAGTTACTTTTTGTCCATTTAAAAGTGCTTTTAATGGTCAAAAAAGCTAGAAACAAGGCTTTTTTTTAATTTTATTTTGTACTTAGTTTTTTTTGGATGGTTTGAAGTTTGAAAATTTCATATTCTAAATTCATAAAGAATGTAACGTAGATTCAGATAGTGCTATACAAAGTACAAACAACACACTGACAAAGGGCTTCTCCTTATTTTCTGAACAAATTAAAAAAAAAGGGATTTTATATACTTGACTTATATTATAACATCTTCCTCTTTTTAAGGAACAAAAATTCGTAAACTAAATTTCCACACGGATCTTTCTAATTGGATTTTAGGGGAAAATAAAACAATAATTTTAAGTTTTTCCTATTATATTCTAAGTTTTCTTGGAGTAATGTTATTTGGTTAACGAGTAAAAAGATGTTTATTTGTTAATAAATAGCAACTGGATGTACTAAGCTACTATTATGCGCGAAAAACGGGGTTATAGGATTAGGTGTACCACATCATATGAAAATTTAAATTATTAGAGATGAAGAGCCCGTTTGGACATAAAAAAAATTCACTTTTTTTCGAAATTTTTTTTATTTTTTTTCGAAATCATTGTTTGGCCATAAAATTTCCAATTTTCACTTGAAGATGAATTTTGGAATTTGTCAAAAATTTGAAAAAAATCCAAAAAGCTGTTTTTCAAAATTTTCACTCAAACCACTCACGAAACTTTAGAAACAACCCAAAATAATATTCATGTCCAAACACAACTCTAATTTTCAAAGACCATTTTCATATGAATTTTTTTTTCGCTTTTTTTTTTAATAATTTTACAATTCTTATGTCCAAACAACCACGAAGTACTTTCATTTACTCATTTTAGTACCATGACGTGCGAGCTTACTCTTATTGCCGGTCTCAAATCCGAATAAAAGAGGGTTACGGTAGACTCACAATCAACTTAAACTTGTCAATTCATGATTAGTAACGAAGCACTTTTAATTTTTTTCAATTTTGTGTTTACACAACTCCATTTCCAGGTGGTTTAGCGTAGCAATGAGGCTCAAATCCACTAAATCTCCTATTTTTTTTCAATAATATATGGGAATATAATTTAGCCAACAATAGAGTTTATATATAGAGAGAGAGGAGACACAAAGTTATAAAACATTATATGCATTAACAGTTAAAGCAAATGTTTGTACACTAAGGGGTTGTTTGGTTGGAAAGAAGTTATTCCAGAATTAGTATCCCGTGATTAGTTATTCTACCTTTCCATGAGGATAAAAAATACTACAATCCCGAGATAATTAATCTTGGGATTAATTATATCGCAATTTTCTCCCAATCAAATATGGGATAAACTCTTCTTAAATTTAGTCCTGAAATTAATTATTGCTTATCTCTCATGCCAAACGAGGCCTAACAACAACAATTGACCTCTTCATCATTTTTTTTTACCTTCTCAAATTTACTATTCACTCTTATCTTATTTCCTAGCAAGTGGGTAAAATGACAGCATTTTGCCAGTAGTTAAAGTTGTTGGCTTTATCAACAAGGTCATAAGAAACTTGCAAAATAAAGCAAAATGTGTTCTTCAACCAAAACCAACCAAGTACTATAGTACTATATAATTTGAAAAATAAAATATTAAAAATACTATCCACTTATCCTTCTATTCATGCCTTTTTGATTTATTATACTTACTGTCAGTACACTTAATCTGGTTGGCTTCCACTAAATAGTCCAATCATACTATAGCACAAAGAGTAAAGGGGGGCCATACCAAATTTCCTCTAGGACAGAATCATTGTTGGAACCTTTATCCCTAGTTCTTGTACCCTTCCCCCCCCCCCCCCCCCCACATCACCTCCCACCCCTACTATTTGTATTATAATAATATTGTCCAGATCAATTTGCACGCATCTTAACTATTTCATCGCATGTCAATTATTTTTTATCAGCACATATATCTGATAATTCTTATTAATCAAGCAGGGGCAGATGTAGCTTAATAGTACTGAATTCATCTGAACGCAGTACTTTCGACGTGGAGTATGATTTTATATATAAAAAATTACTAATATTGCAAAAATAGCATACATGAACCCATAACTTCTAAGATATAATGGGTTCAATACTAAAAACCTCAAATGTTGAACCCATATAGTTTAAATTCTGAATCCGCCTATATAATTGAACAGTGGCAGAAGTAGGATTTTCACAAGGGAGTTCAAAAATTAACAAAGTAAATACGCTAAGAAGCTAAGGGTTCAACATGAAGGAAAAAAAATTGACCTTATATACATAGTGTAATTTTCTGCGAAGGAAATTCGTCTAATCAACCCCCTTCTGCTCACGTAGCTTCGCCCCTACTATTAAGGCTTTAGAAGATGAAAAGAAATTATCTTTTTTTCGTCTTGACTGTAATTTAGATCGTTAATTTTACGAGTTTTTATATTTACTTTATTGACCACTAGACCAGAACCCGATATTTTTTCTTTTTCATTCTTAACAAATACCAAAAATATTCTAAACCATCCAATACCAAAACAAAAAAGGCTCCAGCTATTATGGTATGCTAAGCTGGCACCAGTTGTTGCCCATGCATCCAATCCAAGAAACTCACAAGCTTTTTGCCCTATTCTTTATGGCTCTCATCTCCTTCTACTTACTATAAATACTTGTCCTCTTTAAATCACTTTCCCCACACAAACAAACATCACATATTCTAATTATTACAAGTAAAATTTTATATAAGCAAAGAGCTAAAATGGGGCCAAGAATTTTCTTGATTTTAGCACTTGTGTTTAGCTCTTGCATGGTTTCTTATGGTGGAAATTTTTTTCAAGAATTTGATTTTACTTGGGGTGGAAATAGGGCTAAGATTTTCAATGGAGGTCAGCTTATGTCTTTGTCTTTGGACAAAGTTTCTGGCTCTGGTTTTCAATCTAAGAAAGAGTATCTCTTTGGGAGAATTGATATGCAAATCAAACTTGTTGCTGGAAATTCTGCTGGCACAGTCACTACATACTATGTAAGTATATATTGTTTTAAAAAAAATTAAAGAAAAAAAAGTTGAACATATTATTTTATGGTTAGCAATAGTATTAGTAGTTCATTTGGAAGGGGAACCACGGAGCAATAGTAAAGTTATTTGAAGAGTCCGAGCAATGGTAAAGTTGTTTCGATGGAAGGGGAACTCCACTAATGCTTGCATTAGTATAAGCTGTCTACATACACCCCTTGGGTGCGGCATTTCGTCCGACCTGTGGCGGAGTCACTCATTGGCAAGGGGAGTTAATTGATACCCCTTCTTCCGGAAATTATACCGCGTAAATAGGCTAATTATTTTATTTTTATGTATATATACTATGTCTTGACTCCCTTTAATTTTTTCATATGCTTACTTATTTATATTTTGACACCCTAAAAAAAAATTATGGCTCTGCCACTGTCTCGGACCCTACATGAATGCGGGAAGCATTGGATACCGAGCTGCTCTTTTTTTAATAATATTAGTAGTTAATTCATTCACTTGAAAAGGAATGTTTTTGAAAGCTACCTAGTAATTTAATTTATAGGTTCAACCGAATCTAATAGCTTTGATTCGCTATGTATTTGTCATAAGAAATTTATTAAATATATTCAAATTATTAATTTAAAAAATTCAATAACTTAAACATCACATTTTTAGTATGTGCCTACTTTAAGAAAGTGAAATTTGATTCATGTAGATATAACCACAAATTATGCCTACTCTTATGCATTGTGGTATTATGAAACAACTTGGTTGATACTCATATGACTATTTTCATGTGGCCAAGAATTTTTCTTTTTAGCTATTAACTTTTATGTGTGATAATGACTTCTTTAAATTAAATTCCCTATTCCTTTTCCTTTAATTATTTGGATTCCTCATGCATATTGCATATCAAACTTTACAAGTTGTCAACTTCTTTTCTTATAATATTATAATCATCCCAATCCTTTATAGCTCCAATTAAGAAATAAACATTGCTTCTTTTTTTTTTTTTTTTGAACTAATTATTTATTTGCTTTTATTGCAGTTATCTTCTCAGGGGCCCACTCATGATGAAATTGACTTTGAATTCTTGGGAAATGTTACTGGTGAACCTTATATTCTCCACACAAATATTTATGCCCAAGGCAAAGGAAACAAAGAGCAGCAATTCTACCTTTGGTTTGATCCTACCAAGAATTTCCACACCTACTCAATCATTTGGAAACCCCAACATATCATGTAAGCAAAACCCTCAACATTATTTATCTCTGCATATTACCAAACAATTAACAAATTAAAAGAACTTAAAAATTTGTGTACTATATTTTTAGACCGTCGGATTAAGCTAGCGTTTGTACAAAGATTTGGTTGAAATTTTTATTAAAAAAAAAAGGATTTTTGAAGTTGTTTTAAAAAAAATAAAAAATTGGAAGTTAAAGTTGTGTTTGGACATGCATTTATTTGGAAAAAAATTAAAGTTTTGTGAACGGAACAAAAATTTTTACCCAAAAACTATTCTAGACCAATTTTTGGAAACTTAAAATTTTTGAACTTAAAAAACTGATCATATGAACAAATAATATTTTAAATTTTTTTATGAAAAAAAAAAAGCCAAATTCTATTGCCAAACGGGAGCTAAGTTGATATTCTAACAACAGGTAGCAAGCTGGATCTAGTAACAAGAAAAATATGTCAAACAATCTATTATAACATGTTAAATTAGACTGATAGTGTCAAAAGATGTACTTAGACAACAATGATTGATTGCTATTCATATTTATCATTGCCCAAAATCTATGTTACTCGGACTCTCCAAAATATTGTCGTATACGTATCGCATCTTTCATAAATACACTACTTTTGAAGGATCCAACACGCGCTCGACGATATTTTTGAAGAGTCCGAGCAACATAGCCCAAAATATAAAATTTCGCTTGATCTAGAGTCAAACCTCTCTCATCCGTTTCCGCATCTTTTTGGTTGTTATAACGAAGTGTTGTTATAGAGAACATATATTATAACATAGCATGAAAATTAGTCTCATAAAAAACTTAACTTTTACAGGGAATAATTATTATATAACGTTGCTGTTATAGAGAGGTATAACTATATAACATTTTCTCATATATTTTTTTTAATGTATTTCAGTTTCTTGGTCGACAACACACCGATAAGAGTTTACAAAAATGCTGAATCAATTGGTGTGCCATTTCCTAAGAATCAGCCTATGAGAATTTATTCTAGCCTTTGGAATGCTGATGATTGGGCAACAAGAGGAGGCTTAGTTAAAACTGATTGGTCTAAAGCTCCATTTACAGCCTATTATAGAAATTTCAATACTCAAACTTTTAGCAGTTCACAATTTTCAAATGAAAAATGGCAAAATCAAGAACTTGATGCTAATGGTAGAAGAAGACTAAGATGGGTTCAGAGGAATTTCATGATTTATAATTATTGTACTGATTTTAAAAGGTTTCCTCAGGGTTTTCCTCCAGAATGCAAAAGATTTTGAGTGACTTTAATTTGTTTTGGAAATTCTTTAATGTGTTTGTGGTTTTATTTTGTTAGATTATAGCAAAAAAAATAAATGTAATTTTCTTGTTTCATTTTGTATGTTATTTGAAGCTAGTAGTTCATCTTGAATCTAATTTATTTGATATCTTATCCCCTTTCTTGATACTTTTAATATTAGTAATCTCTTTTTATTTATAAGCGTTCAGTTTTGTGCACTGACAATGTATAAATTATTTGTAAAATCAACTAAAATTGACCTATAAGAATACATAATTCTTCACATCAATTCCGATATTATAACCTATGCTATAATTAATTAAATTGAACTAGACCATAGTTCCAAGTCACACTTCAAGACTTTTTATAGAATGAGAATTTCCTATACTTCTCCAAATTGCTGTAAAAATGAAAGAAAACAAAATTGATACATGAAGTTAAGAGCAATTTTATTGATAGAAGGGGAATTTTTAAGACGAAAATGAGTTTTCAATATTTTAAAAGTTTAATTTATATACACGACATTGTAGAGAAATTTTTGACTATCAGGTCATCTTCATGTATTGTAATAGGTGACGTGACTTATTTTAAAATTAAAAATCTAACTTTTAATGGAAGATTATTATAAATATCTTTTAGGTGATCTGATAGTATATAAATTTTTCTATACTGTCAGTATGACTGTGTACTTAAGTTATTCTTATTTCAACATTGCTCGTTAATTAATAATTTGTTAAACTTAGGAATATTGAAAGAATAATAAATATTTCCCCTCACCAACCTTTGCCATCAAAGGCTCCATTAACCTTAAGTTGGTAATGGGATGGCAAAGCTATTGTCCTCCATTGATTATCTTAATAATGTTTACCGAAAGCTGCCAATAATTTATTAAGAAGAACGTTTCAAGCTTGCACTTTGAATTGTGAACACAAGTAGTAAATAGGGCAAGTTACACATTTGGTCGGCCGGTCAAAAATAATTATATCCGCTAGTTAAATATACATCGATTATATAGCGGCTATATAATATATATGTGGGCCATGGGTCAAATGATGGTGCTGGGCTTGATTGGTTTAATTTTGATGGGCTGATGTTATGGTACGCTTTCGTAAAAATAGCATGGGCTAGCCAATTTCCGGACTGATAATTGAAAAATAGCCAGCGTTTGTAAAGTCATTGAAAAATAACCACTATTTTGCTGCAACACAGAAAGTTCCAGCATAACATACTAGAGCTTGGTGCACCTGTGTATGAACTTCCAGCATATTACGCTGGAACTCCAACACGCGGAAAGTTCCAGCATTATATACTAGAGATTGGAGCACCTGTGTATGAACTTCCAGCATATTATGTTGTACCGGTATATTATACTGTAACTCCAGTATATTATGTTGGAACTCCAGTATACTTATGCTGGAACTCCAGTATATTATACTGGAGTTCCAGCATAATATACTTGAACTCCAGTATAAGTTCCAGCATAATATACTTGAACTCCAGTATAAGTTCCAGTATATTATACTGGAATTCTAGTATATTATGCTGAAATATTTTTCGAATTTTGAACATGTTTTGTTTAGATTTATCTTTAGATGAAAAGTGGCTAAACTTCGATTACTTTTGAAACTGTGGCTATTTTTTAATGACCACTTGTAAATTTGGCTATTTTTTATTTTCTCCCCCTGCTTTCCTACCTCATATTTTCAAGGAGTTATTTAGCTAGTTACAACCTTTGTCTTTTTTTATTATATATATTTTAACAAAAATTTCCATAGTTATCTTGTATGTATGGTTGCCTTTGATGTGCAACAAATGGAAAGGTCAATTCTGAAATATTTGAGTTGTTTAAACTTTAAAATCGGCTAATTTTGAAAAGTAGTCTGATTGTCTTTTAACAAACTGATAAAATGGACCTTCGCAAACAGCATAATTGTACTACGATTTCAGTATAATATTCTCGTACCGAATTATATGCTTCTGTTGATTTCTACTCCTTGAAATCTACAATTACATAATAACCCCATATATGACAATCTCTTTGCTCTCTAGTAATCCTTGGGTAAGTTGATCTCCCTAATGAGATTAACGTGACCAATAATCTCAATCATCGCGTTCATGCCCGCTGTTAAAATAAAATACCACATAGTAAAAGTTAAACAAAAACAAAATGATAAAAGAATCAGTGAGGCAAGGTCAAAATAGTAGAAATGACAGTAGATACCCAGTCTAAAGGGCTACTATTTAGAAATTAGTCAAGGCTTCCTGAATTTTAGTTTTGTCCTAGATTAAGATTTTTAGTTCAAATTTCCAAGACAAAAAAATACTAGTTAATCCCTAAATAATAGCCCTCAGAAGTAAGAATGACTATTTGTACAATTCTCCCATCAAAATACTCTTAATTTTTTCTTTGTATTATCTTAGTCCTAACAGTTGCAAAAGATATTATCTTTTTTCTATCATTATGATAAATAAAGATACATATAAGCAGGGATTCTACAAACATCGTTGTAAAAGATACTTTTCCAGATACAAAGCAAATACTTAGTAGCATGAGTACAAAGAGTAAATCTCATTTCAGAAGAGGTATTAAAAAATGTAGCTTCATCCATAAATCTATAATTTGGTACTGTCATCTATCTACAAGTCCCCTTTGATAACTAGTTTCTTATCTGATTCCAAGTTAACACAAGCAAGTATTTAGCTCACTGATGCTTCTTTCGACCGCGCTTTGCCCTTGCTTTGATATCTTCTTTCTCAGATTTTGAACTAGATGATTCTATCTTTTGAACAGTTTTTTCTTCTATGGAACTGGCAAATGTCACTCTTGGCCGGTACAAGGGCTGCAGGTTATACATTGGAATTAGTACATGTAAATACATAGGAAGTTCAAACTCATTCATTTCATTGAAATAATAATTTGGACAGGATCAAAAGTTGATTATGCTTAAAGTTGTAATAGAACATGCACTAGCTAATTACTTACCGGGACTCTACAGTGATAATGGAGCTCGTTATTCATTTGGCTAAGGCGTTCTTTTGCTAGTTGTTCTGCTTCCAATGCTTTTGTACATGCTTCTTCAACCTCAAGCTGAGTGCAACAAAGTTACATGAGATCATGCTTTTATAATCTTTACAATCATTAAATGGATAACATAGAACAAACATATATTTTCTCCCACAGAAAGAAAGAAGACCAAACAAGAAAGTTAACGAAAATAAAGCTTAAGCTTCAAGTAACAGGGCTAAAATTTGGTGCATAGGAGGAACATTTATTTTTTATCTCACTGGAATTTGAATCATTCAATTATGAACAGACTTAGATAAATTTCGTTTAATTTCATTGACATGAACATGTAAATAAATGGCTGAACAGAAGGGGGAAAACTCAAGTATCACATGAATTATCAATTTGGCAATTAGATGATCTGCCGAAGCAATATCCAATTTGTTTCACACCAACATGCAGGATCCTTTAGACTTAAAGTGCCACTAGAAAACAAGTGTTATACAAAACAAGGGAAGATATGGTGCAGAACCAAGAGTCGAATATTTCCAGTAATTGAAGCTTAGGACCACCTTGAATTGGTCTCGACGTCACAATTTCTGGAAAAAAAAAGATTTTTTTTTTGGTAAAAGAAAACAAGAATTTTATCTTTTTCTGGAGTGACATGATGGAAAATCATTTTGCACTATGTTGTCAAAGTGGATCAGTTGATGAAACTCAAAACAGAAGATATTTCAAAGTTCTGAATAAACAATCATCCACAACAACAGGACGCTTGCTATGAGGTACTTTCAGGAGTAGACATAAACATAACTAAAGCAGCTGACCTATGCAATTCGGGACACATGAAATGACGAGTAATATGAATAGAAATGTATAAGCATAACCTGACAGCAAGAGACACAGTTATCAAAAGGAGTAGTTAATCTAGTCTTTACCTGAGAAAGTGGTATAGGAGCAAGGTCGTTTTCACTAGAAAGGTGTTTCTCCAAGAAAATCCGCATATTAGCCAACTCCTTCATCAATCCCAGAGCAACTTCTTCAGAATCTTGCATCTGATTTGTAGAAAATTCAAATGCTCTCTCAGCATGCAGGCGAAATGACACACAATTCAGACAGTTGCACAGACCTCTACATCCCCTAGGATTTCTCTTTAATATCCCTTTGTTGAGAAGATCAGGACGAGTAACCAAATCATATGATGATTCACTCAGAGTTGATTTCTGATGACAAATAGTTGGTTCAAGGCATCCATTTTTGTTTGGAGCATCACTAGGCTCAGATTCTGAGATTTTTTGTATGGACTCCTTGCATAAGGTTTTGGTGAGACCATCATTACTATATTCTGAGAGATCTGATGGTTCAGTGGAAGAAGATGCTTTGATCAAAGCAACTGCTTCAACCGCACTAGTCTCTTCATTGCTATCTGCCAACAAAACCTTGCAGCTGCTTTCTTTAGTGATAGGCTCAGGTTCTGACACCTTGAGGAAAAGCTCCTTTCCTACAGTGCCAGTCGGTTCACAGCAATTTGAACCTATTACTTCAATCAAATTGCTAGCTTCTTCATGATGATCTACCTTCAAAGTCATGCGATCACCTTCAGGACTAACAGGCCCAACTTTTGGAACTTCTACCCCATATTCACTTAACAAATCTTCAAGACTGATAGGCAAAAGGTTTGTGGTATCTACTTTATATTCTCCAGTTGAAGTTTCAGGACTTACATTGGAGTTTGATGTTACTCCTGGACAATTTTCTCCAGTATTAAAATTATTGATCTCATTATTGAGACATTCTGGTTCTGACTTTTCTGTAGTACTTGCATCAGTACACTCTGTTTCTGATTTTCTGATTTCCACGTTAAGTAAAGTCTGTGGATAGGCAATGTCATCAGGAAACACTGAACTTGGCTTCTCATTGAATGATTCCGCAGCAGAACTTAAATTTTCCATGGGGAGACAAGTATTTAAGCAATCACTCACATCATTGGCTGAGATGCACTTGGGTTCCAATATCTTTGTCTCTTGTTCTTTAGTTTCATCTTTCATAGGAGAATATTCTTTATTCATAAGAACTTCTTTACTCACGGACATCAAAGGTCGATTGCACTCCAAGTCCCTCTGAGATTTGGTATGTCCATTTTCACTTGAAGCACCTCCTAAGAAACATGAACATGGTGATTAGCCTACAAGCATTGGTTTTTCATGGGAATTCATTTTAGATCCACCTAATATATGCACCTAAAGGAGTGGAAATGTGACTTACCGGAATCACTTTTTGCAACATCCATCAGAAATGGGAGCAGTCTTCTGTAACTAACAGAATTTACAGCTTTGAACACCTTCAGCCTAGAGCAAGGATTTAGAGCCTGTAAAAATAACAATTTATACAAATTTTAGAGATACTCAAACGATCTTTTACAACAACATTGCTATTCAGAGCTTTAGTGATATTTACCAATTTGTTCCTCGAAGCACTGCCATTTCTCCCAGGGCTCAAACTAGACTTCTTTACAATGCAGCCATTTCTTCTATCTGATGGATGACCAACAAAAAATTTCTGTGTCTGCTCCACATTATGTTCTATGCTGGCACCCAAGTTGCTCACATCTGCTTTACATAAAATGTCAGCATCTGGTGGTGTCGTCTGGACACATTCTTCCAATGCCTCAGGATCAAGTCCTCCCACCTCGGTAAACACTTGAGGATCTACTCGAGTCTGGCTCAAAACATCAGGGACATCATTGAGGTCCTGCGGGTTGCATGATATATTGACCTCAATCTGCTGACCTTCAACACTCCTTAGCAATTTACTGACATCAGAATTAGCACCAACATGTTTATCTTCAGAAGTAGAACCATTACTAGCCATTGATTGCAGATCAGGTTTCAGATAACTCAAAGTTGAATTGTTGGACTTGGATTCCATATCACGTATCTCAGTTTCTGAAACATCTACAGAAAAGAAGCATTGTCTTAACTCCAGTTACACTGAAAACTTGGAAATATTGAATAGTTTAATCCCCTTAATCATCATTTGCACTAGGAAAAACAAAAACTTAAAAAGATACCAGAGTACTCTCTCGCAGCTTCCGTCAAATATGGTAGCAATCTTCTGTAACTAAATGAGCTTCGAGCTATGAACACCTTCCTCCGAAAGCTCGAACTCACAGCCTAGAAATTAATTTAATTAATTAAGAAAGAAAGAAAGAAAACTTAAACTAATTTTTCAACCAAACCAGAATTTGTCCTTGTACAATCAACATGTCTGCCCGATATTTTCATAACATGTTAACTAACTAAGAAATTGCTTACAATTGACACCTTCGTTAAAGTAGACACACAAAGATGCACCATCTGATATAATACAAGCTGTAGAAACTTTTGAAAGCTAGTAACTCAAGTAACTCACACATATGAGCACTATCTAAAGCAATCTCGAACTCTGAATATGAATTACATTAACAATAAAAAAACAATCAAAGAGAAAATTCTGCAATTTACTTGATTAATGAATCAAAAGTTATCCATATACAATCATGCTAAGTTCCCAAAAAGGTAAAAACTTACTTGCACACGAAATGTCTTTTTCATTAACACATTTATCACTTAACAATTATTAAGTGAAATGTATTTTCACTTTAATTTAAACTGCTAAGATTAAACTATCTGGTTTGGTGTAAATACCAAGTACAAGTAAGTTTCTACCTAAGATAAATACCTGATAGATTGTTAATAGAATTATTTCTACTCTTGGTTAAAATTTCACAGGAATCATACAATATATATATATATATATATATATATATATATATATATATATATATATATATATATATATATANATATATATATATATATATAATATAAGGTAGCTACAATATATACATAATATTAAAAATATTGATATGCAGTAAGCAAGAATGAATCAAATATCTTACTGAATTACTCTTCTGAACACCTCCATTCCTATTTCCATTACTCTCAGTTCCCATTTTACCATCTCCCTTTATCTCATTTTTCTCCTTCAATAACGGAGATTCGCTTTTCTTCAAATTGCCGTCATTTTCTAAAACAACTGAAGGTGAAGAAAATACTCTTCGAGCGCGAAGATCCTTGACTGGCGTACGAGATATTTCACACCGATCCAAAGAACCTTCTGGATTCTGTACGATTAGCATTTTGAGTTTCTTCACAGGTGGATCCAGTTGCTGGAGCTGGTGATCGGAACGCTTGAATTTGGCCGAATCGACCCGAACTCGACCCGATCTGTTACAGTGCAAGTAGATCTGAGATTTGCTCCGTGTGAATTGGCCTTCCATAATGGAACATCCTCTTCCACTTCCGCCTTGCTTTCTTTTCATTTTCTTTTTTGGATTGTGAGAGCAAATCGGCAGAAAAATTTCTTCTAGTGAAATGGAGCTGTGGAATTAGGGTTTTAGGGAAATGAAAGAGGAAAAAAGGGAGAGATATGGCGGGAAGGTGGAGTTTCGTTTAGTTTTATTGTTATTATTGGCGGGAAATAATTAGCGGGAAATAGTTAGCGGGAGTTTATGGACCCTCTTTAGTCAAACGGGCTGGATCATTTCATACAGCCCATTAAGAATTTGGACGAAATACAAAAGCGATCTTTATATAAATAGCCGATTATATTCGTTGTTTACTCTTTTTTAGCCATATGCATAAATGAGTAATTAATTATACACATATAATACATAAATTATGTATATATTATACTTTCATCAATTATTTTTAGTTTAACTGGTTGAATGGACGGCTATTTGGGTTAAATCTTCAATACAAAGGGATCTTTATATAAATAGCCGACTATATTCGTTGTTTACTCTTTTTTAGCCATATGCATAAATGATATTAATTATACACATATAATACCTAACTTATGCATATATTATACTTTCATCAACTATTTTTAGTTTAACTGGTTGAATGGACCGTTATTTGGGTTAAATCTTCAATACCAAGGGATCTTTAAATAAATAGCCGACTATATTCGTTGTTTGCTCTTTTTTAGCCATATGTATAAATGATACATTAATTATACATAATTATACACATATAATACATAAATTTATGTATATATTATACTTTCATCGACTATTTTTAGTTTAACTGATTGAATGAACGGCTATTTGTGTTAAATCTTCAATATAAAGGGATCTTTATATAAATAGTCGACTATATTCGTTGTTTACTCTTTTTTAGCCATATCATAAATGATACATTAATTATACACATATAATACCTAAATTATGCATATATTATACTTTCATCGACTATTTTTAGTTTAACTGGTTGAATGGACGGCTATTTGGGTTAATTCTTCAATACAAAGGGATCTTTATATATATATATATATATATATATATATATATATATATATATATATATATATATATATATATATATATAATCGATAATTATTTTCGAGAGCGACTAAATATGTTTATTTCTCTAAGAGTTTTGGCCCATAGGCCACTGGTTCGGGCACTTCAGTCAGGCGTTTCTAAAAAAGGAAAAGGGCGAGTCTTATTCGTTTGGACATTAAATATTTGTATTTACTTGTTTGTCTATCAAAAAAATTGCAAATGCTAAACTTCTATATTTGAAATACTGATGCAATATTGAAATATGATTTAAGGTGTTTTAAGCTAATTTTGCAAGTTTGATAACATTATCAGCTTGGTTTTTATTCAATGCATTTATTGATGTTAACATCAGCTTGGTTTTTATTCAATGCATCTTAATTACATGTCAAATCACTTCATCCCCTAATCTTACATTTTTTAGACAAATTGGCCTCTAATGTCTATTCCCTTAACATAATAATCTAAATTAACACTTTTGGCATTTGTGTCCCCTAGTTTGATACTGATTCTCTTTCTCTTATGTGGGTAACTTTTTATTCATAATTGATATTATTGTGTTGGCTAATTCAGTTCAACATCACTCTTAACACGGCATATATATCCGTTTAATATAGCCTAAGAAAGAACTGGCGTAAGGTGATTAGGCAAGATATGGCTTTGCTCCAACGTACTGAGGACATGACTCTCCATAGAAAGGTGCGGAGGTCGAAAATTAGGATGGTGAGTTAATAGATTGTCTAGAGTTCTGTCTTGTCTTGCTAGTAGTAGTTGTACTAGTCGGGTACCTTCTTATTCCTAGTCCCTTGTTTATATACGGTATGTCAGTATTAGCAGTAGGATTGGCACTATTCTTGTAGTTTCATATTCTTGGATCTCTGTCATTATTCGTTGTATTATTTGCTTACACGGTCTTTTTACATTTTTGTAGCTATTTTTTTTTTATTGTCCTTTTTTTTACGTTCTTGAGCTGAGGATCTTTCGGAAACAGCCTCTCTATCTTCATAGATAGGGTAAGATCTGCGTACACACTACCCTCCCCAGACGTCACTTGTGGGGCTCCACTGAATTGTTGTTGCTGTTGTTGTATATAAAGTCTGTTAGCTTTCCACCATGGGAGCACTTGCAAGCTTCACATATTTGGAAGTTAACGGAGAAGAAAGGAGAGGAAAATGTATTATCTCTGTTGTATTAAAAAAATACACTGTACATCACCTTATATACAATATAACCAACTTAACTAATACTAATTAATTATCACTAACTAGTCTGTTATGACAACTACGCTACAGCTGTCACTTTTATTCACGTGACACCTTCAACACTCCCCCTCAAGCTGTGTAATGGAAACAGGTTGAACATTCCCAGCTTCGATAACAAAAAATCATGTTGTGCCTTCCCCAGTCCTTTAGTTAGGATATCTGCCACTTGCAAGTTTGTGGGTACATGTTCTGTACAAACCATGCCTTCTTGAATCCTTTCCCTAATGAAATGGCAGTCGATCTCTATGTGCTTCGTTCGCTCATGGTATATTGGATTCGCAGCAATTTGGAGTGCTGCCTTACTATCACAAAACAACTTTACTGGTAGCTTCAACTTCATTCCCAGCTCTCCAAAAAGTCCAGCAAGCCACACCACTTCTGCAATAGCATTTGCCATACTCCTGTATTCAGCCTCAGCAGAGCTTCGAGATATTGTATTCTGTTTCTTCGATTTCCAGGAAATCAAAGAGTCCCCTATCTTGACTACAAAACCACTTACTGACCTCCTTGTCATAGGGCAAGTTGCCCAGTCTGCATCACAGTAGACTGTAAGCTCTGATGATGGTTTGGACTTCAATAGTATCCCCAATCCAAGTGCATTCTTCAGATATCTCACCACCCTCAGGGCCCCTTCCATGTGTGACTTCTTTGGCTTGTACATGAATTGACTCAAGTTCTGCACTGTGTAACTAATGTCTGGTCGAGTCATAGTCAGATAAAGTAGCTTTCCTACTAGCCTCTGATATCCAGTAGGATCAGTCAACAATTCATCAACAACATCTGTAGTTTCACAGCCTTGATCATACTCAATGCTGGTAAACCTTTGATTAGCTTCCATTGGAGTGATACTTGGCTTAGAGCCACTCAGCCCAAGATCAGCAATGAGATCTAATGTGAACTTTCTCTGACAGACTAGAATTCCATCTTGACTTCTAGCAATTTCAAGACCAAGGAAGTATCTCATCTCCCCCAGGTCCTTGATCTTGAAATGATGATGAAGCATGAGCTTGGCCTCTTGAATAAGAGAAACTGAAGAACCTGTAATAAGGAGGTCGTCCACATACACTAGAATAACAACCATATGAGAGCCTGACCTTTTAATGAAAAGGGAATAGTCATAATGACTCTGGATGAAACCTGAAGATAGAAGAGCTTCACAAAGCTTCAGATTCCGCTGACGAGAAGCCTGCTTTAAGCCATACAGAGATTTCTGGAGTTTGCAAACTTTGCTACACTCCCCCTGTCCCAAAAGACCAGGGGGGCACCATGTAAACATCTTCTACAAGATCACCTTGGAGGAATGCATTGAATACATCCATTTGATGTAATTTCCAGCCAAACATAGCAGCTAAGGACAAAACAGACCTCACTGTGACCATCTTGACCACAGGGGAAAAAGTCTCCTGGTAATCCAATCCCTCTTGCTGTGTATAGCCCTTGGCTACTAGACGAGCTTTGTACCTTTCCACCTCTCCTTTGGCATTGTACTTGACTTTGAATACCCATTTGCATCCAATTGGCTTCTTGTCAGTAGGGAGATCAACCAGCAACCATGTATTGTTCTCCTGTAAGGCCTGCAACTCTAGTTTGATAGCTTCAACCCAGTGAGGGTCGAGTAAAGCCTCTTCATAATTGTCAGGTTCGCTGATAGTGGACATGTTACACAAAACTTCATGATAGGGACTGGAGATTGAAGCATAGGACATATAGGTTGATAATGGATAGAGTGATCCCATTGTTGCTGCATGAGAAGTAGGCTTAGACACTGTGTGTATGTAATCATTGAGCCAGCCTGGAGGCTTAGATGTTCTGCAGGATTTTCTAGTGGCAGTGGGTAAACTAGGGCAGTTAAGATCTGAAACATCCCTAAGTCTTGAGTCTGGCAATAGGATATCATCTGACATGGCATTAGTGTGAGTGGTATCATCAGCAGTGACAATTGCTGTTGGAGTATCTGGAGGTCCAGCTGAATAATGAACAGGAGCATGATCAGAGGAAGACTCCAAAGGATATGTGGCATCATCTGCTGCATGCTCAAAAGGATCAAGAGAAATACCCAAATCATCAGTGATAACTGAAGGCTGCAGCTGGTAGTGAGAGGATTTGAATGGAAAAACATCTTCCCTAAAAGACACATCTCTGCTCACTAGAAAAGATCTTGTAGCAAGGTCATATAACCTGTATCCCTTTTAGGTACTAGAGTATCCCATGTGCACTGCTGGAATAGCTCTACTGGCAAATTTGTCACTCTTGGTAGTAACATTGGTTGCATAGCACAAGCACCCTAGAACTCTCAAATGCTGCAAGTCTGGGACCTTGCCATAGAATACCTCAAATGGAGACTTTCCCACTAAGGCAGTGGAGGGGATTCTATTTATTAAGTAAGCTGCATTCTGAACACAAATTCCCCAAAATTTCAAGGGAATGGATGCCTGGAATCTGATGGCCCTTGCTACTTCAAGGAGTTGTATATGCTTCCTCTCAACCACTCCATTCTGTTGAGGAGTGTGAGTACAAGAACTCTGAAGCACAATGCATGCATTACTAAACAAATTCCTGCAGTGTGAATTAAAAAATTCTGTACCATTATCACTCCTAAAGACTTTGATTGAACCATTGAATTGGTTTTTTATCAACTGCATAAAGTCCCTTATTACAACTGAACCATCACTCTTCGGTCTTAACAAGAAAATCCAAACCATCCTGCTACAATCATCAACAAGTGTAAGAAAAAATCTATGCCCATCATGAGTGGGTACCTTATAGGGACCCCAGACATCTCCATGTATTAGTTCAAAAAATTTATTAGCTCGACTAGTACTTTGAGGAAATGGCAACCTAGTTTGTTTAGCTAGTGGACAAATTGGGCAAGTTTTGTCTGCAGCTGTGTCAACACCCTTACACATATCCATTTGTTGCAACACTCTATGAGGGACATGCCATAGGCCTGCTGATGGAGTCAATCTGGTAGTCAGTGAATGTGATGCTTTATTATGTAATGTGCTTCTCCAGTAGTATAGGTCATTTTGCATTCTACCAGTCCCCTTCACCTTCCTAGTGTGAAGGTCCTGCATCAAGAAGAAGTCAGGATAGAATGACATGAAACATTGCAGCTCTCTGGTTAACTTTGCCACTGATAACAAGTTAAATTTGAACTCAGGCACACATAACACATTACTAATCTCCCCTTCAGCTAACCTACATTTACCAACATGGCTAATAGGCAATTGTTTTCCATTTGGCAGGTGTACTGAGGCACCTTGCTTAGGGTAATCATGAAGATCATACAATGCATCAGGAGTTGACACCATATGATCTGTTGCCCCTGTGTCCACTATCCATTTATAATTTGCCAGAAAGGAGCAAATATTACCTGCTATGTTAGCTGATATCTCCGGGACATTCTCTTTGTTGAGCAACTGTAGGATCTGCTTGTATTGCTCAGGGGTAAAAGTGATAGCAACATTCCCTCCAGATCCTTGTGGTTGAGTCCCTTGCATCTGCATATGACTATTGCTTCCACTTGTTGTTCCTGCAATAGAAGTTCCAAAACCAATACCAACCATACCTGCTTGTCCTGCTTGTCCTGTATCATAACTTCCTCTAGCCTTAGAGGAATCTCCATGATAGGTAGCATTTGCTCTTTGATATTGATGGCCACATGTGTTCCCTACTACTGGTTTCCTTCTTCCTTTGAGATCAGCTGAATAACCAACAAGCTGATAACAGTTTTCTTTCATATGTCCCTTCATTTTGCAAAAATCACAAAATGCATTGAAGTTCCTTTTGTTCTTATGCACTGAGCTTCCTCTAGATGTTGAACTCCACAGAGCAGTAATGTCATTTCCCTCGGCTACTGAATTAAGTCCTGCATGTGATGTGTTCCTTTGGCTTTCATCTTCAACGACTAAAGCATATGCTTGATTCAAGGTAGGTTCCACTGATTTCATCAAGATCTGTTTCCTAGCTTGAGCATAGGAATCGTTTAGTCCACTCAAAAATTGTAACAACCTCTGTCGCTGTAGGTGATCTTTGTATTCCTTCGAATTTGTCGAAGGTACCATCGCATCATACTCAGCCCAGAGTTCCTTCAATTTCGTAAAATATATGGACACTAAATATGTGCCTTGAGAAATCGTGGCTATCTCTCGATGTATCTGAAATATTCTCATCCTATTCACCTTGTCAAATCTCTCCTTAAGATCTTCCCAAACTAAGTGAGCATTTGATGCATATACGATTCCACTAAGCAAATCCGGCGACACTGTGTTCATGATCCATGAAAGCACAATTGCATTACATGTTTCCCAATCTTCATGCAATTTAGGCCTAAATTGATCCTTGTTGCATGTACCAGTTACAAACCTTAACTTGAGTTTTGCTTGAAGTGCGATTCTCATCGATCTCCGCCATATCCCGTAGTTCTCAGATCCTGTGAGCTGAATCGGAACTAGTACGGAGCTTGGAGTATCTGAAGGATGCACAAACAAGGGATGTGTGTGGTCTATTTTTTCTGTCGCCATTGTTGATTCGATGTTTCTATGAGAAGGTGAGATAGGAGAAGAAGGAGTCGAAGAAGATGAACCTTCGTTCATACGAAATCGAGAAGAAAATCAGTAGGTCGTGGTTGTCGTTCTAGGCTCTGATACCATGTTAGCTTTCCACCATGGGAGCACCTGCAAGCTTCACATATTTGGAAGTTAACGGAGAAGAAAGGAGAGGAAAATGTATTTTCTCTGTTGTATTAAAAAAATACACTGTACATCACCTTATATACAGTATAACCAACTTAACTAATACTAATTAATTATCACTAACTAGTCTGTTATGACAACTAAGCTACAGCTGTCACTTTTATTCACGTGACACCTTCAACTAAGTCAGTACGATTTTTCTCAAAATACTCACCTTTACAAAGTATCTTTGCACCTCATATTTATCTTTCTTTTATCACTTTCAATGTAAGACTTTGTTCGACACCCGCTAAATATGCGGTCATTTAATTGTTGATTTTAAAAATTATTGATATATCATAAATAACATAAATAATAGCAACTCATATTCATGCATGTTGTAGGAATTCAAACCAACACGCCAACTTTTGTTGCATGATAGCCTTTTGATACAATATCAAATCAGATTAGCCAACTCAATTTGAATTATATCATGACCTCTTAAGTGTAAATTCTATAGTCTATTTTGCAAATAGTTTCCACAAAACCTGTGGCTAGCTGTTGTTTTAACTTAGAACTTTTAAAAGATTCTAATTTGGTCCGTATAACTAATAGTGCATGTAAGGATAGATCAGCACGAGGGGTCGCGGTGAAGTGGTAAGTATTCCTTTATCCTTAACCAGAGGTTTCGGATATGAATCTTGGGTATGTAGACACTTTTATTAGGAAGTGCTTTACTTCCTAATATAGTACTTCCCCATAAAACTTCAAATTTAATTGGATCCGAATATAAGCACTGAATATCGGGTGGAAACTAAAAAAATATCTGTAGGATATTGATTCAATAATGCAGTACCTGCCATCTTCATCAAAATCCTAACAAAATGTGAAAGACAACAAATTAGTTTCCATGTACTTTAGTGCAATTCGTAAGCTCAAACGTCATTATAGTTCAATATTGGTCATCAAACGGTTTTTAATTTAATTATATATACAATACTACTAATTTAACATTTTATAAAAAGTCATGTGTCTTACAAAAATTTATTTACACAAGCATATGAGAATTAAACTTACAAGCAAATGAGCTTAACCATATATTATAAGGATAATCAAAACCAAAATTTATGGACTAAACGCACAAATTTCCAATTACATAAACACAACACAACCAAAATGATTTTGATATATCGTGAAAACAAAATTCTTGATTTATATTATTTGGAATAGTAGGATGGACAATGACATGGCCAGCAGTAATTCATATAATAGATGTAAGTATCGTTTTCATGAGTTGGGGACGTAGTGTTGGATTTTATGTATTTAATTATATTAAATACTTAAAAGAGGGTGAATGGGAAATGGAAGGAAATAAAAAATTTTGAGTGAAATTTTAAGTTTCCCCCCTTGGCAAAGGGACATTGTCCCATATTGGAAGAGGAAAAGGTTTTTGATGGGTATATAAGCAATTGCTCTTCTTCTAGCTCATAAAGAGTTGAGAAGAAGGCAAGTCTCGCGCCGTCGTCGTCGTCGCTCGCTCGGCATCGGCTTCGGCTCCAGCCCAACTTTTGCTATAAATACAAGGCTATTCTGCTCAAACTTTCCATATGATTTTCTGAGTTTCTCCTCCTTCTTCTGCATACTTTTAACATCAAACAATGCAACAGTAAGTGTGATTTGCTATCGAACTTTGTGTTCGCTGAAACACTGGGGTTTGAAGTACCACTACACCAGTGTGTAATTCGTTCTATCCTGGGAGGAAATAATCCATAACCTTGGGTACTAGGAGGGGATTAAATTCCTTAAGGAAACATTGTGAATTCAGTGGGCTCGAATTGGTTTTTGTTATTTCGTTTACATTTCTGTTTATGTTCATTTATATTTTCCAGAATTATTTTACAAATACAGATTACTAACAAGCTTAAGGAATTTAATCGTATTTTCTGTATTTGTACTCACTGTTTTTGGAGAGTAAAACCTTTGTGGTTTTGTACTCTATTAGAGATTAAAATCTACGTGATTTTAACGTTTGTGTCATTCTTTTACAGAAATGACTAATGATAATGTGAACCAAGCTGTTCCAACGGTGACTGCCAATGCCTCAACGAGCCGAACAACACCGGCAACATTGGCACCGGCGGAGAAACCCGAAAAAATTTTCAGGATTGATTTCAAGCGCTGGCAGCAAAAGATGTTCTTCTATTTGACTACTCTAAGTCTCCAGAAGTTCATCAAGGAAGATGTTCCTGTGTTGTCCGATGAAACTCCAGAAACTGAACGCTTTCTCGTGATTGAGGCGTGGAAGCACTCAGATTTTTTGTGCAAGAATTATATTCTACGCGGGCTGGAGGATGCTTTGTATAACGTCTACAGTGGCGTGGAAACGTCAAAAGAACTATGGACTGCACTTGAAAGAAATACAAAACCGAAGATGTCGGGTTGAAGAAGTTCGTTGCTGCAAAGTTTTTGGACTAAAAATGGTAGATAGGAAGTCTGTTATTACCCAAGTCCAGGAATTGCAAGTGATTATTCACGATCTCCTTGCTGAAGGTATAAATCAAATTAATACTGATGTTGAAAATAGTAATCTTAGTAAAAATTTTACTAACAGAAATTTTATTGAAGGTCTTGTCATCAATGAAGCATTCCAAGTAGCAGCGCTGATTGAGAAGTTGCCTCATTTGTGGAAGGACTTCAAAAACTACTTGAAACACAAACGCAAGGAGATGTTCCTTGAAGATCTCATTGTTCGGTTGAGAATCGAAGAGGACAACAAAGCTGCTGAATAGAAAGGCCGTGGAAACTCAACAATAATGGGAGCAAATATTGTTGAAGAGAACAAAAAGAGGAAGAAGGCTTCTGGACCGAAATACAACCCAAGCAAGAAGCGGTTCAGTGGAAATTGCTACAACTGTGGAAAAGCTGGACACAAATCTACGGAGTGTCGTGCTCCGAAGAAAGACAAGAAGAAGGGTCAATCAAACATGGTCGAAAAGCATGATGATGTTGATGACTTGTGTGCCATGCTTTCCGAATGCAACTTGGTAGGCAATCCTAAAGAGTGGTGGATTGATTGTGGAGCCACTCGCCATGTTTGTGCTGTTAGAGAAGCTTTTGCTACTTATGCTCCTGTTGGACCTGATGAGACGCTTTCTATGGGAAATGCTACAAAGGCGAAGATTGAAGGATGTGGGAGGATATTTCTCAAAATGACTTCCGGCAAAGTGGTGACTTTGAACAACGTCCTTCATGTTTCCGAGATTAGGAAAAATTTAGTCTCTGCTGGACTTCTTGTTAAGAATGGTTTTAAATGTGTTTTTGTTTCCGATAAGGTTGTAATAAGTAAGAACGAAATATTTGTAGGAAAAGGTTATCTCACTGAGGGCATTTTCAAGCTGAATGTAATGGTTGTTGAAAATAATAATAAAATTTCAGCTTCGTCTTACTTACTTGAGTCAAATGGATTGTAGCATATACGTTTGGGTCATGTTAATTATAAAACCTTGTGGAAAATGATTAATTTGGAATTGCCTAAATTTGAATGCGACAAATCAAAATGTCAAATATGTGTGGAATCTAAGTATGTTAAACATCCTTATAAGTCAGTTGAAAGGAATTCAGATCCTTTAGACTTAAATCACACAGATATTTGCGATATGAAGTCAATACCATCTCGCGGTGGAAAGAAGTATTTCATAACTTTTATTGACGATAGTACTAGATATTGCTATGTTTACTTACTTAATAGTAAGATGAAGCAATAGACGCATTCAAGCAATACAAAAATGAAGTTGAAACGCAACTTAACAAGAAAATCAAAATGATAAGAAGTGATAGGGGTGGTGAATATGAATCTCCTTTTGAACAAATATGTTTAAAATATGGAATTATTCATCAAACAACGGCCCTTTACACGCCCCAATCCAATAGGATTGCAGAAAGAAAGAATCGTTCATTAAAGGAGATGATGAACGCTTTATTGATAAGTTCTGGTTTGCTACAGGGGGGGGGGGGGGAACTGTTCTTATGGCTAGCCGAATACTAAATCGAGTACCCCATAGCAAAACACAATCCATTCCATATGAAAAATGGAAAGGAAGGAAGCCCAGCTTGAATTATTTTAAAGTGTGGGGATGTTTGGCAAAAGTGCAAGTTCCTAAACCCAAAAGGGTAAAAATAGGACCGAAAACCGTTGATTGTGTTTTCATAGGATATGCGACTAATAGTAAAGCATATCGATTTCTGGTTCATAAATCAGAAAATCCCGACATTCATAATAATATGGTTATAGAATCAGATAATGCTAAGTTCTTTGAAAATATATATCCATATAAAAAGGAATGTGAGTCGATTGGTGAAGGATCTAAACGACCTCGGGAAGAAACAAAAGAAAGTACACTTAACCAGAAGGATCCAAGACGTAGTAAACTTCAAAGAACGTCTACTTCATTTGGACCAGATTTTGTGACTTTCTTATTGGAAAATGAGCCTCAAACATTTAAAGAAGCTATGTCTTCTTCGGAATCACTATTTTGGAAAGAGGCAGTCAATAGTGAAATAGAATTCATACTGAACAACCATACATGGGAATTGGTTGATCTTCCTCCTGGAAATAAACCGTTGGGTTCTAAATGGATCTTTAAGAGGAAAATGAAAGATGATGGCACTATTGACAAATTTAAGGCAAGACTTGTTGTCAAAGGGTATAGACAACGAGAAGGTCTTGACTATTTCGATACATACTCTCCAGTTACAAGAATTACGTCCATACGAACGTTAGTAGCGTTAGCTGCAGATTATGGTCTTGAAATTCATCAAATGGATGTTAAGACAGCCTTCTTAAATGGAGAGTTGGAGGAAGAAATTTACATGGAACAACCTGAAGGGTTTGTGGTTCCAGGTAAAGAAAAGAAGGTATGTAGACTTGTTAAGTCCCTTTACGGACTAAAACAATCACCCAAACAATGGCATGCGAAATTTGACCAAACTATGTTGTCAAATGGTTTTAAAATAAATGAATGTGATAAATGTGTGTACATTAAAAATGTTCCAAATCACATAATCATTGTTTGTTTATATGTGGATGATATGCTGATAATGAGTAATGACATTGCCAACATAAATGCGACTAAGCACATGCTAACTGGAAAGTTTGATATTAAAGACTTGGGAGTTGCTGATTTAATTCAGGGAATTAAGATCCATAAAACTTCTCAGGGTCTGGCATTGTCACAATCTCATTATATTAAGACAATACTTGAAAAATTCAAGCACTTGGGCTTTAAAGTTGCAAAGACTCCAATTGACGTGAATCTTGCATTAGCAAAGAACAAATGCCAAAGCATATCACAATTGGATTATGCTCGTGTGTTGGGTTGCTTAATGTACGTCATGAATTGTAAACGACCAGATATAGCTTGTGCTATAAGTAAATTGAGTCGATATACGAGCAATCCAGGTCAATCTCATTGGATGGCCATGAAACGAGTTTTGGGGTATTTAGTACATACCCAGGACTTTGCTTTGCACTACAGTAAATATCCTGCGGTCATTGAGGGATACTGTGATGCAAATTGGATCACCGGTTCAGCTGATTCGAAGTCCACAAGTGGATATGTATTCACTATTGGTGGAGGAGCGGTGTCTTGGAAGTCGTCCAAACAAACCTGTATTGCCCGCTCTACAATGGAGGCTGAGTTCATAGCCTTGGATAAAGCCGGTGAAGAATCTGAATGGCTCCGGAATTTCTTGGAAGATATTCCATTTTGGCCCAAACCGTTGGCACCAATATGCGTACATTGCGATAGTCAAGCGGCAATTGGAAGGGCTGGGAGCGTTATGTATAACAGTAAATCTCGTCATATACGACGAAGACATAAAATCGTTAGGCAATTACTCTCTAGAGGAATTATCACGATTGATTATGTAAAGTCAAGTGATAATGTGTCGGATCCGCTTACAAAAGGCCTAACTAGAGAGGTAGTTGAGAAATCATCAAGGGGAATGGGACTATGGCCGAGAACAAGTCATAGTGGCGGTAACTCTACCTAGAAGACTGGAGATCCTAAGATCTAGGTTCAAGGAGATTAAACAAAGTCATTAATGACGGTTCAACATTGTCAACTAAACTTTTGGTCCATTCTTGTGATGAGACAATGTTCAGTACCAAGGATAAAGCGTTAAGGCTTTGTAATGATTTCTAAATTTGATACGGGGTATATCAAATAGTGTATCTACGGGATGACACGATTTAGGAATCACCTATGTAAGTGTGAAGGGTTAGCCGCTTCAAAGAGAACTTTGGATGGCCAGTTCTCTACGCACTTATGAAACCAGGCGGTGTTCATGGCTGAAACAAACACAACAATGAGAACCAAAGACGGTTAAGAGTTGGTTGTGTGACTTGTGGTTGTCTAGGTATACACTAAAGTTCGACGGTTCAAAGATATCAAATCTACCGATTGATCGAGTATATCCGACATAAGTTCACTACGGAAAGTTCAAAGGGAAACCTACTTATCCAGATGCAATTAATCTTTGCTTGTGAATCACATAGTTTTTCATGCATGTTTCCGTGATATAGCCATTCCTCATTCATGTGGGGGATTGTTGGGTTTTATGTATTTAATTATATTAAATATTTAAAAAAGGGTGAATGGGAAATGGAGGGAAATGAAATTTTTTGAGTGAAATTTTAAGTTTCCCCCTCTTGGCAAAGGGACATTGTCCCATATTGGAAGAGGAAAAGGTTTTTGATGGGTATATAAGCAATTGCTCTTCTTCTAGCTCATAAAGAGTTGAGAAGAAGGCAAGCCTCGCGCCCTCGTCGTCGTCGCTCGCTCGCTCGCTCGCTCGGCTCGACTTCGGCTTCGGCTTCGGATTCGGATTCGGATTTGGTCAAATGATCGATTGATTAATTTTTGGACCAAATTTATTTGTTAATAGTAAAATATTAACAGAAATGTTATTAAATATTTGTTTTAAATCCAATTCAGTTATTCAAATTTCAGTTTTCTGTTTTTGTAACAGAAAATTAACTACCCTTCAATTTTCCCTCTTTATTGTTGAGTAAATAGCCATTTATGTTATGGCATTTATGCTGTGGCCGTTTTGCATAAACAGCCATTCTGAAAAGTTGCACCTCTTCAGATTCCAGCCCAACTTTGGCTATAAATACAAGGCTATTCTGCTCAGAATTTCCATACGATTTTCTGAGTTTCTCCTCCTTCCTCTGCATACTTTTAACGTCAAACAAAGCAACAGTAAGTGTGATTTGCTACCGAACTTTGTGTTCGCTGAAACAATGGGGTTTGAAGTACCACTACACCAGTGTGTAATTCGCTCTATCCTGGGAGGAAATAATCCATAACCTTGGTTACTAGGAGGGGATTAAATTCCTTAAGGAAACACTGTGAATTCAGTGGGTTCGAATTGGTTTTTGTTATTTCGTTTACATTTCTGTTTATGTTCATTTATATTTTCCAGAATTATTTTACAAATACAGATTACTAACACGTAGCATATATGTAGTCGACTAATTTTTTAGCACGCAAATAAGAAAGAAAAAAAAGCTTTTGGAACGTATAGTGTTGTATATGCGATTATGATATATTTGTGGCTATAAAATTATTTTATTAAGGGAGAAGATTAAAGTTAAATTAATTTTAGATAGTAAAAGTTATTATTCTTTTCCAAGTATACTACAAACACATAAAATGACAGGTTTAACATTAATTCACCAATTTAGATTTTTAGCTTTCACTTGCTTATTTCTAGAACGAGATTATACTCCATTTATTTAAAGTGAACGGACATAAATATGGTCCACAGACATAACAGACACTCCATTTATAAACAAGTGATTCTACTGTATTCTACGAACATAAATATTGTCCACGGACAATCATATGGTTCCGGCACGCATAGCGGGAGCTTAGTGTCCCAGGCTGTCTTTTTTTTTTTAGGTGTCAGGCACCTTTGATTGAATGTGGCTCCACCACTGCACATCAGGAGACGAATTTAGCATTTAAATTTAATAAATTCAACTTTTAAAGTTACGTTCTTAGTATTAAACTTATTATAATTTTAAAATTATAGGTTCAAAATCTAATATTTGTTGAACTTTTGTGATTTTTACGTATATTTATATTTCGTATTAAAAATACTGGATTCAATTCGACACGTAGCTCAAAAGCTAGCTTACCGTTATAATATATGTGACTGTAACTTTTGTCACAACTAAGAAAGTGACAGAGGAATTCGCTGTCTTGTTTTGTATTATGTAGACCTTCATGTCTTGGTACGTGTTAAAGTACAACCTTATCACACTAAAATATAAAACAACCACAAAAAATAAGATTTAAAAAGAAAAATATAGCAATGGCAAAAATAACAAGTAGACATAAGAATCTAGCTATTTGAGCATTTGCTTGTTTTATGAAACACGAATATTTTCCGCCTTATAAATTTAAGAATACAACTAAATTTAAGAATATAACTTATATACACTGATAGTACATAACAGCTTTATATTATCACTATAGCTTAACTTACTACAGTCAAACATATCTATAATAGCCGCGTCGATATTTTTTAGATGCTATATGGAATTGATGTTATAGATGACATATTAATTATAACATGACGTAAAAGATCGGTTCCAAGAAAACTAATAGTGAATGGCTATTATATAGGTATATTATTATAGAAATGTCTTATTGTATAGCAGATTGCACTATATTGATTTCACTTATCATGCACACTTATTTGTCTTGTAATTCTCTTTTAGACGACATGATAGTATACAATTTTTTTTGAACAATCCGAATATATAGAAGTTGAACACTAAACTTTATTAGGAAAAAAAAGAAGCAAATTACAAATAGGAAAACAATTGCTTAATTAGAAAAATATCAACAACCTTTGCCAACTTCTTGAACAAAAGCTTTTAGATTCATATCTGAAGATCCACCTTCTTTTACAGCTTCCCTTGCCAATTCTTTCCATTTTTGAGCATTTCTTCTCATTTCTTCTCCTTTCTCTCCACCATCCATTACCATTTCTATGCATCTTTTTATCTCTTCACTCTCAACCACACCATCTTCATTCTTTTTCAACCTTACACCTATCTTCCAAACATCTTCAATTAGTTTAGCATTTGTCCCTTGATCCGTCCAATGAGGAAATGCCACGACAGGCACACCTGACGATAAGCTTTCCAGAGTCGAATTCCATCCACAGTGTGACACGAAACATCCTAACGACGGATGTGTTAAAACTTCAAGTTGTGAACACCATGGTACTATTTTCCCTTGCTTTTCCAACTCCATCATGCAACTTAATTTCTCTTCTTCTTTTTCATCTCCTTTACCATTTTCTTGATCTCTTATTACCCACAAGAATGGCCTTTGAATCTCAATCAACCCTTTTGCGATCTCCTCCTTTTGATTTTTTGACAAATTCAAGAGACTCCCAAATGAGATATAAACCACAGATGAATTAGCCTTTGAGTTCAACCATTCAATATAGTCATTAGATTTTTGAAAAAGATCACCACCAAAGGAAGAATCCAAAGGGTCTTTTCCATCCAAGAATGATGAAGGAATCAATGGTCCAATCCCAATTAAACTATACTTTTCAATAGCATTGAGTTCCTCTTTTTCTAATGCATCAAATGTGTTCACAAGTACTTTTGGATTTTCTTCAACATCTAATGTGTCAAGTTGCTCTTTAAATGTTGGTAGAGCAAAGCTATATTTTCCTTCATTATTACTAGAAGAAAGTAAAAAAGAAGGAAGATCTTGGCTTTTTAGTAATGGAAGCTTAGGCAATTGAATACACCAATTTGGATCATTGGTGCTACCTTTTATGGCATCCTCATAGCCATTGAAGTAGTAATAATATATGTCTAGCACAGTTGCTGGTTGAATCCATAGTAACGCGCACGGGATGTGAAATTCACGCGCTACATTTGCAGCCCATGGAAGCAAGAGAGAATAGACGAGGGATGTCACAGGACGTCCCTCGTCTGAGCTCTTCAAAATGATATCTTTTAGGGTTTCAGAACCGCGACTTTTTATCTCCGACATGTAATGTCGAGAATCATGCTCATCGACCTTGAAACCATCATCGTATCCGTCAGAGAATGCCGCAAAATTTAAGCCCTTGGGTAGAGTGGAAGTCGCAGTTTTTGCCATACGACGATGGGCGAAAACGCTCGTGGCAAAAGTTACCTCAATGCCCATCCTAATTAGCCTCATGGCAAATTGGATACATGGATTAATATGGCCTTGTGCTGGAAAAGTCACTAAGAGGACATGGGGTTGCACCATTGTTACACTTAGGTAAACTTATCGAGAATAGAAGTTAGAGAACCTAAGTCCGAAAAAGAGTTGGAATATAGAGAGGGAAGTAGGCTGTAGTATTGTGTGAGAGAAAAAGGAAGAGAAATCTTGGTTTGTATGACTCTTAATAATTGTGTTCTATGATAATAATTAGAGTTGGATATATATATAAGGGAGTAACAAGTTTGAGGACCAAATTTGGACTCATGACGTTTGAGGTGACGAAATTGATGAAAAGACAAAGTTTTGCAACTTAATTCTGTTTTTTTAAAAGAAAACATCTATAGCAGATCTAGAGCACGATGTATGGATTCACGGAATCCAATAAGTTTGCCCAAATTATTTATATAT
>NC_031995.1:20486786-20493047 GCF_001879085.1 Nicotiana attenuata | reverse complement strand
ATATATATATATATATATATATATATATATATATATATATATATATATATATATATATATGGAAGACATCTATAGATACTTGAATGTGTACTTAATTATTATAGTATATAATATGAGGTTGCTGAAGAAATTCACGAACTTTAAATTTTAGATCCGCGATAAATTATATTCAGGAATTGTGTTCTTAAAAAGAATCTAGATTTGATCGTGAGCTATACCTTTCATCAAAGGCGGACCTATGCTATATCGAGAGGGATTACTGGCACCCGTAAAGTTCGGCAAAAACTCCATATATATATATATATATATATATATATATATATATATATATATATATATATCTTTATAAAATAATAATATATTAATAGTGGACACTCTATATATAAAGGGGATTTTGACTAAATCCGAAAGTGAACCCCGACACTCTATATATAAAGCGGATATTGACTCTATATATATCTTTGCTGCAGTAGCCTGTAAACCTAACTTCATGTATTGTCATGCATGATTGCATGACTTGTCCTGGATAGGCGCGTCTGTTTTTTGTTTTATTCAATTATTAAAAAAACTTGTGGCTAGGGCATAATCTAGGAGGGTTAATAGCCAGATACAATGTAAAGATTGAAGTAGACATGAGTTCTGGTGCTAATAGGTAAAATTTTTATTAGTGATCTGATGTTAACACTAATTCAGTGAATACACTTGTTTACAGTGGTGTTCGCATAACTTTTTGTAAGGAGTATCAATATTTGAAAAAATAAAATAAATAAATAAATTACAGTAACGACACAGTATCTTTTTTATATTTATATTCAATATTTTTAATTTTATTATTATTTACACATATATATTTACGAAGAATGTTGACGAATATATATATATATATATATATATATATATATATATAAATATATATATAAAATGGGGAGGGAGTAATTGATAGAGTTATCTAGTGCGAGAATGTTTCAATTTGTATTAGACTTAATAATAGAACGAATTGGCGTGATGAGACTAATGACGTTTGTGCTGACAAAAGCCAATNAATCAATACTAAACTAGTGTTACTGGCAGAACATTCATGCAATTATAAAAGGTCCAGCAGCCTAATTAATTACAAGTCAATATATTGTTAAATAAACAAAACTACTCTATGCCTTTAAACTAAACAAGGAACATGAAATTTCAGAGATCGAATTCAATAACATTTCATCATTTAATCTGCTACATCAATCCTACATTGAGTCTTCACAAGTTGTATGAGACCAAATGTGTACCTGGAAAGGGAATAAATGCAGGAAATGAGAATCAACAGGGCAGGCAACAGCAAATGAAGACAACAGCAACACAGCACTGATACAAACCCAGCAGTGAGCTTTTGAGATATAAAATCAATCCAGCAAATAGAACAGCAGTGATTTAGATGAAACAGTAATGACTTCAGGAGTTTTTGAACATGAGATTCTCAGGAAAAAAAAAACTTCAATGGAACAATAATGATTTCTGGATTTTTAGTAATTTTCAGTAGCTTTCGAGTCTTTGACACCTTTTTTTTTTGGTTTTTTCTTTCTGATTTTTCTAAGATCTGGGATTTGAATTTCAAAATCTTCAGAGTTTTTGAATCTCTAATGCTTCTAGAATTTGGTAGGGATTTTTCAGATTTCAAACTTGTGAAACAAGGCAATGGGCATGCCTTTTTATAGGTAAAACTTAGGGCAGCCTTCAGATTTTCATTTACTCCCTAGGTCCCTCATTTATTTTCAGATTTTAGCTATTTAGTCCTTTAGTTCATGCCTTGTTGGCCAAGTCACACTATTAAGTTCTTAAAACTCTAATTGGAACCCCATCTAGAATGTTCTAGGGGTTTCCAAATCAGTTCTTCGCAGGATTCCCTACTTTGAATTACCCCAATTACCCTTTCACTAGTTCTGAAATTACTAACCCACCCCAGCCCTATTAACCTTGTTAAAATTTAGCTATAGTTAAACCAAAAAATTCTAATTCAGCTATATCCAAACAACCAAAACTAATAGAAATCCTAACAATCAAACTAATCAATCAAGATTGGAAAATAATTCTAATTAACACTAATGTCCTAAGGCTAAGAGTAAAACAATCGAAACTAAACTAATACAACAACAATAAAAAAAATACTGATTTAACCAAACACTGAAACAATAATTAAAAATTAAAATCAAACACTGACTAAACAGGATTGACTAAAAAAAATTAAAAGAAAATTAAAACTTATACTAGTAGAAACAAACACTAAATTGAACCAAAAACATACATCACAACAGAATCAAAAACAAAAAAAAAAAATTAAACTAAAATCAAAAATCACAAAACAGAATCAATAAAAAGAAATAATCGAATAAGGAGGAAAAACCTTACTGGTTTAGCCTTCGTTTGGACTGACCTCGAATTTGGTCCCCAAATAATGTTATGTGTTTGTTCTTGCTAAGAACAAACACATAGCATTACTTTGGAACCCATTCGAACCTTGGCCCTTTTAAGAAACTCGCATCAGTCAAGCAACCAAAACCCTAGATTTAAAATTTGACGGACTACAGTTAGATTCGGGAAAAATTAGTTTGGGATTTAGGTAGAGGAGGGTGAGACGGTTGCGGGGTGTGATTTTGGTGGGGTTTGGGTGGCTGCGCCGCCGTGTGCGGCGGAGGCGGCGCTAGGGTTTTGGTTTTTTGAAGGGTTTGGTGAGTATTTGAAGGAAATGGGGCATGGATTCGGGATGAGGAGAAGAAGGAGGTCCAGGGGTGTAAATTTCATGGCTATTGGAGACTTGCCGCCGGCGGAGACGATTTCCGGCCGGTGGCGGACGGCGGAGGGGCGGTGGTGATATGTAGGGGTGTTCTGAGATGATGAATCGAGGGGTAGGGGGGAATGGATTCCGACATTTGTATATTTAATACAAGGGACTTCTCGACCGTTAGATTCAAAACCTAGACGGTCAAGATTATCTGGAGTTCAAACGGCGCCGTTTCACTGTAACAAAAGCTGGACCGGGTTGGCTTGTGGGTTTGGGCCAATTTGAAACGGGTTCCGGGATTTGGATTTGGGCTGGTATTAAAATGGCCCAAACTTGGTGTTTTATTAAGACCTTACTTTTTCTTTTAATTCTTTTTTTCATTTGTTTTCTTTTCTTTCCTTCTTTGGTTTTTATTTATTTTCTTCTTCTTTCATTTTTTAAATACAAAATTAAAACTAACCAAAACCTGATTTAACCCTAAAATTAACTAATAAATTTTCTAAAATAAACTAAATCCTAGTTCTTCAAAATGGGATTATTCGAAGGATTATGTATAAGAGGGTTTTTCCATTTAAAGTGACATTATTCGAAATGGGATTATTTATTTGATTTTTCAGAGTCGCCACTTGGGATAGGTTTGGCTTTTGGTGTCCCAAGTCACCGGTTTATTTTGAATCCCAAATCGAGGAAATTTCAATTTCCCGAATGGAGTCTGCGAACCAGAAATTCTGAATAAGGAATTCTGTTGACCCGAGGGAAGGTGTTAGGCACCCCCGGATCCCGTGGTTATAGCAAGGTCGCTTAAACTATTATAATTGGCTAAAAATCTGATTTTTTTATACATGTCATCCTATAATGCAATTTTAAAATTATTTACCGCTTTTAATTAATTTTTAAAAAATGGAACATCGTTTAAAACATGTTTTCGGATCACGTCACATGAAATGCACCCGGATCCTCGACACATTTTATTCAACATTTTGGGATTTGGATTTGGGTCATATGAAATGCACACCCGAGTTTAGGAAGGTAAAATTATTAGAGCGCGCCTAAAGTGACTAACGTGTTATTAACTTTGCGGGAGGCCATGAAAATTCGCTAAATGGCACGTCCCGAGTTCTAAAATACTTTTAATGAAGTAATTTAAAGAGGGCCACGCAGTTTATGAATTTTATTTGGCGCGGCGCACCTCATTTTATTTTAAGGCCAACCTAAAGGAACTATGATTTTCTATTAAGTATTGTCTCTAAAAGGGCCTTAATTAATTAGCATTGTGAATTGCTATTATTAAAAGTAAACAAGGAATTTGGGCCTCAAGTTCAAGTCCACACTTGAACAAGAGGAAAACCTCTTAATTCAAGTATGCTACTTAACTAGAAGGCCCAAAACCCATGTTACACAATTAATCCTATAACCTTAGTGTGAATTCAAGCCTTCAGCATTTTTCTTTGGGCTTCAAACTTAGCCCAGGAAGAAAGAATACATGGTCAGTTTTATGAGGAACTGCCTCATGTGGGCCTGGGACGAATAAATTTAGGCCCCAAATCCTATTTAAAGGGAAGGCTGACATGTTTTGGCTCCTAAATGAGCCCATAATCAAATATCGATTTCTATTTGGATTTCCAACTACTGATTTTAATTCACAACTATTTAAATGAAAGTCTGATTTTAATTCTAAATATTGATTTTAATCAAATAACCTCGAATCCAATCATCACATGAATATTCCACTCATACAGTTAGCCAAAACGTATTGAATTTGAACTTTCAAAAGCCGAATCAGTCTCAATCAGCACATTCTATGGATTTTTATGCATGACTTAAACCTGTAAATGAACAACTGAACTATCTAGTGCATTTAAAACCAAAAACGCCTGATCTTACACTAATAGGAGCATGCAATCCATTTTAAATTCAATTTCCAACTTGTATCTTACTATCAATTTAATTTTCAATGGACATGATAGCAAGTCTGAATTTACTAACACTACAACTAACCTTTCTGATACTATTCATAATAGTTTGAATGTCCAGTCATTAGTACAAATGGAGATCATAAACCTCAAAATCAGTTTCCAGTTCAATCTACTCTTCTAATTTTAAAAGTTAAACTAACACAACAAAACAAACTAAACTATACTAAAGCTAATGAATAATCACTAACCTAACAGTACAAATAGTCCATTGCAAATCAGATTAACTGCAATAAGGTACAATAAAGCTATAAAACAGTCTGAATTTACAACATAAACTCATGCGTCAAACTTCATTTCATTTTTCTCAACTTGGGACCTACATTGGAACGGATTCAGGGAGTGTACCTGGAAGTTAAAATACAGTAAGAAGAAGGAGAAATCAGCAGCAGTTGTGAGCAAATAGCAGTGTTAAACAGCAACAGCAAGGAATGGCACAGAAATTGCTTTGAAAACCAGCAAAGTGGAATTCAAATCTCAAGGTTGAAGTCAGTTGATGATCAGTAGGAAACTACACCTCAAATTTGATTTCAAACCCAAATTCAACTCACTTCTACACCCTTGAATGCTAAGAAATCGTATTGGAGATGAAGAACTTAGAAAAAACTAATAGAACGGTATTTTTTGGGATTTTTCTGTTATATTTTTTTTGGTTTTTGAAGAACTAAGATCTAAAGGAACTCTCTCACTCACAGATTTCAGTTTCTGGTTTTTGAATTTTGAAATTCAAATTTTTCAGATGTTCAAAACTTGTAGAAACTATTGGGGGATTTTTCCAGAATTTTTTAGACTTCTTCATATTTGAATTTGAATTTCAAATTTCAGATCTCAGAACTTTTAGAAATTTTTGGGGATTTTTCAGATTTTTTCCACTTTTGAAACAAGGCAGTAGAGTCTATAGGCAGAAATTAAGGGCTCTCTCAGTTTTTCAGTTTACACCTTTAGTCCCTCTTTTATTTTCAAATTTTAGCTAGTTAGACCTTTATTTGTTGGCTTGTTGCCCAAGTTACTATACTTAATTCCTGAATTTCAAATTAGAACCCCATCTAGAAGGTTCTAGGGGTTTCCAATTTCAGTTACTATAAGATTCCTTGACTAAAGTACCTAAACTACCCTTTTATTTATTCTGAAATTACTAACCTATACTTACTAACCCCCAGCCCTGTTAATATTAGTCCAAACTAACCATGGTTAGCCAATCTAGGGCTGGGGTATTCAGCTATATCCAAACCATCCTAATTACAAAAGAAAACCTAACAATTGAACTAAGAGTATCAAAAATCCAAACTAACTATAGAATTAAACCCGGACAAAATTAATTCTAATATCAAGCAAGCCAAACTAAGAACAATTGTAATCACATAAATGTAAACAGAAGATGGAAAAATCAGAAACTAATGACTCAAACAAAAACTAACAACAAAATAGGCAACATAGGCAAAAATAACTGACTAATCAAACCGAGTAATCAAAACCAATCAAACCCTAAAACTACAATCCTAAAAAATAGAAAAACCAATACTA
>NC_031995.1:20485713-20486686 GCF_001879085.1 Nicotiana attenuata | reverse complement strand
AAATCTTTAAAAATTAGGAAAAATACCAAAGCTCTTGGGCATGCTTATATATGTATGTACATGCTATTTTGAAAGTATTTTGTATGCAAAAATACCTAGGGAAAAATTGGGTATCAACAGCTGTCCCTCTTTACTCGGAATCAGGCCATATGTAGTTCGGGATCCATAGGCGGAATATGCTGATGGAGATTTCCGAAAAGCGGATGAGATGGTCAGAGTCTGATAGGCTGCGGGAACTGGAGTGGGATCGCTCCTGCTGAGACGACCGTTGCTAGCCGGTTTACCTGCAAATGAGCAATAAATTTAAACGTGATGCAAGTTCCCGTCGGACCATGAATGTTGTCTTTGGACGGTTAGGATGACATCCTCAGACCATGACGTCCTAGGCCATGAAGCGTGTGATAAAGGATTCGCAGGCTATGAAATGATGTTCTCGGGCTATGAGAATGATGCCTCTAAAACTATGACGCCTTTGAATAATGATATGCAAAAAGACAAAAATGGGGTCCTCAGGCCATGGCATGGCGTTCTCGGGCTATGAAAAGTGGTGCCTCGAACAATGACGCCTTTGGACAATTTGGCGATCTTTCAGCCCATGAAAATGCAGGATTTGGCAAGATTTAAATGAAAGTGGCGATATTTCAGCCGATGCAGGATTTAAATGAAGTGGCGATATTTCAGCCATGCAGATGGAGACAGAGCTTAGTCTCGGAAGGCAGAATAGTAGCCTTATGCAATGCAGGAAATGCAAATGGAGGTAGAGCTTAACCTCGGAAGGTAGAATAGTAGCCTTATGCCATGCAGGAAATGCAAATGGAGGTAGAGCTTAACCTCGGAAGGCAGAATAGTAGCCTTATGCAATGCAGGAGTGCAGATGGAGGTAGAGCTTAACCTCGGAAGGCAGAATAGTAGCCTTATGCAATGCAGGAGTGCAGATGGAGGTAGAGCTTAACCTCGGAAGGCAGAATAGTAG
>NC_031995.1:20470617-20484092 GCF_001879085.1 Nicotiana attenuata | reverse complement strand
AAGCAGTAAAGTAGGCATGGGCATAAAAACTTGTAAATAAACACATTGGAGTTGATGCTAGAATCAAAAGTAGGAGATACCAGTTTCAGAAAAATAAATGAAAAGCAGAAGCTTTGGTAAGCCAAATTGCGAGCAAGCAATGCAAAAGATCTCAGAAGAGAGTAAAGAGTGCAAGAGAGTTTGTGATTCGAAAATCAGTGAATGAGGATTGTTGAAAGTATAGAAGGGAAGGCCCTTTTTATAGTGCAGCAAGTAAGTAAGAAAAGGTAAGGAAAATAACCTTGAAAATCAATTTCCCTTCAATTAAGGGATTCTGATTTCCAACGGGTAAAGATAATTAAGGAAAGGGTCAATCAGAATATTTTTCCAAGCAGTACAATAAAGGGTAAATCCATAAAAACTATTTAAGGTAAAAGTCTAGTGGTACTTGATTTGTGAAAAACAAGAAAAGGGAATCAGTAAAACAGCCAATAAAAGAACCAAGTTGAAAGCCTTGTTCGATTGAACCGAGTCAGAAAAGTGGTAAAGGAAAGTTTAATTTAGGGGAAAATCAGTAACAATCAAGTAAGCAACATTAAAGGGATTCAGAATCAATTAACAGTTAGCAAAACCTTTGAAAGAGAAGCTCTCATATATAAAACACATAGACATGTCAAGCAAGAAGGATGTCATGCTAATTACGAAAGACTAGCAAGAAAGTTTCAAAACCACAAACGCAGAAAAGGTTCAAATTCAGTTCATAAACTCGTAGTGAGTCTGATAGTTCAAGGTTTCAAAGTAGAACCCCTGTCCAAATACAAAATCAAACTTGCCAAAGAAACCCCCAAATCTTAGGGTTTTTAAACTCGAATTCGACACAGAGATGAGAAGGCAAGCTATTGAAACAGACTCAGAGACCTCTTTCAGAGTCTCATGAGAAAACATACAAGCACAATAGCGGGTCCAAGGCAAATAGAACATAGGAACTAATTTGAAGTACAGGGAACAAGTTTCAAGAAAAGCTTGGAATTTAAACGAGTTCAGGAGATAAAGGGGTAGTGTATACTTAAGGAAATAGTCGATGAAACACATCTAGAAAGAACAAAGTCTGGTAAAGGCAAACAACGGAGTAAAACTCAGTAGGAAAACACAGTAAAGGAACACATAAGATAGGCATGTGAGAGCATGATATTGAAACCAGTAGGAGACAGAACGGAGCACAACAAAAAACTTCATAATACAGCAAATATAAGAACACACGAAAAAGCATGCGAGTCAGAAAAGAGCAGATAAGAACATAGTAGGGATCGATTCACACCAAGAAAAGAAGAAGAAGAAGATTCAGAAACATTTTCAAGAACCTTTTTCAGAAACCCTAATCGAAAAGAAGTAACTTTTTGAAAGAAAATCGGAGAAAACGTTTAAGAAACTTAAGCAATATTGCAAACATATAAAAGATCTAAAAATAATCGGAGAGAACCTCGATAGTTAGGGTTTCAGATGAACCCTAGAATGAGAAAGGCTTCGAAAATGTCCGATCTAAGTCGGATGAGGGAGAATCAGGCTCTTGAGGCTTAAATATGCCGGAGCAAAGGCCAGAGAGGCCATGGAACCAAATATCTGAGAAGATCTGAAAGAGAACCATCGGAGTCAGACTTTGAAACCTCGAACATCCAAGGTTTAATGGTGGAGGGGGTGAGTATAGACCATCCATGGCCTTAAAAGCCATGTATTCCTGTGGAGTGGTGGTTGGAAAGGGCAGGAGACGATTAGGGTTTCGACGAACCGTTGAGAGTGTTTGACAGACAAAAAGATTTCAAAGGCGGCTATCAGAATGAAATGAGGGATTAGGGTAGGTCGTTTGGGGTTAAAATGGTAAGGGGGAATTATGGCCGTTGATCAAAATGATCAACGGCCTAGATTAATAACAGGAACCGGGCGGATTTTTAAATTGGGTCGGGGCCGGGTAAAATGAAATTGGGTTGGTCTAATTAGGCCTGGGTCATTTAGGGTTAAAATTGAAATGTAAAGTAGGATACAATTGCAATGAAATGGGGCTAAATGTTAAATAGCCAGTTTTCCCTTTTTATTTATAAAAAATAGTAAAGATGATTTTAAAAGAAAATTAAAAGTACTGAGCCAGTAAATAATATATAAATATTAATTTAAAAATACTGGAATCAATTTTATAATTATGAAATGCTATCAATCTTAAAATAGGCTAAAATTGCAATTATAGGCAATTTAGTCTTTTAAATACCAAAAAAATTTGTAAAAAATATACAAAAAATTACCTCAACTATATTTTGGTATAAATGTGAGAATAAAATAAATTATTCACCAAAATTGATAGTTTTTTTGGGAAAATTTACTGATTTTTGTACTGCTAAAGTGGACAATAAATTGATTTTAAAAATCTTTAAAAATTAGGAAAAGTACCAAAATACTTGGGCATGCTTATATATGCATATTCATGTTATTTTGAAAGTATTTTGTATATAAAAAATACATAGGGAAAAATTGGGTATCAACAGCTGCCCCTCTTTACCCGGGAAGGATGAAAGAGTTGTCGGGTAAAGATATGATGGCCAACTTGACCGAACGAAACGATTTGAAGAATTTTGACCGAGCTCTGGTTCCTGAGCCGCCAACATATCCTTGGACTTACAGGAATCAGGCCATATGTAGTTTGGGATCCATCGACGGGATATGCCGATGGAGATTTTTGAAAAAACGAACGCGATATCTAGGTTGGGAAGGATGGTCAAAGTCTAGTAGGCTACGGGAACTGGAGCGGGATCGCTCCTGCTGAGACGGCCGTTGCTAGCCGGTTTACCTGCAAATGAGTAATGCGAACATATATTGTGCATAAATTTAAACGTGATGCAAGTTCCCGTTGGACCATGAATGTTGTCTTTGGACGGTTAGGATGACGTCCTCATACCATGACGTCCTGGGCCATGAAGCGTATAGTAAAGGATTCGCCGGCTATGAAATGATGTTCTCGGGCTATGAGAATTATGCCTTCAAACCATGATGCCTTTAAATAATGCCATGCAAAAGATAAAATGGGGTCCTCAGGCCATGGCATGGCATTCTCGGGCTATGCAAATGGTGCCTCCGAACAATGACGCCCTTGGACAGTTTGGCGATCTTTCAGCCCATGAGATGCAATAAGTGGTGATCTTTCAGCCGATGCAAGAATGTAAATAAAATGGCGATCTTTCAGCCGGTGCAGGATTTAAATGAAGTGGCGATATTTCAGCCATGCAAAAAATGTAAGTAAAATGGCGATCTTTCAGCCGATGCAAGATTTAAATGAAGTGGCGATATTTCAGCCATGCAAAAATGTAAGTAAAATGGCGATCTTTCAGCCGATGCAAGATTTAAATGAAGTGACGATATTTCAGCTGATGCAGGATTTAAATGAGGTGGCGATATTTCAGCCTGCAAAGTGTAAATAAAATGGCGATCTTTCAGCCGATGCAAGATTTAAATAAAGTGGCGATATTTCAGCCAATGTAAAAATGTAAGTAAAATGGCGATCTTTCAGCCGATGCAAGATTTAAATGAAGTGGCGATATTTCAGCCGATGCAGGATTTAAATGAAGTGGCGATATTTCAGCCATGCAGATGGAGACAGAGCTTAGTCTCGGAAGGCAGAATAGTAGCCTTATGCAATGCAGGAAATGCAAATGGAGGTAGAGCTTAACCTCGGAAGGCAGAATAGTAGCCTTATGCAATGCAGGAAATGCAAATGGAGGTAGAGCTTAACCTCGGAAGGGAGAATAGTAGCCTTATGAAATGCAGAAAATGCAGATGGAGGTAGAGCTTAATCTCGGAAGGCAGAAAGGTAGCCTTATGCAAAATGCAGATAAAGGTGAGTAGTAATGAAAACTCTTAGCTGATAGATGATAGCTGATAGTTTATTACGTCGTTGTGGCTGCTAAGGATGTCATGTGCGTACAGCACTTGTAAGTGAACGATGATTCTGGGAGTTGTACTCCTGCAAAATATGAATATGTAACCGTATCTGATGGTTCTATGTTTTGGGTGCCTGCATTCAAAGAAGGATCGTGAGTTTCTTAAAGGGGGAAGATTAGTTCGTCTTCCCGTGGACCTCGCTCGTCCTACTCGGCTCTTGTTTTCATTGGGGGGTAGCATCGCTAAACAAAGCAATTTGATAGTAGCCATGCATAACTTTCAAAAATATGATGTAAACACATAAATAATAATAAAAATAAATTTATTTTAGATGAACCGACGACTGCGACGCGGTTCAAGATATTGCGACCTCTTTTGCTCCGGAATTTTGAGGGTCCTCCTCAAAATTCTGCCCCAGTTTACTGGGCTGGTGCTTCTAACGGCTGCGCGTTGGTGAATGGCTGAAGATCAACTTCGGAATTTTGAGGGTCCTCCTCAAAATTCTACCCCAGTTTCCAATAGTGAGGGAAATGAAAATTTTATTGAATTGTGACCGAACCCATAGGGCTGCCTACGTATCCCCTCTTAAACGGGAANAGCTCTTTTCTGTCGCATCCGGTCGCCCGCCGTACTATAGCCAATATTCCAAGTTAAGACCGTAGACGTAGTCACAGTCCACCATAAATCTCAAATCACTCGAAAATCTCCTCATGGCGTGTAGTCATCCTACCACAGAACACATGTGCTACTTTGCCACTCTCCCACTTTGGTCAAACTCACACCTTTAAGCAAACATTCGACTCTCATGTCTCACTCTTGACTTTATATAACATTTAACCACCGCAAGGCACCCCCCACATGTACTTCCTCATCCTTCGCTGCCCAGTTGTTGCCTTAAATGAAAATCTATTTCTGTAGCACTTGAACCAATAGATCGTTACTAACTTTAAACCCCTTCAAAGGTCATCTTTCTCGAGTCATCAACACCAGGAACACCGATTCACTCTTGAACCACCGCATACTGCGATCTCTGACAGCCGCTTCCCCCGCGCCTTTCACAATACTCTGCTCTAAAGGCGAATTGAAGGATGTGCGGACTGTGGTATGGTATCCCAACAGAGCAAATGATAGCTTTTTGTGCCACTGCTTGTGTTTTTCTATCATTTTCCTTAGTATTTCCTTGATGTTCTTATTGGCTGCTTCTACAGCTCCATTCATCTGAGGTCTGTAGGCTGTAGAATTCCTGTGCTTAATCTTGAACGTCTCACACATTGCCCTCATCAGATCACTGTTGAGATTTGAACCATTATCAGTGATGATTGACTCTGGGACGCCGAACCGGCAAATGATACGGTCGCGGACAAAGCCTGCCACAACCTTCTTGGTTACTGCCTTTTACGATGCTGTTTCAACCCATTTGGTGAAATAATCAATTGCCACTAGAATGAACCTGTGCCAGTTTGATGCGGCGGGCTCGATAGGTCCGATGACATCCATTCCCCAAGCGGCGAACGGCCATGGTGAGCTTGTTGCATTGAGCTCGTTAGGAGGCACCTTTATCATGTCTGCATGAATCTGGCAGCGATGGCATCTCCGAACGTACTGGATGCAGTCCGTCTCCATATTCATCCAGAAATAACCGGCCCGGAGTATTTTCCTGGCTAAGACAAAACCATTCATATGCGGACCACAGGTCCCCGCATGAACTTCTTCCAACAACCTGGATGCTTCCTTTGCTTCGACACATCTTAGTAATCCCAAATCGGGAGTCCTCCTATACAGGATTCCTCCGCTGTGAAAGAAGTGATTGGATAGCCTCCGCAGTGTGCGCTTTTGAGTAGTGTTTGCGAGTTCTGGATATTCTCCTGTTGACAGATACTTCTTAATGTCATGAAACCATGGTTTTCCATCTGCTTCTTCCACGACATGAGCACAGTAAGCGGGTGGATCCTGGATTTTTACCGGGATAGGATCAATGAAGTTCTTATCTGGATGCTGAATCATGGATGATAGAGTGGCCAATGCATCGGCGAACTCATTCTGGACTCTGGGGACATGCCGGAAATCTGTCTTTGTAAACCTCTTCCTCAACTCCTGTACGTGATGCAAGTATGGGAGTATCTTGGAGTTCTTGGTTGCCCACTCTTCTCGAACCTGATGTATGAGCAAGTCGGAATCCCCGATCACTAGTAACTCCTGAACATTCATGTCAATGGCCAGCTTGAGCCCCAAGATGCAGGCTTCGTACTCGGCCATGTTGTTCGTGCACGGGAACCTGAGTTTGGTGGACACCGGATAATGCTGACCTGTTTCTGATACTAGAACTGCTCCTATGCCAACTCCTTTAAAGTTTGCCGCTCCATCGAAGAACATTCTCCAGCCATCATAGGATTCTGCAATGTCTTCTCCTATGAAAGAGACCTCCTCGTCAGGAAAATACGTATTTAGAGGCTCGTATTCTCCACCCACGGGGTTTTCGGCAAGATGATCGGCCAGTGCTTGTCCTTTGATCACTTTCTGGGTCACGTAGACAATATCGAATTCACTCGGCAGGATTTGCCATTTGGCTAGCTTGCCCATGGGCATGGGCTTTTGAAAGATGTATTTTAGCGGATCCATCCTTGATATGAGATAAGTGGTATAGGCACAGAAATAATGCCTCAACTTATGAGCTACCCAAGTCAGAGCACAACACGTGCGCTCTAACAGGGAATACCGGGCCTCATACGGGGTGAACTTCTTACTGAGATAGTAGATTGCTTGCTCCTTTCTCCCTGTTTTATCATGTTGTCCTAAAACACAGCCGAATGCCCCATCCAGTACTGCAAGGTAGAGCAATAGCGGTCTACCCGGTTCGGGCGGAACCAGGACTGGCGGCGTTGACAGGTATTCCTTGATTCTGTCGAAGGCCTTTTGACAATCATTAGTCCATTTAGTGGCGGCGTCATTTTTTAACATCTTAAAGATTGGTTCACAAATGATAGTGGACTAGGCTATGAACCGGCTGATGTAGTTGAGTCTCCCCAAGAAACTCATAACCTCTTTCTTGTTCTTTGGCAGCGGCAATTCCTGAATGGATTTAACCTTTGACGGATCCAGTTCTATCCCTCGGCGACTTACGATGAACCCAAGCATTTTTCCGGCGGGAACCCCGAATGCACATTTGGCGGATTCAGTTTCAAGTTATACCTTCTCAGTCTGTTGAAGAACTTCCTCAGATCTTCCATGTGATTAGTGTTTCTCTTGGATTTGATGATGACGTTGTCTACATACACCTCGATCTCTTTGTGTATCATGTCATGGAAAATAGTAGTCATGGCCCTCATGTAGGTGGCCCCAGCATTCTTCAATCCAAACGGCATCATCTTGTAACAATACATTCCCCACGGCTTGATGAAAGTCGTTTTCTCCGCATCTTCTTCGTCCATCCATATCTGATGATATCCGGAAAATCAATCGACGAATGATTGCAGCTCGTGCTTGGCGCAGTTGTCGATCATGATGTGTATGTTCGGTAAGGGGAAGTCGTCTTTCAGACTGGCCTGGTTGAGGTCCCGGTAGTCGACACAGACTCTGACCTTCCCATTCTTCTTTGGCACTGGCACAATGTTGGCTATCCATGTTGAGTACTCCACTACCTTGAGGACCTTGGCTTTGACTTGTTTGGTAACTTCTTCCTTGATTTTCAAACTCATATCTGGCTTGAACTTTCTGAGTTTCTGCTTTACCGGCGGACATGTTGGATCTGTTGGCAGTTTGTGAGCTACAATAGATGTACTGAGACAGGTCATATCATCATACGACCAGGCAAATATGTCCTCATATTCTTTTAAGAACTCTGTGTACTCTTCCTTTTCTGACGGTGACAGGTGAACACTGATGCGCGTTTCCTTGACATTCTCTGTATTCCCCAAGTTGACGACCTCAGTTTCGTCCAGGTTATACTTAGGTCTATTCTCAAAGTCCTCGACTTCTTTAACGATCTCTTCTGGTATCTCATCCTCTTCTGAGTCTATATCCGTTTGTTGCGTTACCTCGTCGCATGTCACACTCGTCGGTTCATCAAGATAAGTAATTGTAATGCTGTGTAAAATAAAATAAATGATAGAGAAAAATAATAAGAGCGAGACTTATAAGAAACTGAAATACTTTGATAAATTCCAAAATCGTTTTGAACATCGGAGCTCTTTTCAAAATTTTAAAGATAATACTAAAGGGAAATCAACTAGCAAAAAAGTAAAAGATAATGCATAGTGCTTTGTTCAGCCTTGCTACCCGAAGCTTTCCGGGCCTTGGTGGTTCTGATGGACCAATTGTTGAGGTGCGCTCCTCGGCTCACAGCTTGTATGGAAGGGCCTTCCTCCCCTTCCTCCTCGAGAATGACATGACTGTCCATATTGTCATCTTCCAAGAACAGGTTCTTTATTGCTGCCAATGTTCCATCTTCCTCTGACCCATATATGATGTCTGCCGGCTGGAAAGTTTGCTCCAGGCGGGGTATTGGGTGCTCCAGCGGGTAGTAAGGGCCGCGCCATGGTGGCGACCAGTTCCTGAATTCTTGCCAAGTATATCCATACCCTAACCTGAAAGTGGTTCCATGTTTCTTCATTTTGATAGGCTTGGTGATTCCTTGGAGGTTCTTGCCGAGCCCTTTGCCAAGTTCATACCCGCTCCAATTTAGTATACTTTCTATCTTGTTATCCCACCACTTATCTTTGTCCACGGCGTTGACTCGCTCAATCTGGTGGTAGGTTTCTACTCCTAGCTTCCTTCTTCCTTTAATCCCTGAGATGATTTGGCGAATGTATATGGGGTTACTCCCGTAACCATGAATAATCACCTCTTGGTGATTCCACTCGAATTTCACTGCCTGGTGCAGGGTTGATGCTACAGCTCCAGCGGTGTGGATCCAAGGTCGTCCCAGTAATAAGTTGTATGATGCTGGGATGTCTATTACTTGAAAATCAACATCGAACCAAGTTGGTCCCATTTGCAGACATAAACTAATCTCCCCAATAGTGGACCTTTGGGAACCATCAAAAGCTTTGACGTTGATAGCCCCATCCTTGATTTCATGTAGACTCTTCCCTAATGTTCTGAGGGTCACCAATGGACAAATGTTGAGGCTGGACCCTCCATCAATCAAAGTCCTGGTGATGAAATAGTCTTCGCATTGCACAGTGATGTGCAACGCTTTGTTGTTGCCTAAACCTTCAGGGGGCAACTCATCCTCGTGGAAAGTGATCTTATGACTCTCCAATATCTGCCCGACCATGTTTGCCATCTCTCCTCCAGTTATATTACTGGGTATATACGCCTCGCTCAGTATCTTCATCAGGGCATTCTTATGTGTCTCGGAGCTCTGCAGTAGAGCTAGAATAGAGATCTGCGCTGGTGTTTTATTTAGATGATCAACAACTGAGTATTCTTTTGCCTGTATCTTCCGCCAGAGATCATCGGGCCCAGTTTCAACAGGCCGTCCAGAGGCCTGCTTATTTGATTCAACTAAGTGCTCCAGAGTATAAATTCTGCCGGTTCTGGTCATACCTTGTGCTGCAATTGCTTCTCCAGACCTAGTTTTTCCCTTCCTTCTTGCCTCGGCGGTGTAATCCCAAGGAATGGCCTGTGTATGGAATGGCGTTATGGCTGACATTGCTACAGGAATGGGCACCCTTATTTTGGGAGGTAATACAACAACTTCAAATGGTGCAAGTGCCTTTGGAGACCCAAACTCCACCTCAATTGGCTCTGCGGTCTTTGTGGATGACGGTGTTTCAAACTCGAGAGGCACGGACATGTTTACTTCAGCATCCCCAGAGGGCTGGATCTGGACTACGATTGGATTCAGTGTGACTGTTGGTTTCTTGGGCTCGTCACCTTCGGCAATCAATCCAATTGACCCTTTGGGGTCCCAATCATCTTCTACCTCGATCATATGCACGCCTCCACCCTTATGATCAGGCAAGGGATTGTTGCGAACATTAGGAGCAGGCTCCTTCGCCACGATGATTTTGTTGTCAATTAGAGCTTGGATTTTGTCTTTCAAAGATCGGCACTCATCAATGGTATGCCCTTTCATGCCGGAATGGTATGCACAGGTTTTGTTTGGATTGACCCATTGGGAAGGATTTTCTGGAGTTATGGCAGGGATTGGGGTGACGTAACCGGCTGCTTTGAGTCTTTCATATAGCTGGTCGATTGGTTCGACGATGGCTGTGTATTGCTTGGGAGGTCTACGGTCAAAATTAGGACGTGGCCTGGAGAAGTTTTGGCGGGCGGGAGGTGATTGGTAGTGAGAAGGCTGAGCATTATAGGCTTGGTAGACGGGTGCGGGTTGGGAATATCTTGGTGAGGTAGGTTGATATGTGGGGGAGAGAGATGATTGGTAAGCAGGTGATGGAATTTGGTAAGAGGGTGGACATGCTTGGTAATTGGGGATAGGTTGGTATGTAAGAGGGGGTACCGGGTAGGCTTGGTATTTTACTGGGGACTTGGTTCTCTGTGCAACCATCACGGCACTCACATCCTTTTTCTTGGACGTGCCCCCAGATTGTAGGGCTTTGTTGGTAGCCTGTAATGCCTCGAAATTAGTGACCATACCACTTTTAATGCCTTCCTCGATCCTTTCTCCTAGCTTGATGATGTCGGAGAATTTCTGTCCCTCTATCAGCATTAGCCTCTCATAATACTGTGGATCCTGAGCTCGGACGAAAAATCTGTTCATCTGTTCTTCTTCTAAGGCTGGCCTGACCTTAGCAGCCTCGGATCTCCATCGAGTAGCATACTCGCGGAATGTCTCAGTAGGTTTCTTTTTCAGATTCTGGATGTAGAAGACATCTGGTGCATTTTCTGTATTGAATCTGAACCTGTCCATGAAATCGGACGCCATTCCTACCCAGCTTGTCCACTTCTTGGGATCTTGGCTGATGTACCAAGATAGCGCATCGCCTTTCAAACTTCTCATAAAGAGCTTCTTGCGAATCTTTTCATCTCTTCCGACTCCGACCAGCTTATCACAGTATGTCCTTAAGTGGACTCTAGGATCCCCTGAGCCATCAAACATTTCGAACTTAGGAGGTTTGTACCCCTCGGGAAGTTCGACGTCTGGCTGAATGCAAAGATCCTCATAATTCAGCCCTTCAATACCTTTGTTTCCTTCAACACCCTGGACTCGGCTAGTCAGTTTCTTGAGTTCGGCAGCCAGGTTTTTGATGAGAGAGTCTTTGTCATCAGACTTCGGTGTGTTTGTAATGGGCTGAGTGTATTGTGGTAGGGTTTCCACATAGATGGGAGTGTGGTGGGGATGATCATTTGATGGTTCAGGGATGAGGAGTGGGGTGTTGTTGTGACATGTGTTGCAATTTTGATGAGTAGCGGGTTGTTTCTGTGGCTTCGGGATGTTCTGTGGAGGTATGGGGTGTTGAGCATTGGGAAAGTTGACGTCTGGAGTAGTGAGGGAGAATGACAAGCTCGCCAAGTTCCGAACTTGGTCTAGTTCTTCTTGAAATTTTAGTAGCTTCTGTTCGAGCTGGGCGGCACTTTCTTTGGATACCTGAATACCCTGAGGAACCTCTACCCTTTCAGCTGAGTTCTCCTTTCTGATGTTGTTCACGTCCTCCATTTTTGCTTTGTTCTTTCTTTTGATAGGACTTGGAGGAGGAGGAGGTGGAGGGCCCTTAGATCTTGTGGAGTAGGATGATGATGCCAGAGTGCACGAACTAACCTTTTGGGGAGGGGAATAAAAATAAAAGAAAAAACAAAAAGGTAACAAGTTAGTATGGATTCCGAGAAAAATATTGCAATATTTAAACACGTAGTATAAGAATATGAATCGTGTCCTAAATTGGGTGCCTCGTTGTGCCCCAGGTAGGCCTAATGGCAAGTTAATTTGGAGAACTTATAATGCTAAATGCCTCATTTTATTGATAAAAAATAAGACGAATCCCAAAACGACACTAAAATTGCATAAGGTAAAATGTCACTAATGGCCATTGACCTTATTACATTTAAAGCAAAAAAGAAAAGAATCCTATCTATTTGGTCCCAGAAGGACCTTCCCCATGTTGAATGTTCTCGTTGATCAGATCCTCTATCTTTTCGCTAGCCTTGATGACCCTCTCTTTCTATTCATTGATTTGGTCACTTGATGGGAGATTCCTCCACCTGGTCAGCAAGAGTGAGGGCGTGCTAACCATACCGAAGTTGGGGACTTCGTCATTCATTTCCAGCAAAACAAAATGGTTAGACCCTTACCCCCACCGGACTCGACTATTTAAACCAATAATTATCATAGCAGCATTTAGTTCTCCAAATAAATGCACAGAACGTGGTGTTGTCCGTTTGGGTTCCAAGGAAACCCAGTGGACTTTGGACAAGGCTATCTTAAAGAGTCACTATGTGGACAGCATAACTGACTCGACTAGGTTTGACAGTGATGCATGAACAATTAAATAGAATAAGGTTACTATGGGGTATTAGACCGGTACCCTTGAGCGGACAACTCATGAGGGAAAGGCACGGAACCGTTGACTGCACCGCTGATCGACTGGTTTTGCCGCAAATATGCCTTTGCCAAATTTAGGGGGTAATAATATCGGAAGAGCGCAACAACTCATCAAGCATTGCTATGGTATTTGTTTGGCACGAGTGGAATATGATGTTGAAGATGCAATTACAAAAAATGAAACAAATTGTCACGTATTTTCACGTTCATAATGATTAAAATAATTGCTAGAAAATTACAACGGTATTGGAGGAAAACAGTAAATGAAAGCGCTAAAGAAAGAAAAAGAAACAAAAAAAAAGCCAAGTCAGTTTCGAAGTAGAAGAGAGATAAAGACATTAAATAAAAGCAATAAAGAAGCAATAAAGTCACGAATAACATGTAATGGTAAAAGCCTAAAGAAATCCCCAGCAGAGTCGCCATGCTGTCGACGCCCCCTTTTTCTCGCGAAATCGGGTTTACGACATTTGAGAAGACAACTCTATTCCCGTGTGGGAATTGGATTTTTGGAATTGAAGAGTTGCCACCTAATGATTAAGTGCATTAGGACACTGAGAGTTTTGAGTTTGAAAACCAAAGTTCGGGTAAGGGCTAGAAATTATCTCGAGGGGAAGGTGTTAGGTACCCCTCAAGATCCACTAGTGTGGTTCCCGGCCATGCTATGTTGTGACTTTAATGCAAATAAGTATACAAATAACTTCACACATATGGGTTACAAATAGATACGTAACAAGCATGTTGGAATCAAGGTCTAGATGATCTACAATTTGTTTGAGGGAGGGTCTAAATGCAGAAAATTAATCAAGACATTGAATAAACAAAGAAGAAAAATTTAGGGAAAAAAGGAATAATGCAGTAAAATTAAAGAGGGGTTTTGGGTAGTTGAAAAGACAGATATTAAACAAAGTCACATAAAGGAAAGGGGTCCTAGGTTTGTAAAACACATGTATCATCCACACAACACCGGTAATCAATCGTACGCATAGCATTATCATGTGATCATCATCTCCATGTCTACCCTTCCCACCCCGTTAAGGTATTTAAGCGCGGAATGGTATCGTTACCTACT
>NC_031995.1:20278331-20469179 GCF_001879085.1 Nicotiana attenuata | reverse complement strand
GGGGGGCAGAACTTAGAGACTAGGAGTAAGTGTAAGTGCAATGAAAGGGAATTAGGGGAGCCAGGGCAGGCTGGTGGTCATGCCCAGCAACTGGAATGCTGGCACACCCCTGACCAGCCGGTCAGCTTAAAAATTAAAGAGTTAGGACCTTTTGAAGGTCAGGTTCAGCCCTAGACAGCAACTTGGATGCTGCCAGGCTATACCTTAACTCAATACACATAAGGGAATGGGGTATAGGAAATTGAAAGAGGCTAGGATCCAAAGGACCCAATTTTAATCCATGACAATAACTTTGTATATTGCCATGTCTTAAACTACAACCCAAGCACATAAAAGGGGGATGGGGATAGGGATTCATTGCAGCAACAGATAGCAAGACATAAGTATTACTTTAAAATTGAACTCTACAAAGCAGTAAAGTAGGCATGGGCATAAAAGCTTGTAAATAAACACATTGGAGTTGATGCTAGAATCAAAAGTAGGACATACCAGTTTCAGAAAAATAAATGAAAAGCAGAAGCTTTGGTAAGCCAAATTGCGAGCAATCAATGCAAAAGATCTCAGAAGAGAGTAAAGAGTGCAAGAGAGTTTGTGATTCAAAAATCAGTGAATGAGGATTTTTGAAAGTATAGAAGGGAAGGACCTTTTTATAGTGCAGCAAGTAAGTAAGAAAAGGTAAGGAAAATAACCTTGAAAATCAATTTCCCTTCAATTAAGGGATTCTGATTTCCAACGGGTAAAGATAATTAAGGAAAGGGTCAATCAGAATATTTTCCCAAGCAGTACAATAAAGGGTAAATACATAAAAAACTATTTAAGGTAAAAGCCTAGTGGTACTTGATTTGTGAAAAATAAGGAAAAGGAATCAGTAAAACATCCAGTAAAAGAACCAAGTTGAAAGCCTTGTTCGATTGAACCGAGTCAGAAAAGTGGTAAAGGAAAGTTTAATCTAGGGGAAAATCAGTAACAATCAAGTAAGCAACATTAAAGGGATTCAGAATCAATTAACAGTTGGCAAAACCTTTGAAAGAGAAGCTCTCATATATAAAACACATAGACATGTCAAGCAAGAAGGATTTCATGCTAATTACGAAAGACTAGCAAGAAAGTTTCAAAATCACAAACGCAGAAAAAGTTCAAATTCAGTTCATAAACTCGGAATGAGTCTGAGAGTTCAAGGTTTCAAAGTAGAACCCCTGTCCAAACACAAAATAAAACTTGCCAAAGAAACCCCCAAATCTTAGGGTTTTTAAACTCGAATTCGACACAGAGATGAGAAGGCAAGCTATTGAAACAGACTCAGAGACCTCTTTCAGAGTCTCATAAGAAAACATACAAGCACAATAGCAGGTTCAAGGCAAATAGAACATAGAAACTAATTTGAAGTACTGGGAACAAGTTTCAAGAAAAGCTTGGAATTTAAACGAGTTCAGGAGATAAAGGGGTAGTGTAAACTTAAGGAAATAGTCGATGAAACACATCTAGAAAGAACAAAGTCTGGTAAAGGCAAACAAAAGACTAAAACTCAGTAGGAAAACACAGTAAAGGAACACATAAGATAGGCATGTGAGAGCATGATATTGAAACCAGTAGGAGACAGAACGGAGCACAACAGAAAACTTCATAATACAGCGAATATAAGAACACACGAAAAAGCATGCGAGTCAGAAAGAGCAAATAAGAACATAGCAGGGATCGATTCACACCAAGAAAAGAAGAAGAAGAAGAAGAAGAGTCAGAAACATTTTCAAGAACCTTTTCCAGAAACCCTAATCGAAAAAGAAGTAACTTTTTGAAAGAAAATCGGCGAAAATGTTTAAGAAACTTAAGCAATATTGCAAACATATAACAGATCTAAAAATAATCAGAGAGAACCTCGATAGTTAGGGTTTCAGATGAACCCTAGAATGAGAAAGGCTTCGAAAATGTCCGATCTAAGTCGGATGAGGTCAGAATCAGGCTCAGAAGACCAAGAGCCACCGGAGCAAGGCCAGAGATGGCCGGGAATCCTCGAATCGGTGGAGGTCTGAGTGAAGACCCTCGAGGTCTGGCCTCGAACCTTCGAGCAACAGACATGTAGGAGCCGTAGGAGGTGAGTATAGGTTGTCCATGGCCTGAGAAGCCATGGACTCCGGTGAAAACACGGTGGAACAAGGTAGGGGGAGGCTAGGGTTCCGAAGAACCTTGAGAGAATTTGGGGATTCAAGGGCGGCTGAAGGGTGGAAATGAATTAGGGTTGGGGGTAGTCGGTAAATTAAAAAGGAAAGGTTTAATTTGAGCCGTTGATCTTTTAGATCAACGACTGTGATTAAAGGGGGGATCTGGTCGGGTATTATGAATTGGGTCGGTGTTGGGTCGATTTTAGGATTTGGGCCGGTAAAATTGAGTTTAAATTGGGGGTTTAATATGGCTATAATTGAAACGCAATGGGCTATGTATTAAATAGCCAATTTTTCCCCTTTTAATTTTATTAAAATAGTTAAAACGATTTTTAAAATAAATTAAAAGCACTGAATTAATTAATAGAAGATATAAATGTTAATTTAAAAATACTAGAAGTAATTTTATAATTGTAAGATGCTATTAATCGCAATATAGGCTATAATTGTAATTTTATGCAATTTTAGCTTAAAATATCAAATATTTATATAAAAAAAATATGCAAAAAAATTACATTAATTATATTGTGATGTAAATAGGAGGATGGAAATAAATTACTCACCAAAATGATAGTTTTGGGAATAATTATTGGGTTTTGTGCTGTTCAAACAAAACAATAAAAATGATTTTTAAAAGCTTTAAAAATTAGAAAAATGTCAAAAATTCTTGGGCATACTTATATATGCATGTACATGCTATTTTGAGAATATTTTGAGTATAAAAATAGATAGGGGAAAAATTGGGTATTAACAAAGGGCGTTATAAGATTTGGGAAGAAAGGGAAGTTGAGTCCGAGGTTTATTGGCCCTTTTGAGATATTGAGGCGTGTTGGGGAGATTGCTTACGAGCTTGCCTTACCTCCCAGCTTGGCAGGAGTCCATCCGACATTTCATGTTTCGATGCTCCGGAGGTATCACGGTGATCCGTCGCACGTGTTGGGTTTCAGTTCAGTCCAGTTGGACAAGGATCTATCTTATGATGATGAGCCAGTGGCGATATTGAATAGGAAGATTCGAAAGCTGAGGTCAAAGAACATTGCATCAGTGAAGGTTTAGTGGTGGGGTCAGCCGGTCGAGGAGGCGGCTTGGGAGACCGAGCAGGATATGCGCAGCCGTTACCCTCATCTTTTCACTACTTCAGGTATGTCTCTATGCTCGTTCGAGGACGAACGAATGTTTAAGTGTGGGAGGATGTAACGACCCGGCCGGTCGTTTTAAGAATTTACGCCCTGATCCCCTATTAACTGCATTCCCCGTGTTAGTTTCTGCTATTGTGAGTTGCCGGGAGGATTTATTTGGAGTTTCGGAGAGTTTTGGGACACATTCCCTAAATGAGAGCTTAAGTTTTAGAATTTGGATCGTAGTCGGAACAGTGTGAAGACGGCCTCGTAATGGAATTCCGTTGGTTCCGTTAGCACCGTTGGTGATTTCGGGTTTAGGAGCGTGTTCGGATGGTGTTTTGGAGGTCCGTAGCTTATTTAGGCTTGAAATGCCGAAAGTTGAATTTTTGAAGTTTCCGGTTCGATAGTGAGATTTTGATCTAAGAGTCGGAATGGAATTTCGGAAGTTGGAGTAGCTCCGTAGTGTTGAATGTGACGTGTGTGCAAAATTTCAGGTCATTCGGACGAGGTTTGATACACTTTTTGATCGAAAGTGTAATTTGGAAGTTTTTGGAATTCTTAGGCTTGAATTCGATGATGATTTGGTGTTTCAATGTTGTTTGAGGTGTTTTGAAGATTGGTATAAGTTTGGATAGTGGTATATGACTTGTTCGTGCTTTTGGTTGAGGTCCTGGGGGCCTCGAGATGATTTCGGATGGTTAACGGGAAGTTTGGAGTTGAGAGTTTACAGTTGAACTGCTAGTCTGCTATCATAACCGCACCTGCGGGTTGGGAACCGCAGGTGCGAGCACGCAGAAGCGGTTGAAGTACCGCAGATGCGGTTTGAGGCGAAAAGGGAGTTGACAGCAGATGCGGTCAAGGGCACCGCAGAAGCGGCACGACATCTGCGGAGAGGCAGTCGCAGGTGCGGAAAGCCCCATTTAATGAGATGTCGCAGATGTGACCAGGTCTTCGCAGGAGCGGGACCGCAGGTGCGGTCCCAGAGCCGCAGATGCGGTTTCATTGGTAAGAAAAGGGGCAGAACGAGGGTTTAGTTTCAAAAGTTAGAAAAATTTATTTGGAGCTCGGGAGAGGGCGATTTGGGAGATTTTTACTTTAGATCACATTCCCAGTAGGGTTTCTCTTTTCTTANTAATCTTAGTTTTGTCATTTAATTTCGGATTTGGGATGAAAATTGGGGAAAAAGTTGGAGAAAGTTCTTAGACCTAAATTTCGAGTTTTGATTGGGAATTTGACATTGGATTTGGATAATTTTGATATGGTTAGACTCGTGAGAGTATGAGGATTCTAAAAATGTAAATTTTACCAGATTCCGAGACGTGGGCCCGGAGGGCGTTTTGGTCATTTTACCTAATTTTGCGTATTAGCTTAGAATTTATTTGAGGAATCAGTTACTTGAAGTTATATTTACATTATGCAATTGAATTGAATAGATTTGGGCCATTTGGAGTCGAACACTCGTGGCAAGAACGTGGTTTCGGGTTGATTTTGAGCCGGTTCGAGGTAAGTGGCTTGCCTAACCTTGTGTGGGGAAACTCCCCTTAGGATTTGGTATGGTTGATATTTGAAATGCCTTGTACGTGAGGTGACGAGTGCGTACTTGTGCTAATTGTTGAAAATTCGGTTTTCATTAAGTAACTAAAATTGTGTTTCCTTTCCTGTTTATACTATTTGAAATTTAAGCCTGCTGTTAGCTTAGGGAAGCATGTCTAATTGACTTAATTGCTTATTTGCTCAACTGCCTTATTTGGATTATGTGCAGCATGCTAGGTTAGAAATACCTGTTTTACCTTGGTGTGAAATTTGATTGAATTGAGTATTATTCGTGTTGTTGCTGTGTATTTACTTAGGGACTACGGGACGGTATCTCGGGAGACCCCCCTGTATGTTTACTTTGGGACTACGAATTTGTACTCCGGGAGATCTGATAAGTTAGGATTTTAACGTGTTTTATGCCCCTACTTGCCTATGCTTTAAGTATAAATTGCTACAAAATAGCCCCAAAATGCTCGGAGGTTGTGCTTGATTGCAGGTTTGGTCCACAAAGTGACGAAATGTCAAAGATCGGCTCAAAAAGGAGTGAAACCTGCTCAAGTATCAATGACCAAGAGAATTGAGGAAAAAGGCCCTAGTGTGGACCGCGCAAAAGTGGATGCGGCTGCACTAGGAGGTTCAGAGACATGGCATATTCAGTGGAAGTGCTACGCGGCCGCGGTTGGATTCTCGCGGTCCGCGGTCAGGCTACGCGGCCGCTTCACACTTTTGTGGGGTCCGCGTGAACGAGATTTAGAGAGTTGAAGTTTTGACAATTTCAAGCAATGCGCTCCGCGCTCCTTTAAGTGCGGCCGCGCCAACTTCCATCGCGGCCGTGGTGCACTTTCTCGCGGTCCGCGGTCCCCAACTTCAGAGAAGCTGAAATCATAAGTCCAAGAGCCAGTGCGGCCGCGGTCTTTTTTGCGCGGTCCGCGCTGACCCGCAGGGGTATTTTTGTCCAGTTTTTCCAGCCTAGTATAAATAGAATATTTTACCATTTTTAGGTTAAGTTTGATATTCTAAACGCAGCTGAGCTCGTGAGACTCGATTTTGTCGCCATTTTCGGCATTTTTGCTCTTTATTATTGTAGTTTCTTCTTAGTAATTAATTAATATGCTTAGTTCTTCATCTATTTCTTCAATTTCTGTATCTAGCATGAGTAGCTAAACCCATTAGCTAGGGTTGTGGCTCAACCCTAGTGTGGGTAATTGATGGGTGTTTCCATCTAGGGTTAGATTGATTATGGGTGTTTGCTATTTGGGCTGATTTTAGGTTTTAATTTCGAATTTGTGGTTGCAAACATAGATTCAAGCTTAATGGGTTTGACCTTCTTGAGAAAGAGAGTTTATGACCCCAAAATTGACCCAACAAGGAATTGGGATGGACTCATGAGAAATGATAGTCCCAATTAACGGGTTAAATCTCGAGAGAGTAATTACCCTACTTGAACCCTAGTTGCTTGATCTAATTGGCCTACCCAATTGGTCTCTCGAGAGTCAATTGGGCAAAATCACTCTCTCTACCGAGAGGTGAGAGAGTGGGTACAATTGTGCAACGGTTATAGCATAAGCCCCAAATATGTCAATCTATCCTTAGTAACATCTACCCGTCAATTAGCCACCTAGGTGATGTCATGACCCTAGTGCCTTTCTTCCCATTAGATACAACTTAGCAATATTCTCTTAGCATAATTTAGTGTTATAAAAATCAAAAACCAAGAATGTTTGAAGTGACATTAGGAGTACAAACACATCTCTAGACTAGACAGACAATACAACTCCACTACTAGCTCCCTGTGGAAATTCGATCCCGAACCACTATTCGGGTAAAAGCTATTGCGACCCGCTCTTCCTACCTTAGTGTAGCGTCGAGTCGGCAGCGATCAACTTTTTGGCGCCGTTGCCGGGGAGCTTACGGTGTTGACTATCTGTTTGGTTAGTTTTGTGTTTTGCTTCTCTTTCCTTCTTGTTTACTAATTTTGTTTGTGTCGATCATTTAGGTACTATGGCTTTAAATGCTAATGACCCTATTGGCAATGCCATGGCGGGGGAGGAGGTAGAAGATATTGATCATGATGAGGTTCCCGTACCTCAAGCTCCACGTAGAGGCCGTCAGGCCAATGACAACAATCCTATTCCAGACCTTCCTCCACTACCGCCAAGAGCAGTCCCAAGAGTTCTCCCAAATCAAGGGTACGCGAGTGCCATTGTTCCTCCCCGAATCCGGACGGGGAACTTTCAAATCACAAATGTCATGTTGACCTTGCTCGAGCAACGAGGATATTTTACGGGCGCCTCCGATCAAAATGCATACAAGCACTTGAAGGGGTTCGTAGATACATGCTGGGGCAGCAAACAAACAAACGTGTCAGAGGATGCGTTGAGATTGAGGCTTTTCCCGTTTTCTCTTCGGGGTAAAGCGTTGGATTGGTTAGAAAGGCTCCCAAATCATTCTATCACCACATGGGATGAATTGGCGGACAAATTTATTGCCAAGTTCTTTTCTCCAAGTCATATGGCGGCTCTTCGGGATGATATTCTAGCTTTCAAGCAAATGCCTACGGAACCTTTGCACGAAATATGGGAAAGATATAGAACAATGGTGAAGGAGTGCCCCAATAACGACATGACCGAGGCGATGATACAACAAACTTTTTATCGGGGCATCAACACCATGAATCAGTGAATTGTGAACCAATTGGCCGGAGGGAACTTTATGAAACTTTCTTACCAAGAGGCATGTGAAGTACTTGATGAAATGGCCGACACCTCTTCGGCATGGCAAAGCCGAGCGAATGTGCCCCAAGGTGACCCCACGGTCATCCATTTGCACAAGGAATTGAACGATCATGGCCAAGCTATTACCGATCTTACAACAACTATGAATCAATTGGCGAAGGCGCAATTGCAACAAGTCCAAAACCCGCGCCAAGTCAATGCAATGGAAGGTGTTTCTATGTTACAAAGGAGGCAAAGAGGGCAACAACAACCTCAAGGTAATTGTGAGCAATTTGACAACAACAATGATGGTGGTGGTTATTCGAATGAGTGCTATGATGATCAAAGCGAGGAATGTCAATATGTCAATAACTACCAAGGGAATAGAGGAAATCAAGGGAATCAACAGTGGCGCCCCCAAGGAAATTGGGGAAATCAACAAGGTGGCGGTAATTGGAATAATAACAACCAACAACAAGGTGGCGGCAATCGGAACAACAACAATCACTACAAAAATTGGGGTAACCAAGGTAACAATCAAGGCAATTGGAACGGGAACAATAATAATTGGAATAACAACAATGGTCAAGGCGGGTGGAATAACAATGGAAATCAAGGCAACCGAGGGCAAGGTTTTCAAAGGCTCCCGATGTATCAACAACCGAACAATCCGCCTCCGTTTCAATCTCAAGGGTCTAGTTCTTCGGGTAGTGATATGGGAAGAATAGAAATGATGTTCGAACAAATGATGAAGAAGAACCAAGACTTCGATGCTCAATTGGCTTCCCACAATACCTTTATTCGGAATTTGGAGGTGCAATTAGGCCAAATCTCTCAATCGTTGAATACTCGACCTAAGGGTGCTCTACCAAGTGACACGGTAGTGAACCCGAAGGGAGGTAACAATCATGTGATGGCGGTTACAACAAGAAGTGGGAGAGGCAAGGATGTGCATGCCTCGAAAGAAAATCAAGTTGTCGATGATAATGTTTGGTTCCAAGAAGATGTGGGTCCTTTGGTTGTTGAAGATATGGTTGAACCAAATGTGAACAATGAGGTGAGGATAGATATTGATGAGGCCGAGGTGGAAACTAAAGAGGCCGTGAACCCATCTAGGGAGCACATAATCGACATGCCGGAGCCGGTGGTGCCAAAAGCCAAGGCACCTTTGCCTAGACCACCTCCACCTTATCCTCAGCGGTTAGCAAAGCAAAAGAGTGACAATCAGTTCAAAAAATTCATAGATATGATGAAAAGCCTTACAATCAATATGCCTTTGGTGGAGGCACTTGAACAAATGCCGGGCTATGCGAAGTTCATGAAGGATTTGGTCACAAAGGAAGCGTTCCATGGATTGTGAAACAATAAAGATGACTCACCAAGTCAGTGCGATAGTGCATTCTATGGCCCCGAAACTTGAGGACCCTGGAGCTTTTACTATCCCTTGCACTATCGGTAGTGCGGAGTTTGCTAAGGCCCTTTGCGACTTGGGGGCTAGCATTAATTTGATGCCTTATTCAGTCTTCAAGACTTTGGAAATTGGGCAACCTAGGCCACCTCAATGAGACTTCAAATGGCGGACCGGTCGATGAAGCGGCCTTTGGGTATAATTGATAACGTACTTGTCTGGGTGGACAAATTCATATTGCCGGCCAACTTTGTCATATTGGATCGTGAAGTGGACTTTGAAGTGCCGATTATTCTTGGAAGACATTTCCTAGCTACGGGAAAGGCCTTGGGTGATGTTGAAGCTGGTGAGTTGACATTCCGAGTGGGAGATGAGAAAGTGGTATTCCATGTTTGCAAATCAATGAGACAACCCAATAGCACGGAGGTGTGTTCATTTGTGGACATTGTCACAGCTGTAATAGTGGATGACACAAGTTCCATGATAAATGTTGAAGATCCTCTTGAGGTCGTGCTTCTTAACATGGATGTCGATGATGATGCTAGTAGAGTGGAGTGCGTGAATGCATTGCATGGTATGGGTTCATATTCATATGAGCCTAGGAAGTTATCTTTGGATCTTGAAAACCGGAAAACTCCACCAACAAAACCATCAATTGAGGAGCCACCAGTGTTAGAGCTGAAGCCACTTCCTCCACACCTCAGGTATGAATTTTTAGGCTCAAATTCAACTCTTCCAGTTATTCTTTCTTCTTGCCTTATTAACTTGCAGGTTGAGGCCACTTTGGAGGTGCTTCAAAGGCGAAAAAGGGCAATAGGATGGACTCTGGCGGACATTCGGGGAATAAGCCCCGCATTTTGCATGCATAAAATTATCTTGGAAGATGATGCAAGGCCTTCACTCCCCTTCAAAGGTCAAAGCCATACAAGATTTGCCACCTCCGAAGAGCAAGAAAGATGTGATGAGTTTCTTGTGGCGTCTCAATTACATCAGTCGATTCATAGCATAATCGACTGTGATCTGTGGGCCAATTTTCAAAATGTTGAAGAAAGATGTTGCAACAAGATGGACTAAAGAATGTCAAAAAGCCTTTGACAGAATCAAGGAGTACCTATCCACACCACCAGTCTTGGTCCCGTCGGAACTTGGTACACCTCTGCTATTCTATTTGTCCGTACTAGATGGAGCTTTTGGTTGTGTCTTGGGACAACACGATGAGACGAAAAGAAAAGAACAGGCCATATATTACTTGAGTAAGAAGTTCACTCCCTACGAAGCACGGTATTCTTTGCTGGAATGCACCTGCTGTGCCCTGACGTGGATAGCTCAAAAATTGAGGCACTACTTCTGCACCTACACTACATATCGCATATTAAGGATGGATTCCCTGAAATACATCTTTCAGAAACCCATGCTTATAGGGAAACTAACAAAATGGTAGATATTGTTGAGTGAGTTTGATATCGTCTATGTGAATCAGAAGGCGGTCAAGGGACAGGCATTAGAAGATCATCTTGCAGAAAATCCTATAGGAGGAGAATATGAACCACAGAAAACGTATTTTTCCGATGAAGAAGTATCATTTGTAGGAGAAGATATCACCAAAACTTATGACGGTTGGAGAATGTTCTTCGACGGGGCTTCAAATTTCAAAGGAGTGGGTATTGGAGTAGTTCTAGTGTCAGAGACAGGTCAACATTATCCGGTATCCATGAAGCTTAGGTTTCAGTGCACCAACAATATGGCAGAATATGAGGCTTGCATCATGGGGCTCAATTTGGCCATCGACATGAATATACAAGAGTTGCTGGTAATTGGTGATTCAGATCTTCTGGTACATTAGGTTCTAGGAGAGTGGGCTGCCAAGAATACCAAAATATTATCATATCTATATCACGTACAAGAGTTGATGAAGAGGTTCATAAAGATAGAATTCAAACATGTTCCGAGAATCCAGAATGAGTTTGCAGATGCATTGGCCACCTTGTCTTCCATGATACAGCATCCAGATAATAATTTCATTGATCATATTCCATTAAGGATCCATGGTCAGCCGGATGATTGTGCTCATGTTGAAGAAGAAACAGACGGGAATCCATGGTACCATGATATCAAGGAATACTTGGCAAAAGGAGAATACCCGGAGCATGCAAATCATACTAAGAAACGCATGCTCCGGAGATTGTCCAATCATTTCTTCCAAAGTGGAGGAATTCTGTATAGAAGGACTCCAGACCTAAGGTTATTATAGTGTGTTGACGCCAAAGAAGCTTCTAGACTGCTCGAGGAAATACACGCTAGAACCTGCGGGCCGCACATGAATGGTTTCGTTCTAGCCAAGAAGATATTAAGAGCAGGATACTTTTGGATGACTATGGAAACAGACTGCATCAGGTCTGTCCAAAAGTGTAACCAGTGGCAGGTACATGCAGATATGATACGGGTACCACCAAATGAACTCAATGCAACAAGTGCACCTTGGCCTTTTGCTGCCTGGGGAATGGATGTCATCAGTCCGATCGAGCCCGCCGCTTCAAACGGGCACAGGTTCATTTTAGTGGCCATAGACTACTTCACAAAATGGGTTGAGGCTGCATCTTACAAGGCTGTAACCAAGAAAGTCGTCACAAATTTTGTTAGGGATCGTATTGTTTGCCAATTCGGCGTACCAGAATCCATCATTACCAAAAATGCCGCCAACCTCAATAGCAATTTAATGAAAGCTATGTGTGAAACCTTCAAGATCAAGCATAAGAATTCCACAGCATACAGACCTCAAATGATGTAGCCGTGGAAGCCGCCAACTAAAACATCAAGAAATCTAAGGAAAATGGTAGACAACCACAAGCAATGGCACGAGAAATTACCATTTGCCTTATTGGGATATTGTATCGTAGTTCGCACATCAACCGGAGCAACTTCCCTACATGCTGGTTTACGGTACTAAAGCTGTCATTCCCGCCGAGGTCAAAATTCCCTCTTTGAGAATTATACAGGAAGCAGAACTCAGTGATGCAGAATGGATAAGGAGTCGCTATGAACAATTGGCTCTTATCGACGGAAAAAGAATTAATGCAGTACGTCATGGTCAACTTTATTAGAACACAATGTCCAGAGCTTTCAACAAAAGGGTCAAACCTAGACATTTCACACCGGGGCAGCTGGTGTTGAAACAAATCTTCCCACATCAAGATGAGGCCAAAGGAAAGTTTTCACCCACTTGGCAAGGGCCCTACATGGTTCACAAGGTACTAACAACAGGAGCACTCATACTTGTAGAAATGGATGGAGAAGTTTGTCCAAAGCTATCAATTCGGACGCAATCAAGAGATACTATATTTAAATTATTTACATTTCTTCATTTGATGTAACTGAACTACACTTGACCTGATTCCCGTTTAAGAGGGGATATGTGATCGGCTCAACCCTATACCACTATAGAATGGCAAGAGTGGTCGATGCAGCTTTTACCCGAGGGGTCGGGATCGTTTTTTGACAGAGAGCTAAGATAGGTTTGGAATTGGGTTCCTATCTAATCTAGCAATGTGCAATGTTCTTGATTGCATTTTCAATCATTCTTTGTTTGGTTTCTATTCTACTTTAATACTAATGAAGTAGGAAAATAAGCTAAGTATGATAATTTTTTGTGAGGGCTTTCTTAATTGGTAAAAGGCACTAGGGAAGTGACTTACACCTAGGTGAGTATCTAACGTCCAAAACTTAGGGCAAAATTATTATAATTGGGATCATGATATAGCCATTGCACATAGCTACTCACTCTATACCTCTCGGTAGTTTGAGTGACTTTGCCCTAATTGGCTTTCTCAAGCCCAATTGGGTGTTCCAACAATACAAGCAAAATTGGCTCAAGTCGGGTATTACTATCTCTAGGTTAATTAACCTTTTAATTAGGGCTCTCAATTCTTGAATGCACCCCAATTCCTTGTTAGCCTGAATTTCCTAGACTTAGTCTCTCTTTCTCAAGAAGAGCCTAAGAGCCTAAGTCAAAAAGGCACAAATCAGTGTTTGCAACCACCAATTCAACATTTAAAGCATAAAACAAGCCAAATATCATTCACCCATAAACATTTAAGCCCTAAAATTGAAGACCCATTAAATACTCACACTAGGGTTGAGCCACAACCCTAGTTAATGGGTTTAGCTACTCATAATTAAAGAAGAAATCAAAGTTTTAGATGAAATATAACTCATAAAAAGTAATTACAAGGGAAGAATCTAAGATTAATGGTTAAACAAGCTCTAAAATTACTCAAAATAACAAAAAGTTGCTGTTCACGTGTTCCTCTCACAACAGATGACCTAAAAATCTGAAAAAGAACTATTTATACCATAGCTAAATTTTTCTGACAAAATTGCCCCTCCGCTGACAGCGGAAACTGGGTCGCCTCAGCGCTTGGACTTCCGCGGCCGCGCAAAAGCAAGCACGGACCACGGTTCTTCTCTTTTTAGCTGGTTTGAACTTGAGTCTGCTGGGAGCGGAAAAACTACTGCCTTAGCGCTCCTCCAACCGCGGCCGCGAAATATGAGCGCGGACTGCGGTCTTCAATTTGAGCTCCAGACTTAGTTCTCTGAATCTCACTTCCGCTGAGGGCGAGAACTTGACCGCAGCCGCGTCAGAGACACCGCTATCGCGCAATTTCATCGCGGGAAGTGGTGACTGTCAAGCCCAAAATATAACTCTCTAAACCTTGCCACCACAGAGAGCGTAATCAAGACCGCCTCGGCGGTGGACCCTCCGCGTCCGCGTCTGTTTCTTCGCTGTCAGCGCCCTTTTGACTCAGCTTTGAACTTGTGCAGGTTTCACTCCTTTATGAGCTGGTTTTGACTTTCTTGTCTCTTTTTGACCAAACACTGCAAACAAGCACAATAAGTTAGCTTTCGGGAATACTTGTACACACTTTTAATCCAAAACCTAAGCAAAAAGGAGCATAAAATAGACTAGAATCCCTAGTTATCAACTCCCCCAAACTTAAGCTTTTGCTTGTCCTCAAGCAAACAAATTAATTCCCACCTCTTCAAGATAAAAGAAAGAAAAATTTCAGCTGTCCTAAAGTAACCTCATCTAGCATCAATTGGGACTAACAATTACCCTCAACTCAAATACATCATTAACAATGTTGATACCCAATTTTTCCCTGCATATTTTCACATATACAAAATACTTTCAAAATAACATATATATGCATATATAAGCATGCCTAAGGATTTTAGTATTTTTTCCCAACTTTTTAATGATTTTCAAAATCAATTTATTGTTCATTTTAGTAGTACAAAATCAGTAATTATTCCCAAAATCCTCAATTTTGGTGAATAACTTATTTTATCCCCATGTTTATACAAAAATATAGTTAAGGTAATTTTTTATACATTTTTTTACAAATTTATTCGGTATTTTAAAGCTAAATTGCATATAATTACAATTCTAGCCTATTTTAAGTTTAATAACATTCTAATTATAAAATTGGTTCCAGTATTTTTAAATTAATATTTATGTGTTATTAACTGACTCAGTACTTTTAATTTGCTTTTAAAATAATTTTTACTATTTTTATAAAAAAAAGGGAAAACTGGCTATTTAACATTTAGCCTCATTTCTTTGCAATTACAGCCTATTTACATTTCAATTTTAGCCCTCAAATTGACCCAATCCTAACCCAATTGGACCGGCCCAATTCCAATTTTACCCAACCCCTTAACCCATTTGTGTAACCCGCCCGGATTTTCTTTCAATCCAGGTCGTTGAACATTTTGATCAACGGCCAGGATCACCGCTTTCCATTTTAATTCACCAACCCCACCCTAATCCCCCCATTTCGTTTAGTCCGCCGCCCTTGAATACTCTCCACTCCCAAAATTCTCTCGAAGGAACCCTAACCGTCTCCGACCATTTTCCACCGTACTTTCACCGGAATCCATGGCTTCTCAGGCCATGGATGGTCTGTACTCACCCCGCCCCCCCTCCACCATTAGACCATGGGTGTTCGAAGCTTTGAGGTCTGACCTCGATGATTCTCTTTCAGACCTTCTTAGATCTATGGTTCTATGGCCTCTCCGGCCATGCTCAGGCGTATTCAAGCATTAGGAGCCTATTTCCCACCTCATCCGACTCCAGATCGGAGTTTCTTCCGAGCCTTTCTCATTTCTAGGGTTTCTCCGAAATCCTAAGCTATTCGAGGTTTTTCTTTGTTTGTTTTCTTAAATCTGTGATATATTTGTGTTCTACTGGATTTTTTAAGTGTTTTCCCCAATCTTTTCTTTCAAAATTGTTTCTCTTCGATTTAGGGTTTCTGAAAGGTTTTCAAAACATCTTTCTGATTCTTTTCTTTATGTGTGTTTGTCTATATTATGCTCGTGTGTTTTCCTTCTCTACCACGCATGTGTTGTTCTTCTGTTTTCTTCCCACTATACACGATTCTTCTATATCTTTGTATTCTACTGTGCCTTTAGACTAGGCTCGCATGTTAATCTTTGTTATGTTCTTCTATGTGTTCTTTGCTATATTTTCAGTATTTTTCTACTGTACGTGTTTCCTACTGAGTTCTTAAATTTTGTTTGTTTTACCTGACTTTGTTTGAGTTCTAAGCATGCTTCCTTTATTGTTTCTTAAGTTTACATCACTTCTTCTCTCTGCTGAACTTGCTTAAATTCCGAAGCTTTTCTCAAACATGTTCTTTATGCTTTCAAACCTGCTATCATATTTGTTGGTCTCTTATGAGTCTCTGAAAGAGACCTCTGAGTCTGTTTCAATGGCTTGCCTTCTCATCTCTGTGCCTGATTCGAGTGAAAACCCTAGAATTTGGGGGTTTCTTTGGCAAGTTTGATTTTGTGTTTGGACTGGGGTTCTACTTTGAAACCCTGAACTCTCAGACTCATTCTGAGTCTATAAATTGGACCTGAACCTTTTTTATGACTGTTTCTATGATAGTCTTTTCTAATCAGCATGACAACTCCTTCTTGTTTGATATTTGTGTGCCTTATATATGAGAAATTTTTCTTTCAAAAAGGTTTTGCCAATTATGATTGATTCCGAATTCCTTTTAGTAAGGTTTGATTGATTGTTATTGATTTTCCTTAAGTAAAACCCTTTCCTCTCTTTTCCTGACTTGGTTCATTCGAACAAAGCCTGCGATTTTGATTTTACTGACTATTTAATTGGTTCCTTTCCTTATTTTCACAAACCGTGTACCACTGGACTTTTTTTTCCTTAAATAAACTCCTATGTATTTACCCTCTTTGTGTTACTTTGGAAAAGATTTCAGTCAAATTCTTTCCTTAACTGTCTTCTACCCGTTTGAAATCAGAATCCCTTAACTAAAGGGAGACTTTATGTGATTGATTGTAAAACTATTTTCTTACCTTTTCTTACTTGCCTTCTGCACTATAAAAGGGGACTACCCTTCTGCACTTTCAAGGACACACGATTGAATACTCTTTAAGACAACTTCAAATTCAATACTTTTACACACCTTCAACTTACACTACTCACCTCACACTCTCAATTTCAATACTTTCACATTCTCATCTGAGTTTCTTCTGGCTGTTTGCTTGAAATTTGGGCTTTACTACTACTTTTTCTCTGCTTACTTCTGAAACTGGTATGTCCTAATTTAGTTTCAGCCATCACACCAATGTGTTTATTTACAGCTTATGCAATACTGTTTTCTTTGCTGTCCATGCTCATTGATTAATCTGTATATTATTCTCTTTGCACCTGTTTTCTACTGTGAATCCCTATACCCCTATTCCCTCTATGTGTTTGAGTTAAGGTTCAGGCATGGCAGTATCCAAATTGCTGCTCATGTTTGGACCCGATCCTTAATGAATCCTAACTCCCAAACAAATGTGGCTAACAGGCTGGTCAGGGGTGTGCCAGCACTCCTAATTGCTGGGTATGACCACCAGCCTGCCATGGCCTTCCCAGAATCCCCTCTATTGCACTTACACTCATTCCTAGTTTCTAAGTTCTGCCCCCCTCCTATGAGCCTTGCTTTGGGGCCTTGAGTTCCCTCTGAACTTGGACATCTGAGGGCTGACCCTTCCACACTGCACTTTAATTCAATTCTGCAATTTATTTGGGTGTAAGCACTGCCTGGAGTTCATGAAGCTCCTGGGAACTCTGACACACCCAAAAATGAGGAAAGCTTTGGAAATCAGATCTTTGGAGTTGGTTTATTTCATGTTTCAGACTTGGAGTCTAAATGAGGCTCTCCTTGGTTGTACTTTAATTTCTTATGTAATTTTAGTTTCCTTTATTCATTCTGGGTTGTAATAATTTGTAATAACTTATGGGGGTATATAGTGAAAAGGGGAGGGTCACTCATGTATGCATGTGGGTAGAGATCATGTTCTTAGGTGTTTATTCCTGCAATCTCATCCTGCTTTTCATCTATGCATATCATATAGAAATCCTGCTTATAGTTCTTCACTTATGCATGTCATATAGTGTCACGACCCGGATTTCCCACCCTCGGGGGTCGTGATGGCGCCAACTCATAGTAGCTAGGCAAGCCTTTTTTTTTATTACTTTTCCATTTATAAACAATTCTTTTTAACAATTTATGACAACAACATAAAACAACAAAACTTATTAATAGCGGAAGTCTTAATTATAGAAACTGAATAAAATACGGAGTAGTCAATATAAGCCTCTACCCAAGACTGGTGTCACATTACTCACGAACTGCTAAGAGTTTACTAAATACAAGGTCTGAAAGAAACATAAATCTGTTTATCCTGAATACAAAGAGATGACAGTCTAATATAAGGATAGAAGGGAGACGCCGGGCCTGCGGACGCCTGCAAGGCTACCTCGGGTCTCTCCGGACTGAAGATATGCTCCCGAACTAAAGCTGATGCTGCTGCTCGAAACCTGCACCTGTGCAAAAATGCACAGAGTGTAGCATCAGCACAACCGACCCCATGTGCTGGTAAGTGTCTAGCCTAACCCCGGCGAAGTAGTGAAGAGGCTAGACCAGACTACCACATAAACCTGTGCAATTTCATATATATATATACAGCCGAATCGAAATACAAAGCACATAAACAATATGGGAGGGGAACATGCTGTGGGGAGTATAATAAATTCCAAATAAGAGTCGTCCAATAATAAAGGAATACAACACAACTCAATAGTACATAATGAAATAGAATTCGACCAGTACACGGCATCACCCTTCGTGCTTTTACTCTCGTCCTCACCAAGCAATAACATGTGCACGGCATCACCCTTCGTGCTTTTACTCTCATTCCTCACATATATCAATAGAATCGGCACGGAATGGTACATCGTGCGGCACGGCATCACCCTTCGTGCTTTAACACTCTTTCTCATAATAAACAACAATGCACGGCATCACCCTTCATGCTTTACACTCTTTCCTTACCATAAACAAACAGTGTACGGCATTACCCTTCGTGCTTTAACACTCTTCCTCACCCAATCAACAATCACAAACAAGGGCAAGGGAAATAAATAAACAATAATAAAAATCCCGGCAAGGGAACACAAACAACAATTAAAAACCCAGCAAGGGTACAATATCAATAACCAACAACGTCCCGGCAAGGGAATGAATCATTAACTCTTTTCTTTCTTTCACTTTCATCTCATAGTTCACATTATCGCTTGAGCCAATGCTCCAAAGAGTTACTTATCTCATATACCTTCACAATTTGTATTTCAACCCGAGCCAATGCTCCACTAAGTTTCAAGATCACAATTACTTTCACAAGGTCTTTACAACATATAGAAGTCATCATTTAAGCATGGAAGGCATAACAACAACCAAACTATTCGCAAATAAGGACTCACGGTCATGCTAGACACCAATGTATAGATACTCGTCGCCATACCTATACATCGTACTCGACAATTGGCAAGTTACAAATAAGACTCAACTCCTATTCCCTCAAGCTAGGGTTAAACCAAACACTTACCTCAAAGCCTTGAATTCCACTCAATCCTCAACAATCGCTTTACCCCGCGATTCCACCTCCAATTTGCTCGAATCTAGTCACATATTGCTCAATTACTTTAATAAACACTAAATGAATCAATTTGAATGCGTAAAAATGAATTTCCCAAGTTTTTCCCAAAAATTCCAAAATCGCCCCCGGGCCCACGTGGTCACAACCCGAGGTTCGAACCAAAACCCGGTTATCCATTCCCCCACGAACTCAAATATGTAATTTGTTTTGAAATCGGACCTCAAATCGAGGTCCAAATCCCCAATTTTTAGAAAACCTAGGTTCTACCCAAAAACCCCAATTTCACCCATGAAAATCCTTGATTTTAAGTGGAAAACATGTTAAATGATGTTAAAGATTGAAAGAATTGAGTAAAAATCGACTTACAAATGATTTGGGATGAAGTTTGTTCTTGAAAAATTGCCTATGGTGTTTGGGTTTTGAAAGAATGGTGAAAAGTGACTTGAAAGTCGACTAAGTATGAAAAAAGCAGGTTGCAGATATGGGAAATGCGAAGTTGGGTTCGCAATTGCGAACCCTGCAGCTTGGGAAATGCGACACTACTGTTCGCATTTGCGAACTGAGGCTGACCAAGGGACCTTCGCATTTGCGAAAATGGTCTCGCATTTGCGAACCAGTGGCCGTCGCATTTGCGACGCCTGGCTTCGCATTTGCGAACCTTGGCCTGCTTAGGCTGGTTTCGCATTTGCGAAAAAAACCTCTGGACCTTCGCATTTGCGAACTCTGGCTTCACAAATGCGAAAACTACAGATCAGCTGATACCAGGTTTTTCCAAAATGAAAATTGCAATCCGACACCTATCCAAAACTCACCCGAGCCCTCGGGGCTCCAAACCCATTATACACACAACCTCAAAAACATCCTACGAACTTACTCGTGTGATCAAATCGCCAAAATAACATCAAAAAACAACGAATCAAACCTCAAAACTCTTGAATTCTTCCAAATTTTCATTAAACATAAATTTTCCATTTTTGGTCCGAAACACGTCAAACGACGTCCGATTTCAACCAAACTTTACAGAAAGGGCTTATACCATATATAAGACTTGTACCGGGCGCCGGAACCAAAATACGAGCCCGATACCACAGTCTTTTAATCAAATTTCATTTCCAATTTCCTTAGTAATTTCAGAAAAACAATTTCACAGAAAAATTCATTACTCGGGCTCTAGACCTCGGAATTCGACTCCGGGCATATGCCCGAGTCCCATATTTTTCTACGGACCCTCCGGGACCGTCAAATCATGGGTCCGGGTCCGTTTACCCAAAATGTTGACCGAAGTCAACTATATTCATATTAATATCAAAATTTAGCATTTTTCACACGGAGTTCATATTTAAGCTTTCCGGCTATGCGCCCGGACTGTGCACGCAAATCGAGGCAACCCTGAATGATGTTTTCGAGGCCTCGGAAGCACGGAATGAGTGAGAAAACAGGTGATGACCCTTTGGGTCGTCACATTCTCTACCTCTAAAACAACCGTTCGTCCTCGAACGGACAAAAGAAAGAACTACCTAAGTCGGGGAAAAGATGAAGATAACGACTCCGCATGTCAGACTCGGACTCCCAGGTCGATGCCTCAGGGGCCTGACCTCTCCACTGAACACGAACAGAAGGGAAACTCTTAGATCTCAACTGACGAACCTGCCGGTCCAAAATAGCTACCGGCTCCTCCTCATAAGATAGATCCTTGTCCAACTGGACAGTGCTGAAATCTAACACGTGGGCTGGATCGCCGTGATACCTCCGAAGCATGGACCCATGGAAAACTGGATGCACGGCTGATAAGCTGGGCGGCAATGCAAGTCTATAAGCCACCTCTCACACTCGATCAAGAATCTCAAACGGACCAATGAACCTAGGGCTAAGCTTACCCTTCTTCCCAAATCTCATCACGCCCTTCATAGGCGACACTCGGAGCAATACCCGCTCACCAACCATGAAAGCTACATCTCGAACCTTACGATCCGCATAGCTCTTTTGCCTAGACTGAGCTGAACGAAGCCTATCCTGAATGATCTTGACCTTGTCCAAGGCTTCCTGAACGAAATCCGTACCTATCAACCGAGCCTCTCCCGGCTCAAGCCATCCGATCGGAGACCGGCACCGCCTACCATACAAAGCCTCATAAGGAGCCATCTGGATGCTCGACTGGTAGCTGTTGTTGTAGGCAAACTCCGCTAAAGGCAAGAACTGATCCCATGAACCTCCAAAGTCAATAACACAAGCCCGGAGCATATCCTCCAAAATCTGAATAGTCCGCTCGGACTGACCGTCCTTCTGGGGATGGAATGTTGTGCTCAACTCGACCCGTGTGCCCAACTCTCGCTGAACTGCTCTCCAGAAGCGCGAGGTAAACTGCGTACCCCGATCCGAAATGATAGATGCCGGCACACCATGAAGGCGAACAATCTCCCGGATATAAATCTCAGCTAATCTCTCGGATGAATAGGAGACTGCCACAGGAATGAAGTGCGCTGACTTGGTCAGCCTATCCAAAATGACCCAAACTGCATCGAACTTCTTCCGAGTCAACGGAAGTCAGGTAACGAAGTCCATAGTGATCCTCTCCCACTTCCACTCGGGAAGCTCAATCCTCTGAAATACACCACCAGGCCTCTGATGATCGTACTTAACCTGCTGACAATTCAAACAACGAGCCACATATGCTACGATATCCTTCTTCATTCTACGCCACCAATAATGCTGCCGCAAATCCTGATACATCTTCGCGGCGCCCGGATGAATAGAGTACCGGGAACTATGGGCCTCCTCTAAGATCAACTCTCGAAGCCCATCCACATTAGGCACACAAACTCGCCCCTGCAATCTCAAAACTCCATCCGCATCTAAGGTAACCTGCTTGGCACCTCCTCGCTGCACCATGTCTCTAAGGACACACAAATGGGGATCATCAAACTGCCGATCACGGATACGCTCCAATAATGAAGAACGAGCGACTGTGCAAGCTAATACTCGGTTAGGCTCAGAAATATCCAACCTCACAAATCGATTGGCCAAGGCTTGAACATCCAAAGCAAGCGGCCTCTGGCTGACCGGAATATAAGCAAGACTACCCATGCTGGCTGACTTTCTACTCAACGCATCGGCCACCATGTTGGCCTTCCCCGGATGATATAAAATGGTGACATCATAATCTTTCAATAACTCTAACCACCTCCTCTGCCTCAGATTCAACTCCTTTTGCTTGAACAAGTACTGAAGACTCTTGTGGTCAGTGAACACCTCACATGCCACGCCATATAGATAGTGCCTCCAAATCTTTAAGGCGTGAACTATGGTTGCCAACTCCAAATCATGTACCGGATAGTTCTTCTCATGAATCTTCAACTGCCTCGAAGCATAGGCAATGACCTTGCCATCCTGCATCAACACTGCTCCAAGCCCAACACGGGAAGCATCACAATAAACGGTATAGGGCCCTGAACCTGTGGGCAAAACCAACACCGGTGCCGTAGTCAGAGCTGTCTTGAGCTTCTGAAAGCTCGCCTCACACTCATCCGACCATCTGAACTGGGCACCCTTCTGGGTCAATCTGGTCATCGGGGCTGCAATAGATGAAAATCCCTCCACGAACTGACGATAGTAGCCTGCTAACCCCAAGAAACTCCGAATCTCTGTAGCTGATGCTGGTCGAGGCCAGTTCTTGACTGCCTCAATCTTCTTCGGGTCCACCTGAATACCCTCTGCTGATACAACGTGACCCAGGAATGCAACTGAACTTAGCCAGAACTCACACTTGGAGAACTTGGCATATAACTGACTATCCCTCAGAGTCTGAAGAACCACTCTAAGGTGCTGCTCGTGCTCCTCCTGGCTGCGGGAGTACACCAAAATATCGTCAATAAAGACTATCACGAACATGTCCAAATATGGCCTAAACACTCGGTTCATCAACTCCATAAATGCTGCTGGGGCATTGGTCAACCCAAATGACATGACCAAGAACTCATAATGCCCATACCGAGTACGGAAAGCTGTCTTAGGGACATCAGATGCCCTAATCCTCAACTGATGGTAGCCAGATCGCAAGTCAATCTTGGAGAATACCCTGGCACCCTGAAGCTGGTCGAACAAATCATCAATCCTCGGCAGTGGATACTTATTCTTAATCGTTACCTTGTTCAATTGCCGGTAATCAATGCACATTCTCATTGACCCATCCTTCTTTTTGACAAATAACACCGGCGCACCCCAAGGAGAGACACTGGGTCTAATGAAACCCTTCTCAAGCAAATCCTGCAACTGGTCCTTTAACTCCTTCAGCTCTGGCGGGGCCATACGATATGGCGGAATAGAAATGGGCTGGGTGCCCGGAGCCAAATCAATGCAAAAATCAATGTCCCTATCGGGTGGCATACCCGGCAGGTCTGAAGAGAAAATATCTGGAAACTCCCGGACAATAGGCACAGAATCTATAGGAGGAACCTCAGTACTGGAATCACGAACATAGGCCAAATAGGCCAGACACCCCTTCTCGACCATACGTCGAGCCTTCACGTACGAAATGACGCTGCGGGTAGAATAAACTGGAGTGCCTCTCCACTCTAAACGAGGCATACCCGGCAACGCTAAGGTCACAGTCTTGGCATGGCAGTCCAAGATAGCGTGATAGGCGATAGCCAATCCATACCCAATATGATATCGAAGTCAACCATATCTAAGAGCAACAAGTCTACACGGGTCTCCAGACCCCCAATCACTACAACACACGAACGATGGACTCGGTCGACTACGATAGAGTCCCCCACCGGTGTAGACACATATACAGGAACACCCCACTAGGCATGACCAAGCAGGGTGCGAAATAAGATGAAACATAAGAATACGTAGACCCTGGATCAAATAGTACCGAAGCATCTCGGTCACAAACCAGAACCGTACCTGTGATGACTACATCTGAAGCCTCAGCCTTGGGCCTGGCCTGAAGAGCATAACAACGGGGTTGGGCCCCACCACCCTGAACCGTATCCCTAGGTCGATCTGCTGCTGGCTGACCTCCACCCCTGGCGGTCTGGGCTCCACCTCTATGACCTCTACCTCTACTTCTAGTACCTCTACCCCCGCCTCTAGCTAGCTGGGCTGGCTGTGGAGCACCTGGTGCCTGGAACATGGCACGAGAATCCTGGCGCGGAGAACTGCTCGGTGCTCGAGGGCAAAATCTGGCAATATGACCCGTGTCACCACAAGTGTAACAAGCCCTCAACTGCTGAGTCTGCTGTCCCTGTCGACCTGAATGGCCTCCCGAAAACTCTAAAGTGGCGGTGCGCTGATAGGAGCTGGCGGTGCACTGAGTGGCTGCTGATCGGAATAGTATGCCTGAGAACCACGGCCACCTGATGTACCGTGAGAAACCTGAAGGGCCGACTGAAAGGGCCTAGGAGGATGGCCTCTACCATATGAATCTCTACCTCCAGATGAGGTACCACTGAATCTGTCGGAATGACGGGCTCTCTTGTCTCCCCCGTGACCACTCCCTTGTGACAGAACCATCTCAACTCGGTGGGCCACATTGGCCGCCTCCTGAAAGCTGATCTCAGTACCAGTCTCCCTAGCCATTTGGAGACGAATCGGCTGAAGCAAACCATCGATAAACCTCCTCACCCTCTCTCTCTCTCGGTGGGAAGTATGACAAGAGCATGGCGAGCTAGATCAATAAACCGGGTCTCATACTGAGAGACCGTCATAGAACCCTGCTGGAGGCGCTCGAACTGCCTCCGATAAGCATCTCTCTGAGTAACGGGGAGAAACTTCTCCAGGAACAACTCTGAAAACTGATCCCAAGTCAAAGACGGCGACCCTGCTGGTCTGGCTAAACAGAAATCTCTCCACCAAGTCTTGGCGGATCCAGATAGGCGGAATGCAGCAAAATCAACTCCATTGACTCAACAATGCCCATGTTCCGAAGAACCTCGTGGCAGCATATAAGAAATCCTGGGGGTCCTCAGAAGAAGCACCGCTGAATGTAGTAGTGAAGAGCTTGGTGAACCTATCCAGCCTCCACAAAGCATCTGCGGACATAGCTGCTCCATCGCCGATCTGAGCAACTACCCCCGGCTGAACTGCCATAGCTGGCTGAACCACTGGAATCTGACCCTGGGGAGCTACCTGCTCCGGAGTACGTGTAGCAGGAGTCTGGGCTCCTCCTCCAGCCTGAGAAGTGGCTGGTGCTACAGGAAGCAATCCTGCTCGGGTGACACTCTCCATGAGGCCCACCAACCGGACCAAAGCGTCCTGAAGAACTGGGGTAGCAATAAACCCCTCTGGGACCTGAGCTGGGCCCACCGGAACTGCTGCGGCTGGGGCCGGAACCTCCTCCTCGAAGTCAACCTGAGGCTCCGCCGCTGGTGCTGCTGCTTGGGGCTGAGCTCTGCCCCTACCTCGGCCTCTAGCACGGCCTCGTCCTCGCCCTCTGCCCCTAGCAGGAGTTTCCTGGGGCTCGGACTGCTGATCGCTAGATGAAGAAGCGCGTGTTCTCGCCATCTGAGAAAGAACAGAGTGGAAATCCAATTAGCATTGAGAAACAGAACCGCACGACTAGAAAGAATAAATGTGAAACTTTTCCTAACTCTGTAGCCTCTGGGGGATAAATACAGACGTCTCCGTACCGATCCCTCAGACTCTACCAAGTTTGTCCGTGATTTGTGAGACCTGTAACCTAGTGCTCTGATACCAACTTGTCACGACCCGGATTTCCCACCCTCGGGGGTCGTGATGGCGCCTACTCATAGTAGCTAGGCAAGCCATTTTGATTACTTTTCCATTAATAAACAATTCTTTTTAACAATTTATGACAACAATATAAAACAGCAAAACTAATTAATAGCAGAAGTCTTAATTATAGAAACTGAATAAAATACGGAGTAGTCAATATAAGTCTCTACCCAAGACTGGTGTCACAAGACTCACGAACTTCTAAGAGTTTACTAAATACAAGGTCTGAAAGAAACATAAATTATTTATCCCGAATACAAAGAGATGACAGTCTAATATAAGGATAGAAGGGAGACGCCGGGCCTGCGGACGCCTGCAAGGCTACCTCGAGACTCTCCGGACTGAAGATATGCTCCCGAACTAAAGGTGCTGCTGCTGCTGCTCGAAACCTGGACCTGTGCAAAAATGCACAGAGTGTAGCATCAGTACAACCGACCCCATGTGCTGGTAAGTGTCTAGCCTAACCCCGGCGAAGTAGTGACGAGGCTAGACCAGACTACCACATAAACCTGTGCAATTTCATATATATTATATATATATATATAAAGCGGAATCGAAATGCAAAACAGATAAACAATATGGGAGGGGAACATGCTGTGGGGAGTATAATAAATTCCAAATAAGAGTTGTCCAATAATGAGGAATACAACACAACTCAATAGTACGTTATGAAACAGAATTCAACCAGTGCACGACATCACCCTTCGTGCTTTTACTCTCGTCCTCACCAAGCAATAACATGTGCACGGCATCAGCGTTCGTGCTTTTACTCTCATTCCTCACATATATCAATAGAATCGGCACGGAATGGTACATCGTGCGGCATGGCATCACCCTTCGTGCTTTAACACTCTTTCTCATAATAAGCAACAATGCACGGCATCACCCTTCGTGCTTTACACTCTTTCCTTACCATAAACAAACAGTGCACGGCATCACCCTTCGTGCTTTAACACTCTTCCTTACCCAATCAACAATCACAAACAAGGGCAAGGGAAATAAATAACAATAATGAAAATCCCGGCAAGGGAACACAAACAACAATTAAAAACCCGGCAAAGATGCAATATCAATAACCAACAACATCCCGGCAAGGGAATGAATCATTAACTCTTTTCTTTCTTTCACTTTCATCTCATAGTTCACATTATCACTTGAGCCAATGCTCCAAAGAGTTACTTATCTCATATACCTTCACAATTTGTATTTCAACCCGAGCTAATACTCCACTAAGTTTCAAGATCACAATTTCTTTAACAAGGTCTTTACAACATATAGAAGTCATCATTTAAGCATGGAAGGCATAACAATAACCAAAGTATTCGCAAATAAGGACTCACGGTCATGCTAGACACCAATGTATAGATACTCGTCACCATGCCTATACATCGTACTCGACAATTAGCAAGGTACAAATAAAACTTAACTCCTATTCCCTCAAGATAGAGTTAAACCAAACACTTACCTCAAAGCCTTAAATTCCACTCAATCCTCAACAATCGCTTTACCCCTCGATTCCATCTCCAATTTGCTCGAATCTAGTCACAAATTGCTCAATTACTTTAATAAACACTAAATGAATCAATTTGAATGCATAAAAATGAATTTCCCAAGTTTTTCCCAAAAATTCTAAAGTCGCCCTCGGGCCCACGTGGTCAAAACCCGAGGTTCGAACCAAAACCCGGTTACCCATTCCCCCACGAACTCAAATATGTAATTTGTTTTGAAATCGGACCTCAAATCGAGGTCCAAATCCCCAATTTTTAGAAAACCTAGGTTCTACCCAAAAACCCCAATTTCACCCCTGAAAATCCTTGATTTTAAGTGGAAAACATGTTAAATGATGTTAAAGATTGAAAGAATTGAGTAAAAATCGACTTACAAATAATTTGGGATGAAGTTTGTTCTTGAAAAATCGCCTATGGTGTTTGGGTTTTGAAAGAATGGTGAAAAGTGATGAAAATTCGACTAAGTTTAAAATTTGCTGGGCCTCGAATATGGGAATTGCGAACCCCGACCTGCTAACTTGGGAATTGCGAAGTCAAGTTCGCATTTGCAAACACTGTGCACAATGCCGGACTTCGCATTTGCGAGAATGCGATCAAACACCCCCCGCATTAATGAGCACCATGATCGCATTTGCGACCAGTGCCCGAAATTTCCATGTTCGCATTTGCGAGCAAATGAATCGCATTTGCGATCCTATGCCCAGTCCCCAGACTTCGCAATTGCGACTCAAAGCTCGCGTTTGCGAGCTCGCAATTGCGAGTCTCCTCTTCGCATTTGCGAAAATCACAGAAGCCAAAATACCAGATCTTTACCAGTTCAAAAATGCAATGCGTGACCTATCCAAAACTCACCCGAGCCCTTGGGGCTCCAAACCAAATATACACACAACCTCAAAAACATCCTACGGACTTACTTATGCGATCAAATTGCCAAAATAACATCAAAAACAACGGATCAAGCCTCAAAACTCATGATTTCTTCCAAATTTTCATAAAACATCAATTTTTCCATTTTAAGTCCGAAACACATCAAACGACGTCCGATTTCAACCAAACTTTACAGAAAGCGCTTAAACCATATATAAGACTTGTACCGGACGCCGGAACTAAAATACGGGCCCGATACCACGGTCTTTTAATCAAATTTCATTTTTATTTTCCTTAATCATTTCCAAAAAACAATTTCACACAAAAATTTATTTCTCGGGCTTGGGACCTCGGAATTCGATTTCGGGCATACGCCCAAGTCTCATATTTTCCTACGGACCCTCCGGGACCGTCAAATCACGAGTCCGGGTCCGTTTACCCAAAATATTGACCGAAGTCAAATATATTCATATTAATATCAATATTTAGCATTTTTCACACAGAATTCATATTTAAGCTTTCCGGCTATGCGCCCGGACTGCGCACGCAAATTGAGGCAACCCTAAATGAGGTTTTCAAGGCCTCGGAAGCACGGAATGAGTAAGAAAACAGGTGATGACCCTTTGGGTCGTCACATTCTCCACCTCTAAAACAACCGTTCGTCCTCGAACGGACAAAAGAAAGAAGTACCTGAGTCGGGGAAAAGATGAGGATAACGACTCCGCATGTCCGACTCGGACTCCCAGGTCGATGCCTCAGGAGGCTGACCTCTCCACTGAACACGAACGTAAGGGAAACTCTTGGATCTCAACTGACGAACCTGCCGGTCCAAAATAGCTACCGGGTCCTCCTCATAAGACAGATCCTTTTCCAACTGGACAGTGCTGAAATCTAACACGTGGGCTGGATCGCTGTGATACCTCCGAAGCATGGACACATGAAAAACTGGATGCACGGCTGATAAGCTGGGCGGCAATGCAAGTCTATAAGCCACCTCTCCCACTCGATCAAGAATCTTAAACGGACCAATAAACCTCGGGCTAAGCTTGCCCTTCTTCCCAAATCTCATCACGCCCTTCATAGGCGACACTCGGAGCAATACCCGCTCACCAACCATGAAAGCTACATCTCGAACCTTACGATCCGCATAGCTCTTTTGCCTAGACTGAGCTGAACGAAGCCTATCCTGAATGATCTTGACCTTGTCCAAGGCTTCCTGAACCAAATCCGTACAGCCTCTCCCGGCTCAAACCATCCAATCGGAGACCGGCACCGCCTACCATACAAAGCCTCATAAGGAGCCATCTGGATGCTCGACTGGTAGCTGTTGCTGTAGGCAAACTCCGCTAAAGGCAAGAACTGATCTCATGAACCTCCAAAGTCAATAACACAAGCTCGAAGCATATCCTCCAAAATCTGAATAGTCCGCTCGGACTGGCCATCCGTCTAGGGATGAAATGCTGTGCTCAACTCAACCCGTGTGCCCAACTCTCGCTGGACTGCTCCCCAGAAGCGCGAGGTAAACTGCGTACCCCGGTCCGAAATGATAGATACCGGCACACCATAAAGGCGAACAATCTCCCGGATATAGATCTCAGCCAACCTCTCGGATGAATAGGAGACTACCACATGAATGAAATGTGCTGACTTGGTCAGCCTATCCACAATGACCCAAACTGCATCGAACTTCTTCCGAGTCAACGGAAGTCCGGTAACGAAGTCCATAGTGATCCTCTCCCACTTCCACTCGGGAAGCTCAATCCTCTGAAATACACCACCAGGCCTCTGATGCTCGTACTTAACCTGCTGACAATTCAAACAACGAGCCACATATGCTACGATATCCTTCTTCATTCTACGCCACCAATAATGCTGCCGCAAATCCTGATACATCTTCGCGGCGCCCGGATGAATAGAGTACCGGGAACTATGGGCCTCCTCTAAGATCAACTCTCGAAGCCCATCCACATTAGGCACACAAACTCGCCCCTAAAATCTCAAAACTCCATCCGCATCTAAGGTAACCTGCTTGGCACCTCCTCGCTGCACCGTGTCTCTAAGGACACACAAATGGGGATCATCAAACTACCGATCACGGATACGCTCCAATAATGAAGAACGAGCGACCGTGCAAGCTAATACTCGGCTAGGCTCAGAAATATCCAGCCTCACAAATCGATTGGCCAAAGCCTGAACCTCCAAAGCAAGCGGCCTCTGACTGACCGGAATATAAGCAAGACTGCCCATACTGGCTGACTTCCTACTCAAAGCATCGGCCACCATACTTAGCCTTCCCCCGGATCNCTTCGTGCTTTTACTCTCATTCCTCACATATATCAATAGAATCGGCACGGAATGGTACATCGTGCGGCACGGCATCACCCTTCGTGCTTTAACACTCTTTCTCATAATAAGCAACAATGCACGGCATCACCCTTCGTGCTTTACACTCTTTCCTTACCATAAACAAACAGTGCACGGCATCACCCTTCATGCTTTAACACTCTTCCTCACCGAATCAACAATCAAAAACAAGGGCAAGGGAAATAAATAAAAAATAATAAAAATCCCGGCAAGGGAACACAAACAACAATTAAAAACCCGGCAAGGGTACAATATCAATAACCAACAACGTCCCGGCAAGGGAATGAATCATTAACTCTTTTCTTTCTTTCACTTTCATCTCATAGTTCACATTATCGCTTGAGCCAATGCTCCAAAGAGTTACTTATCTCATATACCTTCACAATTTGTATTTCAACCCGAGCCAATGCTCCACTAAGTTTCAAGATCACAATTTCTTTCACAAGGTCTTTACAACATATAGAAGTCATCATTTAAGCATGGAAGGCATAACAACAACCAAACTATTCGCAAATAAGGACTCACGGTCATGCTAGACACCAATGTATAGATACTCGTCGCCATGCCTATACATCGTACTCGACAATTGGCAAGTTACAAATAAGACTCAACTCATATTCCCTCAAGCTAGGGTTAAACCAAACACTTACCTCAAAGCCTTGAATTCCACTCAATCCTCAACAATCGCTTTACCCCGCGATTCCACCTCCAATTTGCTCGAATCTAGTCACAAATTGCTCAATTACTTTAATAAACACTAAATGAATCAATTTGAATGCATAAAAATGAATTTCCCAAGTTTTTCCCAAAAATTCCAAAATCGCCCCCGGGCCCACGCGGTCAAAACTCGAGGTTCGAACTAAAACCCGGGTACCCACTCCCCCACGAACTCAAATATGTAATTTGTTTTGAAATTGGACCTCAAATCGAGGTCCAAATCCCCAATTTTTAGAAAACCTAGGTTCTACCCAAAAACCCCAATTTCACGCATGAAAATCCTTGATTTTAAGTGGAAAACATGTTAAATGATGTTAAAGATTGAAAGAATTGAGTAAAAATCGACTTACAAATGATTTGGGATGAAGTTTGTTCTTGAAAAATCGCCTATGGTGTTTGGGTTTTGAAAGAATGGTGAAAAGTGACTTGAAATTCGTCTAAGTATGAAAAATGCAGGTTATAGATATGGGAAATGCGAAGTTGGGTTCGCAATTGCGAACCCTGCAGGCTTGGGAAATGCGACACTACTGTTCGCATTTGCGAACTGAGGCTGACCAAGGGACCTTCGCATTTGCAAAAATGGTCTCGCATTTGCGAACCAGTGGCCGTCGCATTTGCGATGCCTGGCTTCGCATTTGCGAACCTTGGCCTGCTTAGGCTGGTTTCGCATTTGCGAAAAAAACCTCCGCATTTGCGATAGCTGGACCTTCGCATTTGCGAATTCTAGCTTCGCAAATGCGAAAACTGTAGATCAGCTGATACCAGGTTTTTCCAAAATGAAAAATGCAATCCGACACCTAGCCAAAACTCACCCGAGCCCTCGGGGCTCCAAACCCATTATACACACAACCTCAAAAACATCCTACGGACTTCCTCCTGCGGTTAAATCGCCAAAATAACATCAAAAATAATGGATCAAACCTCAAAACTCATGAATTCTTCCAAATTTTCATAAAACATAAATTTTCCATTTTTGGTCCAAACACGTCAAACGACGTCCGATTTCAACCAAACTTTACAGAAAGCGCTTAAACCATATATAAGACTTGTACCGGGCGTCGGAACCAAAATACGAGCCCGATACCACAGTCTTTTAATCAAATTTCATTTCCAATTTCCTTAGTAATTTCAAAAAAACAATTTCACAGAAAAATTCATTACTCGGGCTCTAGACCTCGGAATTCGACTCTGGGCATATGCCCGAGTCCCATATTTTTCTATAGACCCTCCGGGACCGTCAAATCACGGGTCCGGGTCCGGTCCGTTTACCCAAAATATTGACCGAAGTCAACTATATTCATATTAATATCAGAATTTAGCATTTTTCACACGGAGTTCATATTTAAGCTTTCCGGCTATGCGCCCGGACTGCACACACAAATCGAGGCAACCCTAAATGAGGTTTTCGAGGCCTCAGAAGCACGGAATGAGTGAGAAAACAGGTGATGACCCTTTGGGTCGTCACATATAGAAATCCTGTCTATAGTTCTGCACTTATGCATTTCACATAGAAATCCTGCTTATAGTTCTGCACTTATGCACGTCATATAGAAATCCTGTCTATAGTTCTGCACTTACGCATTTCATATAGAAATTCTGCTTATAGTTTTGCACTTATGCATATATAGATACCATGCCTTTGAGGTTCTGCACTCATATAGATACCATGACTATAGGCTTCTGCATTCTTGCATCGTATAGATAACCTGCCTATAGGATCTTTTAAATTCTGCATTTTGCATCTATCGTTAGGCAAACGGTTTATAGGTTTAAAATAACAAAGTCGCATTATAGATACCATGCCTATAGGACTCTCGCGTTTCTATAAACATTTTTAAAATCAATCACGCCTAAAAAGCATGTCTATAAGGGTAATCCACTGAATCTGAATCAAGCCTAAAATTAACAATTTCGATACTCAACATCTGCAGAGTGTATGTTTGCTTTCTTTAAAATCAGTATACTTCGCATTGCTAAATATCATGCCCATAGGTCTCACCTAGGCAAGCCATTAGGTAATTAATTAACTATACGAGTCTTTAATAATTACAACCAGCGGGCGGGCCTAATTTGGACTTCTTATCTGAAAATATGTGATAAATCAGCCACGCCTTAACGTTTAAGTTTAATTAAAGACCTAATCAGTATCTGAAAGACATGCTAAAACTATATGTTCTTTATATTTTAAGGAGGTTTGTTTGAGCCTTGTCTGTTTTGTGCTCCCCCATACTTGTCATGTATGTTTTGAATGTCGCCTTAGACTTTTGTCCTTTTTAAACTCTAAAAGCCAATTTTCCCTCCCCTTTAGGACTAGTAGTCCCTAATACCTCCGGGGCTGATAGGATTGGGACGGGTAATAGCATGCAATAAGTAACGAGACCATTCCGCGATTTAATACCTTAACGGGGTGGGTAAGGGTAGACATGGATATGATGACCACGCGATAACACCACGTGTATAAATGGTTATCGGGTGTTGTGTGGGGTGATCCGTGTTATTTATAAACCTAGGACCCCCCTCCCTCTTTACTTGTTTACTTCCATTTTCCAGAATTTTAAAGCTGTTTAGTTTTTAGTTTCTTTAACTTCTTCTTTTACTTCAATCACTTGTACTTATTATGCAAAATCTCTCTTTTAATTGTCTGATTTTCAGTACTGTTTCTCCCCAAACTTCCGCATCTTTCTCTTTTTTTTCGAATTACTTGCACCAGCTATTTGACCCCTTCTCCTTTACTTGTGTATCTTTCTTTAATTATAAAACTACCTTCTTCCAAATTTCAGCACTCTTTAAACCTCTTGTACTTCTTTTATTTGCAACCGTTATGTGAAAGTTACCTAGTATTTACAGTGCTTGCTTGATTACTTGTTGTTTGTATTTAAAGTCACAATTGTAGCATGACCGGGAACCACACTAGTGGATCTTGAGGGGTGCCTAACACCTTCCTCTCGAGATAATTTCAAGCCCTTACCCAACCTCTGGTTTTCTAAATCAAATTCATTTTTAGTGTCCTAATGCACTTAATCATTAGGTGGAGACTATTCTAAATTGCAAACCCAATTCCCAAAAGGAAAAGAGTTGTCCGCCCAAGTGCCATAAACCCGATTTTGCGAGAAAAAGGGGGCATCGACAAACAATACACAACCTTTTTAGCACCATGGATTTAGTGCGACACAAAAGCATCAAGAGTTGACTCAACTCATCAAGGAAACTCTTTCTATCACATTAGTCACTGTGGAACCCAAACTCATACTCCTCGACTCTCCAAAAGCAAACCTCACTTTTAGATTGTAGCACTCAGAACGAGGATTACAGAAAATACACTCATCTCTCTCAAAGGAAGGTCACAATTCCGGCTCTAAGTACCATAAGCTTGCCCCTTATGTGAGTCATCACTAATGTAAGCTCACTCAACTCAAGATCATATAGGGCTTTTGCGGGAATGTAATGAAGGCTTTTGGTTCAAGGTGGAATATATTGGTCTATGAAGGTTTAATCTTTCCTTAAGCACTTCATTTTCTTCATTTTGGCTCACATTTTCTTGACTCTTTGAGTCATTTACTTCTTCCTTGGGGCTAGAGAGACACACTGTCACTCTTTCTTGTTCATGTCAATCCTTCTTCTCCTTTCTAGTCTTTCCAAGCCTTTCATTTTTTTGCTTTTATTGAATCCCTTCATTTCTTCTACATTGTTCACTTTCTTTTTGATTTTTTGGCTTTTTCTTTCTTTTTTCTTTTTCCTTCCCTTTTCTTCCTTTTTGTACCTTTTATCACTTTTGCATTCCTCGTCTCATCCCCCAAACTTATACTTTTGCCAATTTGTGCTAAGGAAAGATCAGGTGCTAAGATAGGATCATTTTAGAACGGATGAAGGCTTGTATCATGGTTTTTTGAAAGAAGAAGGGTTATGGCTCAACGGGGTTGACTAGGGATGTCATTTTTGGGTGGGATATGGATGGTTTCAAGTCTCAATTAGGATCAAGGAGTGCCTATAATCACTTCTCAAGCCGAGCTACACTTAGGATTTCGCTTAGACAAACATTCAGGGCAAGTTCTAGACTTATTGGCACGGGACTTGGACTTGCAAATCAATACCTCACCACACAAGCTATAGGATTGCTAAAGAGACAGAGTCGAGGGCTCACAGAAACCTTAGCTAAGATTTGAGCAACGCAAATGGTTCCGAAAAACCACTCGATGATTGTTTAGCCAACACAATAGTCTCAAGGTCACAACTATCACCATCCTTTACACATCAATTTATTTTTAACCATAAGGTCAAAGGTAAATGTGTTAGGCCCAAGTGAAGATTTGCCTGAGGCACTATTGTTCATTAGCTACTATTTACACAAAATGAAAAGAAAACAGACTCAAACCCTAAGAAGATTGTCATGCCATCCATCATCAGGAAGAGCCACCCGGTTCACACAAAATCCACCTTTGGAAAGAACTGTGGCATTAAGAAAACCAAAGGCTTATTGATCACCAAAAACTTGTAAAATAAGAAGCTACTAAATGAAAAAGAAGCTACTAAATGAAATAAGAAGCTATTCTATTAAGGAAAATTGCAAAAGAGGTTATGAAGAAGAATACGGGAAGTAAACTGAATATGCACAATAGGGGATTTAGACGAATATACATAAGAGGGAATAAATATATACATGGAAAAGTAACTTTATATACCGAAATTGAAAAATAATGAAAAGTAAAAAAAATGGTAAAGTTATATACACACCAAAAGTGCAAAATAAGCATAAAGAAAATAGTATCATCATTACAACCCAACTATTAAATCATCAAAATAGGACCACCCCTCAAATGAAAACTAGCATTGTCCTCAATGCTAAATAACCAAAAATAAGATCAAAAAGGGGTTAAAGAGTAAAGAAAACTCCCTATGGGTCCTCTGTCTGCATGGGGTCCTGTGGCTGTGTCCCTGGATCACCTGGCTCGGGGTCCTGTGGTTGGCTTGAGGTACCTCCCTCGGGGTCCTCCAGCTAAATCTCCACATCATCAACCTGGGGCATCACTCTCCTCCTCCTGGGCTCTCCCTCAGTCTCCTGCTCCTGAACCTGCTCTGCCTGAGCTGTTGATACTGGATCCTCTAATAAAAGCTCCAATGGTAAGTCGCCAGCTGACTTCATCTTCTCCACCTCTCCCCTCAAATGCTTCACTGACTCCTTTGAGGCCCGAGTCTTTTTCAGCTTCTTTGTCTGCTTGCTCAGCTCCTTAATTGAATTTCCTTGAACTGCAAGAGCATCCATGATAAGATTTTGGTTGTCCAAGAGCTTCTTCTGGTTGTCCAGAAGCTCCTTAAGAGACTCCTCCACTGAAGCTGGCACCTGGGGCTGTGCAGGAACTGATTGGGCTGCCACTGAACTGGATAGTACAGACAGCTTAGAAGTTGCTGCCTAGATCCAGTTGTTGATGCTGGAGAGTGTTTGGTTCAACCTATGAGCAGTCAACGGGTATGATGACGAGGAGGGCACTGAGGTAGGTGTGGAAGTAGATGGTCCCGAGAGAGGCTGTGGTATGGCAGTGGGAGGCTGAGAAGTAGTGATTACCACTGCTGGCTCTTCAGACTGGCCAGTAGAAGTAGTAGTTTTGCCCTTAGATTTGGGGTTGCCTGGACCCTGAAGGTTGTACCATGAGAAGGGCTTCTTGGGCTGCACCTTGATATCGAAATCCCTTTTCTCGACCTCCTGATCCTCTAAGTACATGGTGAGGAAGTTCAGAAAGGGGTAGGATCTATCACCCTCGTTGACCACTCTGGTGATCACCCTAGACATGATATTCCCGACATTGATCGGGAACCCCCCCCCCCCCCCATCGATAGCCGCCACTATAATCGCCCAGGAAACCGGCATGTCACTGTCGTGAGTAGTGGGGTCTAGTCTGCTGCACACAAATGTCTCCCAACCCTTTGCCTCAAAGTTCAGGGTGTTCCTATAGATAGGAACCCCCGCTGCCAACCAAGCTGGAGTAGTATCCGGGAGAGCCAGTAGTGATGCCAACCACGGGCGGGCTGCCTCATCCATAGCCACTTTCTCTAAGTACAACGACTCATCTTCATCATTGAATCCGAGATAATCGTTTAGAATCTTCCCATCAAACCTAATCTTCAGGTTCCGCGCCTTAGTCACAAATGTGCTCTTTTTGATGTGGGCGGCATTGGTGTAGAATTCCTTGACTAGGTGCTCATTAGCATCCGGCAACCTGCTGGTGAAGTATTTCCACCCCACTCTTTTATCAAAGTGCTGCTTCACATTGGGGTTGTGGGGCAGAAGATCCCGCTCTATAAACTGACGCTCATGAATGAATGACTTTTGAGGCCACCGCTCCTTGAATTTGTGATATGACTGCTCACTGACAAACCTTTGCTGCCACACCTCCGGGTTTCTTGTCCTCTCCAAGCCTCCAGTCTAGGTATCCCCCCTCTCCCGTCATCTGGTACCTCAGCATCTACATCTATGGGATCCTGTCCAGGTGACGAAGTTGTAGGTGAGGCTGAAGCTGAGGACTCACTACTCTCCGCTGAGCCATCAGATGACTCAAAAGAAGCAGGAGAAGTAGGAGAGGCTGGGGGTATAGGCTCGTCTGTCAGTCTCAATCTCCCCGGGAAGTCTGGTACATGTGTGGGCACCGAGTCACCCTCTAAGGCCTCCCGGGAGGGAACATAGTCACTTCCCTCTGAGTGGGATGCAGCTCTGTCTGCAGCTCTAATATTTTTCTGCATTTTCCCAATTGATTTCCGTATTGCTGGGGGTAACCTGATTTGTCCTCGTCCCCTACCCCGGAAGGACTCTGCTTTCCCCTTTTGTTTCTCACCGCCACCTCTAGATTTAACCATTGTCTACATAAATAGTCAGTGAAAGCTCGTTAGTATTGGTGTTAGAAGTAGCAGTAAAGAAAAGCAGATGAACAATTGACAGTGCTTGAAAAAGTTGCAGACCGCTGAGAGCAGATAAAGAAGCGCGGCCGTGGAGGTATGGGGATCAGACTACCCATCCTCTGATTCTATGGTACTGCTGAGCGCGGAAAATTGGGCACGGCCGCGGAGGTTGCACCGCTATCCGCGGAAAAACAACCGCGGCCGCGGACCCTTATTATTTACTTATCTGAACCTGAGTACCGCTGACCGTGAGAAATGAAGCGCGGCCGCGTAAAGTGGGCCGCTATCAGCGAAATTTGCCACCGCTGACCACGGTATTCAAGACTTCTAAACTCAAGTTTTATCTCATGAACGCTGGCCGTGGAAAAACATCCGCGGTCACGGAATTCAAAATCGGCCTGAGCAATCCTAGGGTTTCAATTTTTTCATGCATTTAGCGGTTATTATCTATACTATTAACCCCAACTAGCTATTAACTCATCAATCCTAACCATTTAAGCCAAATTTAATTAACACTAATGAACCCTAAGTCAAAATTAAAAGAAAAGAAGAAGAAGAAGAAGAAGAAGAAGAAGAAGGAGTAAAAACTAACAATTAAAAGGAAAACAAGTATAAAATTAAAGAATAATGAAGGAGTGAAATTACCAGATGTGTAATGAGTGATGAAAAATGGACTTTAATTGTGTTTGTGCAGATTAGGGCTCAAATGAACAGTGAAAATTTTAGCTTGAGAGTCAAAAGATCGAAAAGGATAAAAGGTCTCATGACCGCCTATTTATAGGAAGCACCCTGGGACCCACAAAACTCACCTGGCGCGGCCGCGAAAAATCACCACGGTCCGCGCTTTTGACGAGCAGAAGGGCTGCTTAATTGAAACTACCGCTGAGAGCGGAAAATGGAACGCGGCCGCGGAAAGGCACCGCTCACCGCGAAAAATGCACCGCGGATGCGGATGAAACTTCAGAGAAGTCTCATTTTGAACTTTTCAATCCCGCGTCCGCCTCCAATTTCTGCCTCCACGATATGGACACCGCTAACAGCGGAAAATGGAGCGCTGTCAGCGGTCCAACTTCAGATTGTGCCAAATTTTTCCAGCTTTGTCCTGCACTGCATCAAACATTCCTATACACATCTCACAACCAGTTAGTCAAAAATAAATCCTACACTAAGAAGAAAATCAAAAAGAAGAAAAACACATGGGTTGACTCCCAAGAAGCGCCTGATTTAACATCGCGGCACGACGCAGGTTACCATCAATCATTTGAGATGGATCATTGCCACCACGTGTGTCACAACCCAAATCGATGGGCCGCTACGGGTGCCCGAGTCCTACCTGTCAAACACCCCTAAGCGTTCGTCTAAGATATAAATCTGAATAACATCTCCTGAATTACGAGAATAATATACATGAAGGAAACCTGCCCAAAAGGCATATGTACACGTGCAACATACGTAGGGCGAGCCGACAAGGCTGCTATAGACAACTATATACCTCAAAACTAGAAGCTGGCAAGGCCACATACTATCCAACCAGACATACTGTCTACAGATCTCTAATAGAAACACAATTGTACAAAGACGGGACTGAGCCACGTCATACCCATATATACATGTACAAGCATATCGTACCAAAATCAAAAGCAGCTCCGAATCAAGTGGAGCACGCCAACTCTCGCTGATAAGGATCCTAAGAAGGGGGACCGTCAGCTTGCCTACCTGCACCTGCGGGCATAAAACGCAGGCCCCATGAAATAGGGCATCAGTACGAAAAACATACTGAGTATGTAAGGCATGAAAACCAGTACGTAAAAGACATAGATGAAACATGGAATAAAGAAATCCATCTGTAAATCTAAATAACTTTGTAAATTCTAAAATATTTATAATATCATGCACGCGCGTATAAATGTCGTGTCATGCATAGGTATGGGTGTACATAATATCATCAAGCCACTGAGGGCATCCCATCATATCGTCTAGGTCACTGTGGGCAACATCATCAACATATACCAACTGATCAGGTGGTGGTGCGTATATATATATATATATATATATATATATATATATATTCATATAAATACGCGTATATAACGCCATCTGGTCATGGGTCAATGCACATGTATATGAATGAAATGCATGAAAAATATGTAATAATCTCAATATTTCTTCCGGGTAAACTTTTTCAACTGCGTATTATACTGAGACCCATGAACAGAAGATATAATAATATGTCACATCGGGAATCAAGAACACAGAGACCCCTAGTATTTCTATGAATAGAGTCGTTTATGGAAACTGTGCGTTTGCTCGTTTCTTCTGTATAACTTGGACCATGCCAAAAAGAAAGAAGGGATGGCCTTAACATACCTGGAGTAGGGAAAAGTCCGTATAATTCTCTTGGAGAAAATTGCACATACTCCTTTAGAACCGCAAAATTTTACGTTGCTACGATTCTAACAAATTCTCGTTGGAATTGTGTTGTTGCACGTTGGATTGAATTTAGAATCGCAAGAACTGGGTTGAATTAGCTCCTGTTCTTGACGTCTTCAAACTAGGAAGAATGAAAATGATATATGATTCCTATTTTGGACTTAAGGACGTTCTGATCTCTTGTCCAAATGAAAATGGAAACAAAGACACTTAATAAGTCTTACTTTGTTAATATTTCAATTAACCTTAGGTAGCCACCTACTCATAAATGAATATGAGTCATTTTCTTAATTGGTGGCCTTCTGCCACATTTTGGGGAGAGGGATTAATCTTATCCACTTATTTTATTAATTAACTAGGTGGTGTCCCGTTACCCGGTAATTAAACAATTACCCGTATAATTAAGAAGTATCTCAAATTACTTAAAATTCTATTTATTTTTAATATACTTTATACATCGTACTACCGTGGTCATATGGTACCTTGCATGGTACTAGTCCATAATTATCAGGTATTATCGCTCGACCCGTATTTTATCCCAAATCGGCCACCTTCAACGAAACTCGTTTTCTTTAATTCGGTACCCTTTATCCTTCATAACATTTACTTATCGCTTGTTATAAGTAGCGCAAATACGTTAACCTCAAGATAATCTCACCCCCGAGTCTACGTCAATTAACTGAAGACGAAACTTTTAGCGTACGAAAATGAGAGATGTAACAACATGGATGTCATCAAACTTGCCAAGGTAGTGGTTCACTCTGTGCCCATTAAATCTGAAGATTTCACCATTTTTGTTTTTCAAATCAAGAGCACCAAACGGTGTTACAAGCACCACCTCAAAAGGTCCACTCCATTTTGAATTGAGCTTTCCCGGGAACAGTCGTAACCGGGAGTTGAATAAGAGAACTAAGGCACCTTCCTTTAATTCCTTGCTACGGGCATACTTGTCATGTAAGTACTTCATCTTGTCCTTATATAAGGATGAGCTGGAATAGGCATGAAACTGGAACTCATCAAGCTCATTGAGTTGCTCCACCCAGAGATTTGCTGCAACATCCCATTCAAGTTTAACTTCCTCAAAGCCCACATGGCCTTGTGCTCTAACTCAACCGGGAGATGGAAAGCTTTCTCGAATACCAACCGGTACGGAGACATACCAATTGGAGTCTTGTAAGCAGTCCTGTAAGCCCACAAAGCATCATCCAGTTTCTTTGACCAGTCAGTCTTTTTTTCATTAACCGTCTTTGACAATGTGCTCTTTATCTCCCTGTTGGAGACCTCAACTTGCCCACTAGCCTGAGGATGATAAGGGGTTGAAACCTTGTAATTGACACCATACTTTTCAAGCAAAGTGTCAAATTCCTTATTGCAGAAATGAGAACCCCCATCACTGATGATTGCTCTAGGAGTGCCAAACCGAGTAAAGATATTCTTCGTGAGAAAAGCCACCACACTCCGGGCCTCGTTGTTGGGTAAAGACATGGCCTCAACCCACTTGGAAACATAATCAACGGCCACCAGAATGTATGTGTTGCCACATGAACTCACAAAAGGTCCCATGAAGTCAATGCCCCACACATCAAATATGTCAACCTCAAGAATAGTGGTGAGAGGCATTTCATCCTTCTTTGAAATTCCACCTGCTCTCTGACACTCACCACATCTCTTCACAAGCTCACCCGCATCATTGTACAATGTAGGCCAATAAAAACCACAGCTAAGCACCTTTGAAGCTGTCCTCGCCCACCATGATGACCACCGTAGGGAGAGGAATGACAAGCATCTAGAATACTCATTTGCTCCTCTTCCGGAACACATCTCCGGATCACACCATCATTACAAATTTTGAACAAATAAGGCTCATCCCAGTAGTAGTCCAAGCTATCCCGTTTAAACTTCTTCCTTTGGTTAGAAGAGAGCTCACACGGAACAATACTGGTCACAAGAAAGTTGGCAACATCCGCAAACCAAGGCATGTTATTCACAGATACGGATATGAGTTGCTCATCAGGAAATGAATCATTAATTTCGAGGCCATCATGGGGCCTCCCCTCCTCCTCCAAGCGGGACAAGTGGTCCGCCACTTGGTTTTTACACCCTTTTCGATCAACAATCTCGAGGTCAAACTCTTGAAGCAATAGAACCCCTCTCATCAACCGAGCTTTGGAATCCTTCTTTGTCATCAAGTAGCGGAGTGTTGCATGGTCAGTATGAACTATCACCTTGGCCCCCATGAGATAGGGCCTAAATTTTTCCATTGCAAACACAATTGCTAGCAACTCTTTTTCCGTCACCGTGTAATTCACTTGAGCATCATTCATTATTTTTCTTGCATAATACACTGGGTGAAACATCTTGTTTACTCTTTGACCCAAGACCGCTCCTACCGCAACATCACTTGCATCACACATGAGCTCAAAAGGTAAGCTCCAATTTGGTGCGGTAATGATAGGAGTGGTTGTCAATTTGTACTTGAGAAGTTAAAAAGCTTTCATGAATTCATCATTAAACACGAACTTTGCATCATTTTCCAATAATTTGCACAAAGGATTCACTACCTTAGAAAAGTCTTTGATGAATCTTCGGTAGAACCCCGCATGCCCAAGAAAACTCCTAACCCCCTTAACTGAAGTAGGAGGAGGAAGCTTTGAAATCACTTCAATCTTCGCCATATCCACCTCTATACCGTTCTTTGAGATCTTATGGCCGAGGACAATGCCCTACTCAACCATAAAGTGGCATTTTTCCCAGTTAAGCACAAAATTTGTCTCTTCAAACCGAGCTAACACCTTGTCAAGATTCTTCAAACACTCATTAAAGGAGTCACCCACAACACTAAAATCATCCATGAATACTTCCAAGAAGTCCTCCACCATATCCGTAAAGATAGCCATCATACACCGGTGGAAGGTAGCTGATGCATTACATAAACCGAATGGCATCCGTGAAAATGCAAAGGTCCCGTACGGGCATGTGGTTTTCTCCTGATCTTCGGGAGCAATCAAAATCTGGTTGTAACCTGAGTACCCATCCAGAAAGCAGTAAAAGGCACGCCCAGCAAGTCTATCTAGCATTTGGTCAAGAAAGGGCAATGAAAAATGATCCTTGCGGGTCACTTTATTCAGCTTGCGGTAGTCCATGCACACCCTCCATCCGGTGATGGTCCTGGTGGGAATCAACTCATTTCGCTCATTGGTGACCATAGTCATACCACCCTTCTTCGGCACACATTGCACCGGTGAAGTCCAAGAACTATCCGAGATGGGGTACGCAACCCATGCATCAAAGCCACTTGATCACCTCCTTTTTGACAACTTCTTGCATAGCCTCGCTCAACCTCCTTTGATGTTTCACGGAGGGCTTGGCATCATCTTCGAGTATAATCTTGAGCATGCAAAGGCGGGGCTTATCCCCGAATATCAGCTAGAGTCCATCCAATTTCCTTCTTCCGTCTTTGGAGCACCGCCAATGTGGCATCTACCTGCATGTTAGTAAGACGAGAGGAAAGAATAATAGGTAAAGTTGAACTAGGGACCAAGAATTCATACCTGAGGTGTGAGGGCAAGGGTTTCAACTCCAAAACGGGAGGTTCCTCAATTGAGGGCTTTGTTGGCGGAGTCTTTCTGTTCTCAAGATCCAAAGAGAGCTTACGGGGCTCATAAGAATAAGAGCCCATTCCGTGCAGAGCATTGACACACTCCACCCTAACTTTATCCTCATTCACATCAAGGTTCAACAATACCACTTCTAAAGGATCCTCCACATTGATCATGGCACTAGTATCATCAACTATCACCTCCGTGACAAGATCCACAAAAGAGCATACTTCAGTACTATTCGGCTGCCTCATTGATTTGCACACATGAAAGACCACTTTTTCATCACCCACCCGGAAGGTGAGCTCCGCTGCTTCAACATCAACCAATTCCTTCCCAGTTGCTAGGAAAGGTCTTCCCAAAATAATAGGCACCTTATAGTCGACTTTGCAGTCGAGAATCACAAAATCAGCAGGCAAGATATCCACCCGAACAAGAACATCATCAATAATACCAACCGGCCTCTTCACTGTTCTATCCGCCATTTGCAATCTCATTGAAGTAGCTCTCGGTTGACCAATACCCAAAGTTTTGAACACGGAGTAAGGCATTAAATTTATGCTTACTCCCAAATCACACAATGCCTTTGCAAAATCCGCACTCCCAATGGTACATGGAATGGTGAAAGCACCGGGATCTTCAAGCTTTGGAGCCATCGAGTGCACAATTGCGCTTACTTGATGAGTCATTTTGATGGTCTCACAATCCATAGATCTCTTTTTTTGTCACCAAGTCTTTCATAAACTTGGCGTAACCCGGCATTTGCTCAAGAGCTTCCACCAAAGGAACATTGATCGACAAGCTTTTCATCATCTCAATAAACTTCTTAAATTGGTTTTCATTCTTTTGCTTCGCAAGTCTTTGAGGGTAAGGTGGAGGAGGCCTTGGCAAGGGAGCCTTAGCCTTTGGTACTATCGTTTTCGGTATGTCTATTACGTGTTCCCTAGACGGGTTCACGTCATTTTGAGTCTCCACCTCATTATCATGAATATCAATTCTCACTTCTGCATTCAAATTTTCTTCACTAACTTCCTCATCAACTATAGGAACATCATCATCTTGCACTTCAACCTCATCACTCACAACTTCCTTTTGCTTGGAGGTATTCACATCACCACCTCGACCGCTTCTTGTGATCACCGTCATTGCATGCCCGGTATTTTTCCCACCCTTCGGGTTTACTACCGTATCACTAGGTAGAGAACCCTTAGGGCGAGTATTCAAAGATTGCGAAATCTGGCCAAGTTGAACCTCCAAGTTTCGGATTGAAGTATTGTGGGATGCCAACTGGGCATCAGAGTCGGCGTTCTTTTTCATCATTTGTTCAAACATCATCTCAATCCTCCCCATCTCATTATTTTACGAGCTAGGACCTTGGGATGGAAATGGAGGCGGGTTGTTTGGTTGTTAATACATCGGAGGCCTTTGAAAACCTTGCCCCCGATTCCCTTGATTGCCATTATTCCAACCCCCTTGGTTGTTGTTGTTGCCTCTCCAATTGCCCTGGTTGTTCTGGTTGCCCCAATTCTGATTGTTGTTCCCCCAATTGCCATTTTCTTGTTGGTTTTGATTTCCCCAATTTCCTTGGGATCTCCACTGTTGTTGTTGGTTAGGAGCATTGCCCCTTTGTCCTTGATAATTGTTCACGTACTGCACTTCTTCACTTTGCTCATCATAACCATCTATATTGATCCGGACTTCCTTGACTTTGTTGACCTCTTTGTCGCCTCTTGTTGACCAACATGTTTACACCTTTCATAGAATTTACTTGTCTCGGCGCTTGAACTTGCTGCAATAGAGCTTTTGCCAACTGGTTCATTGTTGTAGTTAACTCTGCTATTGCCTGGCCATGGTCGTGGAGCTCTTTGTGCCGGTGAATGATAGTGGGATCACCCTGTGGTACATTAGCTCAACTTTGCCAAGCTGAGGAAGTATCTGCCATCTCATCCAATATCTCACACGCCTCAGCATAAGGTATGTTCATAAAATTTTCCCCGGCTAGCTGGTTCACTACACACTGATTGATCGTGTTAATGCCACGGTAGAATGTCTGCTGGATCATTGCTTCGGTCATGTCATTATTCGGACATTCTTTCACCATTGTACAATACCTTTCCCATATCTCATGAAGTGGTTCATTAGGTTCCTGTTTGAAGGCCAAGATCTCATCTCTCAAAGTCACCATGTGCCCCGGCGAGAAAAACTTAGCTATAAACTTGTCCGCCAACTGATCCCACGTAGTGATGGAATGGTTGGGAAGTCTTATGAGCCAGTCCAAAGCTTTCCCTCGATGTGAGAAAGGGAACAATCTCAATCTTAATGCATCCTCCGACACATTAGTCTGCTTGCTTCCCCAACAGGTATCCACAAAGCCTTTAAGATGATTATACGCATTCTGATGGGGAGCGTCTGTGAAATACATACATACATACATACATATATATATATATATATATATATATATATATATATATATGCACACACACACACTTTCAAAATAGTGCATATACATCATCATTTTGATTTTTGAGCACACACAAGTATTTTTATAATTTTTTTATAATTTTTAAAGGCGTTACATCCATTTGTTTCTGCATTTTATTATATAAATATCCAATAATTACCCTACAAATTATTTTTATGATAAGTTAATCATCAAACTTATCATTTATACCAGCATAACGTCTAAACTTATCATTTATCCTTTATGGGCTTTTAGGTTTGTCCCCCTATTTTTTTTTTTTTTGTTTTATTGCTTTTTTTTTTGTCTTTTTGTTTTTGGTTTGTTTTGTTTTCCCTTAACTAATAATTAATGATACCCACTTTTAATAATTATTAACATTAAAATTATTAATATTCTCCTAATTATATATCCAATTATTTATAAATAGAGAAGTAACTCTAAAGTCAATCACAAGGGTTTAAATCCGTAATAGAAGTATAATTTAAGATAAAGAAAAATTAAATTTTATATTTAGCATGTGTTGAAACTTTTATATATTTGAGGAGTGTTACAATCTTCTCTCCTTATAAACATTTATCCTCGAATGTTGCTAGCACTACTCACTTTCCCAAGGGACTCAAAATTTTTGGCTAACTTCCTAAAGTTTCAAAAATTTCGGCAGAGCCTCCCCTGTAAATTGGGCTATCCAAAAATTATCCCTGTCACAAATACCACAACTACACCAACCAAAACAAAATATACCATAACAAGTCATTTATAGGCACCATACACAGCTCATAAACTAATTACTTACACTCCGGCAAGGAGGTACCACAATAACCAACCAAAATTTAAAGCACAATACTTCTACAAAAAGTAAATAACTTTAATGAACTAAATATACTCTGGTATGGCACTAGATTATTAAATAACTAAATATACTCGGACAGAAACTAAATTACTTCAACAACTAAGTGTAATCTAGCAAGGACATAAACACGTGTTAACTTGTATTTAATAAATAAAATATAAATGTCAAACCAAATCTAGGTTCACATACCTTTTTCCTCAAAAAAACATGGATATTTCTTCCTCGTACCTTCCTCGACCTCCCACGTAGCCTCCTTTGAATCATGATTACTGTTGATACCCAATTTTTCCTTTATTTTTAAATAAATAAATATATATATATATATATATAGACACACACACACTTTCAAAATAGTGCATATATATCATCATTTTGATTTATGAGTACACACAAGTATTTTTATAGTTTTTTTATAATTTGTAAAGGCTGTAAATCAATTTGTTTCTGTATTTTATTATATAAATATCCAATAATTATCCTCCAAATTATTTTTATGATAAGTTAATCTTCTAAATTTATCATTTATACCAGCATATTGCTTAAATATTCTTCAGTGCATTTTTATAATTACATTTATATTTTTTTAAGGCTAAATTGCGCATTTTACAATAATAGCCCATATGCATGTATAATTACATTATTTATGCAGAAAATGACTTTTTATATTTTATAATGTTAAGTAATTAGTTTTAATTATTTTAGTTTACAAATGATATTTTTTGATATTTATTAATTACTTTTATAAATTATTTATTTATTAAATATTGGGTATTTAAAGCTAGCCCTAAATTCCTCCTATTTTCGGACCTCAAACTACCCATTACACTAGCCCAACACCTTTACACCTAGCCCAATTACCCTAATCCCAAACCAAACAGCCCTTTACTAAAACCTGGTCGGTACCCGCCAAGCCAACCCGACCCAATCTCCTTTAAAATCCTGGCCGTTGATCTTTAAGATCAACGGCCCGCATTTAACCCCATCCTTGTAATTACTAAAAAAAAAACCATAACCCTAACCCATTTCTCACCACCCACCACCCCTAAATGCTCTCTATTCTTCTTCTCCTCTGAAGAAACCCTAGCGCCGTTAAACTATTATCCCCTCCGATTTCGACCCAAAAATGGAATCAATCAATTATTCCATTACCTTGGTGACCACCTCTCACTACTAGTTACTCATTTAAGGTGTTACATAATTGCTTGCCTAAACATGGCAAGCGGATCTCTTTAATTTTGAACCAAAAACTAGTTCAGTTCTTTGACCTTTTCCGTATGTGTTCGTTCTCGTTCTTTTATGGTATGAATCTCTATGAATCTCTGTGTATCTTTGAGATTCTTACTTACCCTAAAACTAGGATTTTCATATTTCTTTGAATCGAACCAAAATCGATTCGATTTTCTGATTTTAAGTGTTATGATGTTTATGTTCATCCTATATTCTACCATGTGATCGATTTTTGTTATATTTCTGTCAATATTTTCTTTCCCTGAAATTATGGTTTACCTATTTCCCCCCTAAATCCGATTTTATTGATTCTGCATGCTATGATTTCCTTATTTATGTTCAATTTTACAGATTTTCCTTGTTTATTTGTCGATTTCTACACTATATAAACCCCTCCCCATTTCCCCTTTAGAAGAGACTTGAAAAATCATTATAACCTCACTAGATCTAAACTTTACTTTGTTATTTCTCATTCTATACCGTGGTCTTGGCCGGCTGAAAGCCAAGGCCATTAAGTTTCTGGCTTTTGCTCCTCATTGATGATTTAGAATAATGTGGGTTTTGTGCTTTTTCTTGCGTTTTTTGCTTAACTGGTGAGTCACTTAAACTTCTGCACTTGCATTCTTACATATCCCTGATTTGTATATGTTATTCTTGATGAATCCATGATCCAATGTGCATACGATTAATGTTTAGGCATTATCTCTGTTAAGTTGTGTATGTCTTGGTCTCTTGGACCTTTGTTTGCTCCTAATGTTGCCTGTACTGAAGTTATTTGAACCTCTTTATGGCCTATTCAGTTAGTGTATTGACTCTTAAATGCCTATGAACAAGTTTATTAACCTACCCCCTCCCCCCCCCCTCCCGCTTTCTGAATCCCTGCAGTATTCTGTGTTAGTCATTATGGCCCTCAGCATGCTTATTTGATCCCATATCCCTTTAGTATCTGTTTGTGATCTCAGCATGTTTTGATTTGTTACTTTAAGGTTCTAGGCTAAATCTATGGTACAAACTGAATCATATGTTAATTAGACCTTTATAACAATGCTTGAATGCTTATCTACTATTTGTGTGCCTTTCATGCTATCCAGAATCTTTGTAACATGTTTTGGCATATGACTGTTTCTGTGCTAAGTGTTGAATCCGTTTCCCTAAGTTTACATTAAGCTGGCTTTTAAATTCTGTGATTTGTTCAACTGTTTGCCTAATATGTTCAACTTGGTCGTTTTTGTTTAAACCTCTCAATTCCTGTCCCTCAACTTTAGTCTTTTCTCTTTCACCTCTTGCTTAAGTTCTCTTCTTAGCCGGCTGAAAGCCAAGGCTATTCTGGTTCTGTCCTTTGACTTCTCACTAGTGTAACCACTGCTCGGGGTCCATGTGAGGCCCTTGTGAACTCTGACACACTAGAACTTGGTCTCTAGTCCCTCCTCTGAATGATCTCTGTGAACTTCCCTAGTGTGAGCACTGCCCTAGGTTCTTGAAGCCCTTGGGAACTCTGACACAGTAGGGACTTGGGTTCTGTATGCTCAACTTTGATATATGGGTGAATCACTCAACAACTGGTTATTTTGTATCTATGAACATGAATTTCTGAGTTGTTGCGGGTTGAAGGCCTGGCCTATCCAGGTGTATTTGGGCCTGCTATAGGCTCCCTATAGTTATACTTATTCTGTAATTTACTACATTAAATTCTGGTCTGTAATAATTATTTATAATAACAATTTGGGGTATTACTAAAAATTGGGGAAGGGTTTTTATCCTATACTTGCATTGAAATGGGTAGAAATCCTGCCTATAGGCTCATTATTTAACTAAAATGTGCTATTGCATGTTCATTTATCGTGTGTTAGAAATCATGCCTATAGGTGTCCTATTATGTTCGGACATTATATGTTAGCAATCCTGCCTATAGGTTCAATACTTGGTTCAATTGTGTTAGAAACCATGCCTATAGGGAATTGTATATCCAATATGTGTGCAAAATGCCTGTTTGCATACTGTTCTATTCAAGTTGTAGAGATTATGCTTATAGGATCTAAAACTAGAAATTGTAGAAAGCATGCCTATAGGTGTGAATCAACCTAATTATCACTTCTGCTCGTTTCCAAATACTATATTGTTACTCTCACTAGAAAACCTGCCTATAGGGTCAAATAAGTGATTCTGAATGTGTTTTCTGTAATTACCACTGTTTATTATCGCGTAAAATGCCTAGACATCATGCCTATAGGTTTAATCCCTATGTTTAAATCAGTAGGCAAATCATATAGATTTTGGAAAGTAGAATGGCTTTTGCGTATAACTATCTGCCCATTAAATCCAGATTCATATAGAGATCCTGTCCATAGGTTTCTGCATTCTTAACTGTTTTAAATCAGCAACTGTTTTGTTAATCTGACTTTCGTGCATTTGTTGTCCAATTGCGGAGGCTAACTTGAGCACTTACTTCCTTATAAGTGAAAGTCCAATGTGTTTTGTATGTCACCTAGCTTTTGACATTTTTGAGCAGCCTAAGTTAAAGTCTAGAGCCACCCTGAAATAAAGGTCCAAATGCCTCCTGGACCATAGGCATGGGACGGGTAGTGCACGCATAGGACGCGACTTAGAATAGACTAGTGCGCTTCAGGTGAAAAACTTAAAGATAGTAATTGGGTAGCAGGAGATGATAGTTTGTTCCCGCTGAATAATATGAGTAACACCCCATCTCGAGGGAGTTACGAAGTATTATTTATGTTTCACGGGGTGATCCTTTAGGCTAAAAACCTTAGGACCCCCCTTCCTTGTCTTTCAATCGATTATTCATGTTTTAGTAATTCCTTGTTTCTTAGCTTTGATCACATAGACTAATTTATATAATTGAGTACGGTCGGGACCCACAATTGTGGACCTCGAAGAGTGCCTAAAACCTTCTCTTCGAGGTAATTTCGAGCCCTTACCCGATCTTTGGTGACGCAAACTGGTCAAACAGATCTATTTGAAAATAGGTGCCCTAACGCACCTCAAACCCGTTAGGTGGCGACTCTCTCTTTTAAAACCCTTCCTTAAAAGAGTTGTCATGTGTCGAAACCCGATTTTGCGAGAAAAAGGGGCGTGATAATTACTCCACAAAACTTTTACCAATGCTATATCTTTTGTTCTCAACTTTCTTACTTGCCTATCGAGAATTTCTATAGGTACCTCTTCATAAGTCAAGCCTTCTTTAATTACTATGGTATCGGCAGGTATTATATGCGACTCATCATGAATATACTTTCTAAGCATAGACACATGAAAGACAGGATGAACAGAGGACAACTCAACGGGCAACGCTAGCTCGTAAGCCACGTTTCCCTTTTTTTCTATAATCTCATAAGGTCCAATAAATCTAGGACTAAGTTTCCCTTTCTTACCAAACCTCATAACTCCTTTCACTGGTGAAACTTTCAAAAATACCTTATCACCAACCATGAACTCTAAGTCACGATGCCCCTTTTCAGAATAGGACTTTTGACGACTTTGAGTCTCTTTTAGTCTTTCTCTGATTAGCTGGACTTTCTCTAAGGCCTCACAAATAAAACTCTGGACCAATCAATAGCACCTCTGCTAGTTCAAACCAACCCACTGGAGACCTACATCTTCGCCCATACAGTGCTTCATAAGGAGCCATACCAATGCTGGACTGATAGCTGTTATTGTAAGCAAATTTTATAAGTGACAAGTGATCATCCCAATTACCTCCAAAATCTATAACACATGCTCGCAACATATCTTCGAGAGTCTGAATGGTCCTTTCTGCCTGACCATCGGTCTGTGGATGGAAAGCGGTGCTCAAATTGACCTTGGTACCTAATCTTTTCTGAAATGCCTGCCAAAAATGTGTCGTGAACTGAGGGCCTCTGTCAGATATGATTGAAACTGGTGTACCATGCAATCGGACTATTTCTTTGATGTACAACTGAACATACTGCTCTACGGAATTAGTCGTCTTTACTGGTAGAAAATGCGTGGACTTTGTCAGTCTGTCTAGAATAACCCAAATTAAATCATGCTTACGGTATGTGCGAGGTAGACCTACTACGAAATCCATATTAATCATCTCCCATTTCCACTGTGGTATCTCTATATCTTGAGCTTGGCCACCAGGCCTCTGATGCTCGGCTTTGACTTGCTGGAAATTCAAACATTTATCCACATGATCCGCTACTTGCATCTTCATGCCTTTCCACCAATACAACTCTTTCAAGTCTAGATATATTTTGGTAGCACCTGGGTAGATAGAGTACCTCGAACTATGAGCTTCTTCCATTATGGCCTTCCTAAGACCATCTACATCAGGCACACATAACCGATCATTCAACTTCAAAACTCTGTCACTTCCTAGAGTGAAAGTAGTGATTTCTTTGTTTCTAACTCCTTCTTTTAACTTCACTAAGTACGGATCTTCGTCTTGCTTAGCCTTAACATGCGCAACTAAAGAGGATTGCGCTAAGGCATAAGCAGTTATACCTCCTTCTTCGGTCTCATCCAGTCTAATTCCATCATTTGCCAGTTTTTGAATTTCTCGACCCAAAGTTCGCCTTTGTAGTGCAAGATGGGCCAAGACAGCCATTGACTTCCTACTAAGTGCATCTGCTACCACATTAACTTTGCCCGGGTGATAAAGGATATTGATGTCATAATCTTTCAATAGCTCGAGCCACCTTCTGTGTCTCAAATTTAATTCCTTTTGCTTGAAAATGTACTGGAGGCTTTTGTGATCTGTAAATACTTCAGAATGCTCGCCATAAAGGTAGTGTCACCATATCTTTAATGCAAACACCACTGCTGCAAGCTCCAAGTCGTGTGTGGGGTAATTCTTTTCATGATTCTTTAACTGCCTGGAAGCATAAGCAATAAATTTTCCATTTTGCATAAGAACACAACCAAGACCCACTCTAGAGGCATCACAATACACTGTGAACCCACCCGAACCTGTCGGTAAGGTTAACACAGGTGCAGTGGTCAACCTCTTCTTTAACTCTTGAAAACTCTGCTCACAAGCGTCTGACCACTGGAACTTAACTGCTTTCTGAGTCAACTTAGTTAATGGAGCTCCAAGTGAGGAAAACCCCTCTACAAACCTTTTATAGTAGCCAGCTAACCCCAAGAAACTCCTGATTTCGGGTGGTGTTGTCGGCCTAGGCCTGTTCTTGACTGCTTCTGTCTTCTGAGGATCTACTTTTATGCCTTCACTAGATACCACGTGGCCTAAGAATGCCACTAACTGCAACCAAAACTCACATTTTGAAAACTTGGTATAAAGCTCATTCTCCTTCAAGGTCTGCAAGGCTATTTTGATGTGTTCTGCATGATTATCTTTGCTCTTAGAGTATACCAAAATATCGTCTATAAACACGATAATAAAGGTATCAAGGAATGGCTTGAAAATTCTATTCATGAGGTCCATGAATGCAGCTGGAGAATTTGTCAACCCGAAGGACATCACTAGAAATTCATAGTGCCCGTAGCGAGTTCTAAAGGCTGTTTTAGATATATCTTCTTCTCTGATTCTCAACTGATGGCACCCCGACCTCAAGTCTATCTTTGAAAAGTACTTTTCCCCCTAAAGTTGATCAAATAAATCATCAATTCTTGGCAGTGGGTACTTGTTCTTAATGGTAACTTTATTCAACTGCCGACAGTCGACGCACATTCTGAGAGACCCATCTTTCTTCTTGACAAACAGGACCGGGGCACCCCACGGTGAAACACTCGACCTGATGAAGCCCGTGTCAAGAAGGTCTTTCAACTGTTCTCTCAACTCATTAAGTTCTGCTGGAGCCATCCTATAAGGAGGTATAGATATGGGCTAAGTGCCTGACATGAAATCAATGCCAAAGTCTATGATTCTTTTAGGAGGAAGTCCGGGAAGGTCATCTAGGAAAACTTCTGGAAATTCTCTAACAACTGGCACAGACTAAAGAGTTGGTGGTTCTGATTCTGGATTAATGATGTGAGCCAAATAGGCGAGACACCCTTTTCCGATCATTCGTTGTGTCTTAAGGTAAGAAATAAACTTACCTACAAGTGATGCTGAGGGGCAGTTGGCCTTTATATGACCAATGTCTCCACAATGATAGCAACCATGAAACCCGACTTGCACTGACCTGTATTTTGCCGCTTACATGTTCCACAAAGACCTTGTTGTTGTGAATGTTGCTCAGCATAACTCTAGCTATGTGAGGATGATGTCCTAAAATTTGGATTCTGGCGAGACTGATTTCCATAACTCTGAGTACGTCTGAAGAAAGACCCACCACCTGACTGATGACTAGACTGAGCTGGTGCTAATGACTCCTTATCAGAGGAACCCCTTCCACCTCCGCTGGATGTACCATTAAACCTGCCCGTTGTCCGGGCTTTCTTGTTTTGCTCTTTTTCTTCTCTCCTTTGTTGTCTGTCTTTTTCTAAGTGCTTGGCGAATCCCACAATAGAGGAGAAAGTTGTCCTTCCTACCGCTACAACTGATGTCGTATCCTTGATGTGGTAAGCCAAACCGCCAACAAACCTGCGAATCTTTGCTTTTTCTGTCTTAACCATGTGAGGAGCATGCTTAGCTAACCTTATGAATTCCATGTAGTACTCTTGCACACTTTTATTCCCTTGCTTGAGTTGTTCGAACTTTGTAGCCTTAGCTTCCCTATCCTCTTCCGGGATAAAGTTAGCCATGAAGGCCTCTTCAAATTCTTCCCAAGTAGGCGGACCATCATCTTTATCTCTTTCCTTTTCCCACATCTCAAACCAAGCGCCAGCCATATCTCTAAGCTAGTAAGCAACCAGCTCCACAGCTTCATCATCAAATGTCTTCATCGATCGGAGGGCTTTCTTGACACCTTCTAGCCACAACATTGGATCTTCATCAGCCATAGAACCATGGAACAATGGAGGACTCAACTTCAAAAATTCATTCACTCTTGAGGACTCAGAATTGTTTTGTCTATTTGATTGAGGTGGAATCTCATTTCTTCTCTCGTTCTGATTGGCCATGAAGGCTTTAAACATCTCCATAGCACTGTCTGACCCACATCTGGAGATATAGCTGTCTGAGCCGGAACTGCTGTTGGGGGCGGCACTGGATCCTGAGGTACTGGATCATCATGTTCCATCCCTTCTTCATGTTCAACCCGGGGTACTTGAACCCCCTTTGTGGATTTACCCTTCCTTTTCCGAGTTGAAGCCTTCTTGGTTCTACCATGTACAACAATAGTAGTAATAGCTTCTTGAGCAGCATCCTGAGTGTCGGTGTCAGAGTTGCGAGTACGAGCCATTTCTACGTATTTTGGAGAAACGAATACATTAGATAATTTCTTAGAGGTAGACTCTAGTGCACGATCTAAAGTATGAAAAATAATGAGACTTTTCCTAAATACTTGTAGCCTCTTGTTTATAATTATGGCGCGCTTCATACCCATAAACAAGACTCTACTAACACGGCTTCATAGACCCTTAGGACTCCATAAACCTGAGGCTCTGATACCAAGTTTGTCACAACCCATTTTCTGAACAAGCCGTGACCGGCATCCGATCACTAAACATGACTGAGCGAACCATCTACGCTTAACAAATCTATTATAACATCAAACTTTATATGCAACAAGGCAATACTTTAACCAAATACTTTTAATTAATTTGAATATTTAAAATAAACCAACTCCAAAACTTTATCTGTAGTAACCACTGAAATACTGCTAAGTTATTATCAAAAACATTTGAATCTTAACCCAACGACTATGTCTATGAAGCCTCTACTGATAAACTGACGCACTGCTCAGGACATGAGATTGCCTGGCTAGTTCTCCAAGAAAAAAAATAACTAAATAAATATGACTCAAAAGAATACTCCACGAACAAAAGTGGAGCTCACCAATAGTACTGGAAGAGAGGGAAGTCCTAACGTGTAACCTGCTCGCTTGCAAAATCGGTTCCTATGTTGTACCGCAGACCAACATAGGTTCCCAAAAGAGAACGCCAGTACCATGCATTGTACTCAGTGAGTCTCAACGACAGGGGGCAAAACTTTAATAAAATATACATTACGAGCAAAGGTTCTAAATGCATGTAAAACGTAAATCTTATAAGAACAATTCTAAAATAATCGCATAATAGTAGTTTATGAATATTCTAAAAGAAATTCTTTTCTTTTTCTTTCCAGAAAAATATACTTCACTTTATACTTTGGGAGTTCCAACTATCCTGACCTATTTCTGTCTTAGTCACCGTGTGATCGGCACTGGTTCGATCCCAACCTGATCGAATTGGCCCAATCCACGAGGTGCCACTCGCTTCATGGTTCTCAGCGCTCATGTATCATACCTTAGCATGGCTAAGTAAATTCTCAGCAACGAGACCCTCGGCTCGTGTGCTCCCTACTTTGGCACAAGTAGTTTCAGGAAGTCAACGCCTTGGTGAGGACCCTCGGCCTGGACGATGACCCCTTCTCAGAATAAAGGATACTCCCAAAAATCTTTTCTTTCTAAAACTTCTTCGTGTGACTTTTCAAGTCTAAATCTTTAAAACATACTTATTCTGGAATTCTTAAATGTAAGGTATTTCATAAGAATTGAATAAACATTCAAAAGTATTACTAAAGATTCTTGCTTCTTCATGAAATTTTCTTTTTCAACATGAAAATGGCCTATAAGAATTACACAAAAATCTGAAAATTTAAGCACATATATCAGAATAAATCATCTAAACTTTAACTAAAATAATTCTAAGCTAATAGGTACTCACTCACTCCAATTAAGTACATATTAACTCTTTTAAGCAATTCATCAAACACCTTGAATGTGTGCTTTTGTGAGTTAAACCACTTTAGTAAAGGGTTATATCAACTCACGTCAAAACTCCCCGAGCCAATACGTAGGCTCCAATCCAATTTATACTCGTCAAACAATCGATTCTACAACAACTAGTGCATTTTAATTATTTTCAAATTTTCACACCTAAAGATGGGATTTACTGTTGGTACAGAGAAAGAAGGGAATTAACTATCCAATTCTTATACTGTAGGATAGTTGAGGATAGAAAATTTTACCTACATGTGTTCAAGAATAGTTATTTGTAAAGAAGCCTAGACTTTTCGCGTTGTCTGCGTGAAATAGGTCGATGGATTTGCTGCCTCTGTTTCGTGGTTCTGTTCGTGAGAAGGAACAGAAGGTTTCTCTGTTTTTTTCGTATAAAGGATTTCAGTCCTTTTGGTTCCAACAGCCCTTTATGGGCTTTTAGGTTTGTCCCCCTATTTTTTTTTATTGCTTTTTTTTCACTTAACTAATAATTAGTTATAGCCACTTTTAATAATTAATAATATTAAAATTATTAATATTTCCCTAATTGTATATCCAATTATTTATAAATAGAGAAGTAACTCTAAAGTCAATCATAAGGGTTTAAATCCGTAATAGAAGTATAATTTAAAATAAAAAAATTATATTCTATATTTAGCATGTGTTGAAACTTTTATAAATTTGAAGAGTGTTACATACAATGTCTCGTCTGGGTTAATAACTGAATTCAGAATAGCTTATAAATGTCTCTCAAGTAACGCTAACATGTGTTTTACCAGTATTTGTCCCATATAATTTCACTCCAAATGATGGAATACGAGTACTAGTTTCAAAAATGTTGGTCATAATTATTTTTATTAATTAGTAAAATTAGATTTTGAACTCTATATAAGGTAGTTAAACAAAAAGGTGCACAAACACTAGGAATACCCCTACGTATTAAAACTTGAAAACAACGAAATGATACTTATAGCTTGTTTGCCCGAGTTTTCCAAAGCCAAATGTACATTTTTTTTCAAAAAAAAAAATATTTTTTTTTCAAAGTTGAAGTGTTTGACCAAGCTTTTAGCAGAAGAAAAAAAACAGAAAAAGAATCACACCTATTGACATACAAAATATGCAGTCTCTCTCGCATCAACAATAATACAAATAGGAGAAGAAAAAAAAGCTAACATTTGACAGTTGATAATTCATACTAGCATATATTTAAAGCACCAAGCTGAAGAATGGTTAAATATGGAAAATAAAAAAAATACCATCTCCTCGTATATAATTTGATACAAATTTTTGTAGTAACGAATAATAAGCCTTTCAATTTTTTGGGGGGTCTTTTTAACATTATTAGTTAACATTACTATGCCTCACTTTATCTAGTGACGATTGCTATTTGATCCATGGTTATTTCCCACATAGGCCCTAAGAGAGGGTGATTGAGTGAGACCATAAGGTGCAATAGTCTGTTTTTGATTCCCATTTTTCTGCTGCATTTTTCTTCTGGCAATGTAACCTCTAATCCAAGGCGTGACATCCTCATTGATCTTGATCATGATAAAGAAGATGATTCGATAAGTGATTATCATGACGAAGATGACACTTACGTCTATCCATTTTGATCTGTTCAGATCGATCTGGAATATCTGTTCTAGTATGAATTCACCTGGAATCTTTGGAAGATCAGGACTCGTGTTATCAAACACCAACCCCATCAAATCGTTTTGATATTGCCCCTGCACCATCCACCATTTGGTTAACACAAATAAGACGTGCAATGTACAGATAATTCTGTCAGTGTATAGAAGTTAAACTGAATTCATAGTCTTACCTGTAGTGCCCAGAAGTGGAAACTGAGGTAAGACATCGGGTAACGCCAGAAAGGCTTTGGGATGTCATTGGGGAGTCTAAAGTAACCAGAGACAAGCATAAATATTCCCTAACATCAAGAGGAAAACAGAACAATACATTAATTTAGACTGTTGGAAATGGTTGTAATATGACTAATTGAAGGGAAACTAATGAAGTTTAAGTACCTGAATTCCAGCACCTATAATAATTCCCATGAGGAAATTAGGGACAATACTAGCTATGACCATCATCAAACTTTCGACAACAGTGACACTCGCGTAGAGGCACACCACAAAGAACAAATAGTGTGTGAAGCCCGGGTGTAAACGGACCATGAAATAGCAGACAGTGCCTGAGAGGAACGTGATTAATATCAGGAATGGCATCGCGGATAAGGTGTTGCTCACGACGAATGCAGTAACACCATAATGTCCATTCATCCTCTCTCTTTGAAAAACCTGTTTTCAATGGGGGGAAAATGGCTCAAGTTGTTATATATAGTGTGCTGTCAAAAAATTGGATAGCTTTTTCAAGATTAGGATTTTAGGTACAAACCTTCATATCTTCAACGAAAGAAGGGAATCCTCCAATTGACATGAATGTCACAAATCCAAAGACGAATGATGCACATGCTCCTCTTGCCTGTTTCACCAGTTGAACATATAGCAGAAAGGAGGTTCATTTCTTCTCGTTTATTAACAAGGGAGAAAGTTAAAAAATTTCAACTTTGTGGCTGTGTTTTTCCCTTTGGATTTAAAAGTTTTTTAACATATTGTATTAGACTATTAGGTAACGTGTCTTGTTTTCTAGGTTATGTACGATAACCTGTAGTTATGTTTTAGGCGACCTGAAGCAAAAAAAAAAAAAAAAGTTTCATTACAGGAGAAGGATATTACCAGGATGGAACTGTAACCGGTTCCGACATTAAGATAGATAGTTCCAATGCAGATAGTGACGACTAAGTAGATAACAAGCCTCAACCAGTAATAACCAAAATCTCTTGACATGTTAACAAAGGAACGTTTGGTTAAGGTGAAGGACTGCATGAAGAAACTAGCCTGACTTCCTCCAGAATCCAGCACTGTTCCTTTCTGTTATGCACCAAAATGAATAATTAATAATCATATTTGATAGGAGAAAATGGTTAGATGATGACAGAGCATTGATCAAAGTTGGAACATCAAAACTTACAACTTTCGACATCTCTTCAACCCTTTCGTTAGCTGAGTAAGAGTACTGAGAACGACGATAATAGTCAACTAGAGTGCGTATAGCTTCAGCTGTTGTTGTTTTGTCAAGAGGATCCTCATTGGACTCAAACTGATAAGAACCAGAAAATACAAAGTTAGACGAAGGAAACAATGCTAATATTGCTTAAAAGTAGTTTACTTTGGTTTAAATAAACTAATAGGCCACTGGATTAAAAGAACAGCAGAATGCTGCAGATTGTATAGTTTATTGATTATTTTATTGCACATTATTGGAAACAAAAGCACATGGTAAGCATACTTCAATTGTTTCACTCTGTGAAACAGAATACAATAGCAATTAAAATAAACATATTTTGTACTACATTAATGCTTAAGCTAACAAAGATAAGGAATTTTGAAGTGAAACAAGATGATCAAAGGAAAGAAATTTGAATACCCGTAGCTTCATCGACCCTTTTAGAGTTGCCTTAACTTTGTCGAAATCAGAATTAATACACCGTAGGAAATGATCTGATGGATTTCTCAGAGCAGGACAAGGAAATCCAGCTTGTGCAAAAAACTGCAAAGTGAAAACACAACCAATTTTTTTGAGACTTTCGCGGTTCTTGATCTGAGTGTTAACAAAAATCTTAACAATAATATTGTTGATGTATATAAGTTAAATCCTAACAATAATACGACGGAATGAGAAATCTTGCCTCATATGCTTCAGAAGCCTGACCAAAGTAAACTGTTTTGCCTCCAGAAAGCAAATATAATCTGTCAAACAACTCAAATACTTCACTACTCGGCTGATGAATTGAAGCTATCACAGTTCTTCCATCTCTGGACAGTCCACGCAACGTCTGTGTAACGAAGAAAGCCGAAGCACTACAAAAGAAAAAAAAACATTTAGTTCATTTCAAATGTTATCCATAGATCTATTTACTGAACAAGCAAAAAAGAGATAAGCTTGAAAATATTATTACCTGTCAAGACCACTAGTTGGCTCATCAAGAAAGAGCAATCTAGGTCTCATGAGAATCTCAAGAGCAATACTAACTCTCCTTTTTTCACCTCCACTTATACCACGCAAATGCCAGTTTCCAATAACTGTATCAGCACAATCTTGAAGTCCCATTTCAATAATAGTGCTTTCAATCAGCGTCCGTTTCTCCGACCACGGCATCCGATCAGGTAGCCGTAGTTGAGCCGAGTATGATATTGTCTCCCGAACTGTTAAAGTTCCAATCAACGTATCATCTTGTGTTACATATGCCTGTACATTAACAAAAAACATCATTTTCAACACAGTAGCTTCTGCTTAAATCTTGTATCTAAAATGAGGTTTGGGTTCGATGGTAAGTTCAGAACCCATAAACTCTAAATTTTGGCTCTGCCTCTGGTTTCGGCTTATACTTAACAAATAAGATATACTTACAGCAGTTCCAAAAGAAAGATTAGCTTTACGACCATTGAGTAAAATTCGTCCAGAGAGAAAAGCATTAGCAGCAAGACGACCAGATAAGGCATCAAGAAGTGTAGATTTGCCAGAACCAGAAGGACCCATTAAAGCAGTAAAAGAACCAGGTTCAGCATAACCAGTAAGTCCTTCTAAAACATTTTGTGTTTCTCCATTATTAAGAGTAACCATTACAGTCAGATCTTTCCAAGCTAAGCGAGCCGAAACATCTCCGATAAACTCTGTGTTTGTTTTTTCTTTCCATAATGTTTCACTTAAAGGACTTAATCCACCTACAACAATACCATGACCTTGTGGTTTACTTGCTTCAATTTCCATCATCACATCATTTGCTGATGTTGTTGATGATGACGTGTTCCTCATTCTTCTGGTTTTTTACCCTACTTAATTCTGTTTTGGACAAGATTTGAGTATATGAAGTAAGAAGATAGAACAGCTAAAAGATATAGAGTATGAAGTAAGAAAGAAACAACAGCTAACAGACAGCCAAGAAATTTTGACTTAAGTTTTGGACTTTTCTTGAATCTGAAAGCAGAAAAATTAAAAGGGAATACTCAATGTAGCATAAGCATGGTCGGTTTTTGATACAAGAAAAAAACAAGAGAGAAACTTCTGAATAATTCTTCTAAATGGGCTGTGCATTTACCCCTACAGAATAGGTATGGACAAGCTGAGGTACTAAACTATTTTTTTGTGAGCTGAATGTGGCAACAAAATGGTGAAATGAATATTGTATGTGTGAAGAGGGAGAGGAAATGAAATTGTTATGAATTTGACTGAAAATGGTTCATGCAAAAAGAAAAAGGGGATATGGGAATTTTTGATTGGCTTGAATTCTATCACATCACACACTCTTCACTGCTTCACATGCCCATAACAACTACTATCAACCATCCACTTCTTCAATTAAGGGAAGAAGAAATTATGGATACCTTAATCATTAAGTTTTTTTTTTTTTTTTTTAATTTTATAAATCGTGGTGTTTTGGTTAATTTGTGTGCACCTTCATCGTTTCCCAATATACTTATTATTGCCTACCAGTAAGTAACTTTGTCTATCAAAGGACCTGGTTTTTCGATGTCTCTACTTGAGATTGAACTTTGATCTTCAATATAGTATTTTTTTCACTTCATTGACTATTACGCCAAACTCATCATTGTTATAATATGTTAATTTTCTTTTAAAAAATTGCGGCATGGGATTGGTTTATGAATTGTGCATAAATGGAAGATATTGTAATAAAAAGTTTGGTGGAATTCAAATTTTACCCCTTAATAAATTTGTGTACTCGACTCCATTCCCAAAGGATAAAATAAATAGAAGAAGAAATTGACATTTTCCTATCAATCTAATTTTCTCTTAGTTTTGTGGGCTCATTAAATGGGTACTGGTAGGTGTTAGTTGGGGGGGCATTTATTCCAAACCGACCCAAATAATGACTCTTATTAGTCTTCTTTTTCTTTTTCCATCGAATATTCAAGGACTAAGTAGTTCAAACAAGGTTTTATCATGCTCTAAAATACTTCTGCTACTACAGTATTCTGCAGTTGTCAGCACCGTATGATTAATGAAATTTGAACAAATTAATATATTTAAATTTAATTTAAAAGAATAAAAGGTATGGTAGTTGCGCATTTTGTATAACATGTGCAGAGTATATTTGCTTCGCTTCTTTTTTATCTTTCCTTGAGCTGAGTGTCTATCAAAAATAGTCTCTCTATCTTCTCAAGATAGGATAAGGTTTGCGTATACCATGGGCAAAACCACATGGTCATAAGGTTGGTTCGTCGAAAAATTATATTGTGTATATAGGTAAAATATTACGTTTTAGAGGTATATAACAGAGCTTTTGACTAAAAACATCCCTCAACTATGGCTCAAACCTAAGGTACATCCTTATGTTAGTAGATTGAACAAAAAACATCCCTTAACTATTCCAGAAGTTGCAACAATCATCCTTCCGTTTAGTTTCCGTCAAAAAACTAACAGCATAAACCAAAACACATGTCAAGCACGTGACTTTTCCCCAAAATTAGCGAAGCAGGCTTTGAAAAATTGAAGTTTCCGTTCATTCTAAACTCTAGCTCTTTCACAGTTTTACGTCATTAAAACTGAAAGAGCTATTGGTTTGACACAATTTGCCTTCCCAAGCAGTACTTACGCTTCATGAAAAAAGTAAAATTAAGTCAAGTCCATAATCTTTCTCTTCTTTCTTGTTCCAACAGTGTTTTAATTGGATAATGTAGTAGACGAGCGGGATTAATTTAGTTTTTGTTCTGTACATCTTCTTCATCTTGAAAGAGATTATTGTCTTTGCTAAGGAAATCTAGAAAATAACTATACAATAATTAAGATCTGCTAAGTCAGAGATGCCACTTACCTGGTTTAGTAAAATGCTTTATGCATGTCCTGTGTGAATTTCAAGTCACATTATTCAGTGAACTAAATTTAGCATATTTTAGTTCGTTTATGTAGTAGACTTCGCTGTATGATTTGACTCAAAAGAACCTTCATCTTATCATAATCTCTGAATTGATAACATACCCATAAAGTTGAAGTACTGCAGAAAAAGTAATATAAAATTCACTAGGTTGTTTCCATGATAAATCATCACCAAACCGTGGTGATTAAAAGCTCTGAGCATTACTTTTGACTAGGAGACTGAGGTGGAAGTCACGTGTTTTAATTTGGTTTAGAAGATTAACCTGCTTTAATCTCTTCTTTGTCTAACTTTGCTCAATATATATATTATTTTATGAAGTTGAAAATGAAAGAAATTTTAGTTTCTAAAGTCTTAGTTTCGTGTAGGTGGAAGATGATGGGGTTGAGGGACACATTTGGGAGATTGAGGGTTGAAGTCACTTGTGTTGGTTTATGCTGTTAGTTTCTTGACAGAAACTAAACGGAAGGATGGTTATTGCAACTTCTGGAATAGTTAAGGGATGTTTTTTGTTTAATCTAGTAACATAAGGATGTACCTTAGGTTTGAGCCATAGTTGAGGGATGTTTTTAGCCAAAAACTCTATATAACACATATTGAACACCCTTTGTCGAAATTTTTTTCACTTTTTTCAAATTTGAACACCTTTAGAGAAATTCCTAGCTTCGTCACTGGCGCATATATTACCCTCCCTAGACCTCACCTATAGAATTACACTAGATTTTTTTATTGTTGTATATTTGCTTTGCGGTTCAATTTTTGCAGAGCCGAACTAGAGTTTAAGGTGCAGGTTCGATCAAATTTATTTATATTCAAATTTTATATTTGTCTTAAGAAATTTATTTAATATGTATAATTTATTGATTTAAAACTTATAATTTAAAAGGAGTAAATTTAAAACACATATGCTTTAAATACTGACTCGGGTTTTATACTAGGGCTGGTTGAATGGCAGTCTTTAATAGTTGTTGTGTGAGTGATTTCTAGAAGGAAGATGATAAGGGGAGGGCACTAAAAGAGTAGTAAATAAACCTAACAACTTTCATTAAATTATCGATGGGCAGTAGCTATGTTTTAGCTCTATTTGCAACTCTATGGAGTTAATTTGAACATGGAAGTTCTCCACATAGACTACCATTTTCTTTCAACTACAATTACTATTCTGCAGTACGCGCGTGAGTTAAGTTTTATTTACCGAGGGTAGTAAAAATAATTGACACAATTAAATGACTTAAACCTAACTACAACCTTCTAGTATGTGTTATATTAATCATATAAGGTTAATCATTTGAAAAATAGATAAAAAGTTATTTAATTATACCTACTATTAGTGTCAATATTGGCCTGTTGTGAACAATGAAAGAAATAACTGATTAGTCTTTCTAGGTATTATTTTTTTTTCAAAAAATAATAATTATAAAAAATTATTGTAACCATTCTAGCTGACGAAATTAGTAATATTTGTACATGCTGGCATCTAATGAGCCGAGAATAGCAATTATAATATGGTTTAATTTATTATTTCCTTATTATATCAATCTTAGTTGAAATATTTTGGTGTGGGTACAAATAGTACATGCTGGCATCTTAATGGAAGAACATGGAGGAGATGGTGCCATGCGCAAGTAAGACATATATATTCATGGGCAAGTTACATATTTGGCTGGTCGGCTCTAGTAACTAATTATACAAAAAATTGGTATATATATGATAATCGACTATTATTTTTTAGAACAAATATACTACGTAATTTACGTAAAAATAGCACGGGCTAGCCAGTTTTCGGACTGGTCATTCAAAAATAGCCAGCGTTTGTAAAGTCATTGAAAAATAGCCACTATTTTACTGCAACACAGAAAGTTCCAGCATAATATACTGGAGATCGGTGCACCTGTGTATGAACTTCCAGCATATTATGTTGGAACTCCAACACGCGGAAAGTTTCAGTATAATATACTGGAGAATGGGGCACCGGTGTACCAATCTCCAATATATTATTATACTGGAATATTTTTCGGATTTTGAATAGTATTTTCATTCAGATTTATCTTTACATGAAAAGTGGCTAAATTTCGATTACTTTTGAAACTATGGCTATTTTTGAATGACCAACTTGTAATCTGGCTATTTTTAATTTCTCCCCGTAATTTATCGGGAGAAATCCAAAAATAGCCAGATTTACAACTGGTCGTTCAAAAATAGCCCAATTTCAAAAGTAATCGAAATTTAGCCACTTTTTATGTAAAGATAAATCTGAGCGAAAACACTGTTCAAAACTCGAAAAATACTCCAGTATATTATGATGGAGTTCCAGCATAAGTATACTTGAACTCCAGCATATTATACTGGAGTTCCAGGATAAGTATGTATGCTGGAGCTCCAGCATAATATGATGGAATTCCAGCATAAGTACACTTCCAGCATAATATACTGGAGTTCCAGCAAGTATATTGGTCCAGTATAATATACTGGAGTTTGGAGCACCGGTGCTCCAGTCTCCAGTATATTATACTGGAGCCAGCAAAGTATACCGGTCCAGCATAATATGCTGGAGTTCATACACAAGTGCACCGAACTCCAGTATATTATGCTGGACCAGTCTCTATTGCAGCAAAATAGTAGCTATTTTTCATTGACTTGGTAAACGCTGGCTATTTTTGATTGACCAGTTCGAAACTGGCTATACCGTGCTATTTTTACTAATTTACACGATATTTGGGCTCATCACCCTTGATTGCCAACTAGTTAGCAAATACATTTGGGCTTTTTCATCAGGTTGGGCCAAGGCCATTGTCAGATACTATATTTTTGCCAGGCTCAAACTTACAGATAGGTGCAAAATAGCAAGTAGTAAGTACCATTTAATGAGTACATTTCTATTTTGGTCCCCCATATAATATTTAAGTTCTGTTTCATCCCTGTCTATGGTCCTAAGTCTATCATGTTTATTACTTCCTCCGTCCATTTTGTATGCTGATATTTGATTAGGCATAGTGTTTAAAAAAGAACGAAACAATTTTAAAATTTATGGTCTAAAATAAAATATAAATATTTATATGGTTATAAATCATCTCAGCAAGAAAAAATAAATAAAAATAACACATAATATGAAACAAAGGAGTAGTATAAAGTAGTTATGCCCGCACCAAAAACTAGGTCTAATTTCCTGTTGTTGTTGGCTTCAATGTGAGAGGAAAGATAAGAACTTTAAATAATTTCCATATATTCTCCCAATAGGCCTAGTGATTGCACTTTTTTGGTGTAATATTAGTAACTAGCCACTTTTTACCCTTACTATTAGCATTAGCGACGATGTAAAAGTTATTAGATTTTAGTCATTTTATTTAAACACGGTATATTTTGGACAAACTACCCCCAACACATTTAACTACTCCAACAATCGCTAATGAATTTCAAATATTCTAAAGTGAAATTCCAACATAGTATACTAGAGTCCGAAAAACTCTGTACATGTAAAACTCAAAATATACGATACTAGAGTTAGAGCTTTTAAAGGTAAAATTCCAGCACACTGTACTGAAATTCAAATATTTATAGGTTCAAACTTCAACAATAGTATCTTATTTTGAACTTCATGACACAATCATGGAGTTCGAACTTCTACAAGTTGAAACTCCAGAATATTATAGTTGAGTTCAGAAGAAATACTATTGGAGAAAATATTCCTTTTAGGTTCAAATCCCAACAACAACTACTAGGGTTCAAACCTTTATGAGTTCAAACGCCGACAACGATTACTGGGATTTGGTCAATTCTTTATAGGTTCAAACCCCAGTAATGATTAATGTGGTTTGAATCTTTCATGTTGTTTCAGATATCTTGGTTTGAACTCTAGGAATTGTTCTTGGATTTTACACTAGCAAAGGCTAAAAAATCAGGAATCATTTTCGTGGCTTCGAACTGCATATCGATTGCTGGAGTTGTGTTTCATATTTTAGTTGAGGAAAAAAATATCAATTTAGTCAGATCGGTGGCTCCGTTGCCAATGCATTTGAAAATAGGGAAACTTTCAGAAGTAACTATTGTTTGGAGGCTCATTGGTGGGCATAACTAAAATTTAGCTAATTACATTTCGTAGCTACTAATTGTTTGCCATGGGATATATATCACTGTATTCACTTCGGTTGTATACACTGTATTCAATTCGGATATATTCGTTCTTATATATTTTACATTGTATTCAATTTTATTGTGTTGAATTCAGTTGTATTCAAACAAAAAAAAAATCAAGAAATAGGGAGTATACCCCTCCATTCAATTCAGATGTACATTATATTCAATTCGATTTTATTCATTCTTATTTATTTTACATTGTATTCACTTTGACTGTATTAATTTGAAACAACAAAAAATCACAAAACAATAATACTCGACTAGTATTCAATTTACTGTATTCATTCGTAGTTGCTTTTATACTGTATTTAATTTGGTTGTATTTAAACAACAAAAATTCAAAAATATAGGATTTGTCACAAAAATAACCTTCAGAATATATAAATACAGACAAAAATACAAAAAAATAAACTGTATTTGAATTGAAAATAAAATAAACTCAAATTTGAGTGTATATGTATAGAATACAATGTATTTGTATCATGGTATGCAACTCAATAGCAAAGAAGAGAAGAACGTTTGTTGGAGATAACGTCTTCTAGCCAAGCAAAAACTGTATATATTATATTAAAACTAAAAAATGGAGGCGAACAAAAATCCAGCCAGATCCGAGAATACACTATCACATTGTATTGGTAATTGTATCATTGTATGTGGCTCAATAGCAAAGAAAAGATGAAAGTTCGCCGGAGATAACTTCTTTCGATCATGCAAAAATTGTATATATTGTATTAAAACTAAAAAATGGAGGCGAACAAAAATCCGACCAGATCTGAGGATACACTATCATATTGTATCTACCAAAATCTGATCAGACGAACAAAAAATCTGGCCAGATCTAACAATATACTATCACATTGTATCTACCAAAATTTGGTCAGACGAACAAAAATTCGGCCATAATGTGTATTTCGTTGTATTTAATTTGGCCACAAGAAATAAAATATACTCAAATCTGAGAAATACACTCAGATCTGAGAAAATACACTCGGATCTGAACCCGATCGGTTGGCCATGGATTTCAGCCAGATGTGACGTCGGCGGTGGAGGTAATGACAAGATCGATCTGGATTGAGATATTTAATGTACTAAATTGAGGAATTTTTATAGCGGGTGAGAGAAGAAAAAGTACAAAAGAGAGAGAAAATAAAAAAGAGATCGAACGACAGTATTTCAGCGGGTTAGGCCTGCGGTGGTTCTCCGGCAAGATTGTAACACCATAGAGATAGAGAGTTTAAGGGAGATGGGGGAGGCGGCTAGGCTATAATATGAAGATGAAAGGAGGAAGAGAGGAAAAGTTACTATAGGGTTAGAAATCTCTTAAAGAGGGTATTTGCTATAAAATCCAATATGTTGTTATGTATTATAATTAGTTTAAAGTGTATTTATTCATAATAAATATAATGTATAATTTAATTATACCATATAAAATTTCCTTAAAAATACGGCCAACCTCTAATAGCGTGGCCTAAAAGTAGCTACGCCGACTAAAAGAGTAGTAAATAAACCTAACAACTTTCACTAAATTATCGACGGGCAGTAGCTATGTTTTAGCTAGATTTGCTACTCTATAATGGAGTAATTTGAACATAGAAGGTTTATTCAGTGAAGTTAATTTGAACATGACAAAATTCGACCGAATTTTGTTTTACAACTAGCGAATTTGAAGTATTAGTGGGACGCCCCTTTCCAGTACATCAAGATATTTTTTTTTGAGTTAAGTTTTATTTACCGAGAGTAATAAAAATAATTGACACAATTAGATGACTTACAGCTAACTACCAACCTTCAAGTATGTATACGGTCAATATCGTATGCCTTCGATCTATATGCTCGAGAGGTTGTCCGAAGTCCGAGTTCAGATAAGGTCGAGTTCGAGCTCGAGGGACCAGACCCGAGTTCGAAGATAAAGCACGATACATACCGAGGTCGAATATGTTCGACCCCGGAATAGTACCGTTATGGACTTGTAACAGAATGGGCTAGATTCCTGCCACGTCCCCAAGATCATGGCGCAAATCCCGAAATATGATTGTACGATTCCGTACTAGGCGGTTAGACATCTATACCAAGAATATTCCTTACTGTAAATAGAAATATACCTTATTTAGGGTTCCCCTATTATATAAAGGGGACCCCAATTATTTGTAACACCATCTAATCATTGAAGCAAAGAATATACTCTCTACTTTTTTCCTACTGTTCATCAGAATTGTCCTTTAGCTCTACTGCTCTTACTTTACTTTTCTTGCTTAATTGTTCTTATTGCTCTAAACCCACCTCGAGGTCACTAAGCTCGAGGTCACTGCTCCAGAGTTATATTGGTTTGGTCCACTTATTTCTTTCACTTCTACTTCATATCTCTTGATTATTAATTGGTATTGAATCTAATCACGTATCTTCAAAACCACAATTCAAATTTAATTGTTACTCGTATTTTTGAGGTAAACAGTTTGGCGCCCACCGTGGGGCTAAAGATAATAGTGATTGTTTCTTTACTGATTCTCATTACACACGTTATTTTTACACTTTTTCTTGTCAAGAATTTTTTGATTCTCAGGCTGAAACATGTCTAGCTCACAAAATGTACCTGTTCACGACAACGAAGGTATTGGTGAAAACAACAATATAGTGGTCGATGTACCACCGATAAACCCTGGGAAAGCACCAAACATGGAACCAGTTGATGTTAGTTCACACATTGCTACAAACACCAACTTAGGCGCAGACCCCGAAGGGAGTGTATGCAGAGAAGCCCGACCAGGGGACCAAGGAACACCAGGAACAGGAGATGGGGGAGTCAGCCTCCAAGTGATATTCGAGATGCTGCAGGCTCAGCAAATCGCCATCGCTCAACTTCAGAGTCAGAATAAAAGTCCAAATACTGTCGAACCGGTAAACTCTCGACGTACTGAGCCGGCGCTAAAAAGACTAAATGAAAGAGGCTCGGGGACTGACCCCACGATTATGAAGATGCTCGAGGAGCTCACTAAGAGGATCGAGTCCGGAGAAAAGAAAATTGAAGACAATGATGAGAAGGTGGAGATTTATAACTCCATTATAGACCAAATATCAGGGGCACCTCCAGTTTTGAAAGGTTTAGACGCCAAAAAGTTCATACAGAAACCATTCCCTCAGAGCGCGGCTCCGATGCCCATTCCTTCTTAAAAAATTTCGCATGCCCAATATACCCAAATATAATAGAACAACCGACCCTAACTGTCACGGCCCAATTTCCCCTCCGTTGGGTTTCGTGATGGCACCTAGTCTTAAGGACTAGGTAAGCCTAATAATTGCGGAATAACAACAATAAATAATAACATCTAAAATTCTTCTGAAATAAATCCCTTATACAATGAATATCTACCCAAAACCCGGTAGTACAAGTCATAAGCTCTACAGAATTTTGCTGCCATCTGTAAACACAACCGTATGGAAATAAGTACAGCAGTGAAAATATAAAATAGGAAGGTGACTCCGAAGCCTGCGAACGGAGCAGCAAGGCTACCTTGAGTCTCCTCGGCAAGAATCCGCACAGTTACTAGCGAACAATACCTGGATCTGCAAAAAAATATGCAGAAGTGTAGTATGAGCACACCACAGTGGTGCCCAGTAAGTATCAAGACTAACCTCAGTTGAGTAATGACGAGGAACAGTCGAGACACCTACTGGTCAAATGAAATGAACAGGATATGATAATAAAATATCGAGATAAAGATAACGAGGTAATATCAACAGCGGAGAGAAATAAAAATGCAAACAGTAGGAACAATAAAGGGAGAACACGGGTAGTAACAAACAATACCAAGTAAATCAGATAAACAAGTAAATCAGGTAACCGAGCACATCATATAACCAAGTAAATCAACACTGACATAACAGGAATAGGGACAAGTAAGAATGTATTCAAATAAAGAAGGCAATGCCAACTCAATCACTCACATCATGTCTAATACACAATCCCGACCATCTCAATCCTCGGTTTCTCATATCATATTCTCAACTTTCGAACCTTCAGCACACATGGCACCTTGTGCTCCCATATTTTCCATCTCACTCTTAACAAAAGAAATCCACATGCTATACAATACATAATGTCCGTACAATTGCACTCAAGATGTTCAAGAAGTCTCATTTACCTAATATAAGTAAATTACAAATTCTAAACTAATTAGGAAAGCCAGCGAGAAAAGATGAAGTTATTGTTAAAAATTTATTTGAATAAAGAAAGTACCATTTTCTATTAGAATACAACATCGAATGAATTATTACCTTTACCACGGGATTTAATAATTTATAACTTAGTAGGAGTTCCTATCAAGTAGAATACAACCTCAGACAATTTAAGGAAAAATTTAGTGGAGAAACTAATTGAGTCAAAAATGTAGAAATTATTGAAGTTTGAAGTATTGAAATATATATATATATATATATAACCCGTTAAAATACTTGAATTGATAACAACAAATAAACACAGCAAACAGAAAGTGCACGGCATCACCCTTCGTGCTTTTACACTCATAGCATATCGACAGGGGATCTCCCGGGATTCCGTCTCGTAGTCCCAAACGTAAGTACTTGGGGGATCTCTCAGTATCCTCAGTATATGAGCTAGGGATCTCTTGGTATCCTCAATATATGTGCTAGGGATCTCTTGGTATCCCAAGGATCTCTTGGTATCCTCAATATATATGCTAGGGATCTCTTGGTATCCCGAGGATCTCTTGGTATCCTCAATATAATTGCTGGGGATCTCTTGGTATCCCGAGGATCTCTTGGTATCCTCAATATATGTGCTGGGGATCTCTTGGTATCCCGACCCAACAATATGAACAATAACATCCCGGCAAGAGAATCAATAATATGAACAATAACATCCCGGCAAGGAAATCAACAGTATGAACAACAACATCCCGACAAGGGAATCAACAATATGAACAATAACATCCCGGCAAGGGAATCAACAACAACCCAACAATCCAATCACAAGGAAGTTTCCACCACCAAGAGTATGATTACATAGCAACAAGAAAATCACGGAGAAACTAAGAAGCACAATAACCTTAGCAACCAACAAAAAGAACAGCTAATTAAATTAAGGCAATTAAGGCCAAGTAACAGGTAAAAGTTAGAGGAAGGCTAACAACACTGTATGGAGCTTATAGAGGTAAATTATGCAATTAGATAACTCAATCATAACATAATACTTCCCATATGATGAACATAAGGACCTAAGAACCCTAAAGGCGATTTTCCCACAAATAAGTCCGAGCACACACTCGTCACCTCGCGTGCACGGACTACAATTAGCATGGAAGACTCAAATCCTAAGGGGAAGTCCCCAACACAAGGTTAGGCAAGATACTTACCTCAAAGATGACACACCGATACTCAAGAATGCACTTCTCGGGTGAAAAGATCTCCGGACGGCTCAAATCTAACCAAATTAATTTTAAAGCACAAATAAAACACATAAGAAACTATTCCGGATCCTAAAGTTTCAATCTTTAACAAAATCTAAAAATCGGTCCAAAAATCAACCCCCGGACCCGCACCTCGGAACCCGATAAATTTTACAAATTACGAATACCCATTCCAATATGAGTTCGACCATACAAAAATTACCAAATTCCGATACCATTTCATCCCTCAAATCAGAAAATTTTATTTTTGAAAAGTTTCTTCAAAACCCAACATTTTCCCTAACTAAAACACAATTTAATTGATAAAAATAAAGACTAATTCATGTAAGTCTTGAATCACCATACGAAGCTGTTGGAATCATCAAAAGTTCATTCCGGGGCCGTTTACTCAAAAGTCCAATCCCGGTCAAATTCTCACCGCTTAACTCCCAAAACTAGATTCCTTCTTTCAATTTGACTCTGAATCATCCGTTAACTAAATTCAACCATGCACGCAATTCGATACTCATATTATGAAGTTGTTCCAGACCTTACTCCGCTAAACGGAGCTTAAATTCTCAAAACGGCCGGCCGGGTCATTACATCCTCCCCCACTTAAAACCAACGTTCGTCCTCGAACGTGCCAAGATTCGCCTCGAAGTTCTCATATCATTGAATGCACACTTCCAGCATACACCCGCGGGTGATCCCACGTCACCCCAATCCACATAAATCTGATGACATCATCTCAACTGAAATTTAGCCTTTCTATCAATACCAATAAGCCTTAGAGCCAGAATTCTCACCTTCCATCCATTTCCAAAGACCCGATTCTAAATCCATACCCGGTTTCAATTTCAACTAGCTACAACCACTTATGCCTACACCCACAGAGTACAACCACACAATATACACACCACACATAGGCCTATAATAACATTCTTGATCACAATACTTGCCCGAAATCAAATCCTACATCGGCCATAAGCCTCATATTCGATAGGAACCCATTTCAAACCTCCACAACACTGACGATGATACAATAACCATGAAAACCATACAACTAACACCCGAATCACCAATTCACAACTACCAACGGGCACACACCCCACAAGCTAAAACTCAAGAAGCACAGAACAAAAATGACTGAATATGGAAAGGGAACACATAAAGGAACTCTCAAACAAGTCCGTCAAGCACAAATTTTTCTATCAAAACTAATTTCAAAACAATCTACAAGAAAGAATTAAAGCATATAAAAGAATCACAAGGATCTCATACTGATATAACTCCCACCGCGGTACACAGCCCGGTCTCAACACATCAAATCACATGAAATAACGAGGGTCCTGCCCTCAACTCTGGATCTCAAATATGGTACACATCAAATCAGCTGGAAACTCTCACTAGATCAATTACGTCACAATTTACAACAAATGCTGGCTCCCACACTGATGGAGCATAAACGTCACGGCTCCTGGCCAAAAATAGCCATAAATCACATCAAGCCTACCGTGAAGGACAACAAAAATTTACTACTAGTCTCATAGCTCTTGATAATAAATAAAAACAAACGATAGACACGGCTATCACTCATAAAACCTTCCAATAGGGTTACACATAAACAGAGTGCAAATCATGAAACACACCCATAAGTGGAGCAACAAATAGGGGAACTCACCCCGATAAGCAGAACTGTAATGAACTACGGATGGTGCTCCTCTATAACAAATCAAAATCATACTGAATGACATCATCTCGCGCAACGACCTTAAGCCTACTATATGAAACACATCAACGGGCCGGGCCTCCCCCTCTTGGGCTCCCTCTACTAACCGGAATACCTTGCTGTGACACATCTGCCCAAAATCTAGGGAAATCTCTCACCATGTGGCTAGTATCACCACACTCAAAGCAACCCCTCTACTGACGTGGCTGTGGGAACTGTGGGGTATGGGTACTCTGAGACCCATGAACACCTGAATCACTGTGAAGCCTGAAGCGCAAACTGAACTGGCTGACCCACGAACCTCCACCCTGTCGTACCCAAGGGCCAGCAGATCTCTCCGGTCCACGAGGCCTCCTCGCCTCCCTGTGCTCTCTCCCTCCAAATCTCGTCTGTCCTCTCGCTCCCGGTCCCATATGCCCTCTAACCGGCGAGCGGTCCCTACCACCTGCTGAAATGAAACATCTGACTCCAACTCTCGAGCCATGCTGAACCGAAGTGGCTGAGGTACAAACTCTCTCGAAACATCTCTGAAAATTGAACCCATGTAAGTGAAGCTGCATTGGCCGGCTACCCAACTCATACATTTGCCACCACTGATAAGCCGCTCCGTCAAGCTAGAACGTAGTAAAAGAAACCCCACTCGTCTCTGCGATACCCATAGTGCTGATAATGCGATGGAACTCTTCTATGAAACCCATTGTGCTCTCTTAAGCCAACCCGCTGAATGTGGGAGGGTCACATTTTCTTGAGCCTTGCAAATCTAAGTTGTTCTCCCTCGGATGCTACTGCCCTGACCATGGGCTGAACTGGAACCACAAATTGTACCGCCATGACACCTAAGACCTGACTAATGGAAACTCACTGCTCTGAGTGTGGTCTAGTTATGGCACATACTCCTCGCCGGCCTCTGCCTCTGCCTCTAGCGACACCTGCTCCGGGAGCAGCGCCGTCAATAACTGCAGCTCGTGTCACCGTCGGTGAGAGAATAGAATGATAAGAGTTCAAACTCCGGGATCAATAAGCTCGCACGATAGGAATGAAAGAAATGAGATTGTCCTAATAGTTCTGTAGCCTCTCGAAGATAAGTACAGACGTCTCCGTACCGATCCGCAAGACTCTACTAAACTCGCTTATGACTCGTAGCACCTATGAACCTAGAGCTCTGATACCAACTTGTCACGACCCAATTTCCCCTCCATTGGGTTTCGTGACGGCACCTAGTCTTAAGGACTAGGTAAGCCTAATAATTGCGGAATAACAACAATAAATAATAACATCTAAAATTCTTCTGAAATAAATCCCTTATACAATGAACATCTACTCAAAACCCGGTAGTACAAGTCATAAGCTCTACAGAATTTCGCTGCCATCTGTAAACACAACCATATGGAAATAAGTACAGCAGTGAAAATATAAAATAGGAAGGTGACTCTGAAGCCTGCGAACGCAGCAGCAAGGCTAACTTGAGTCTCCTCGGCAAGAATCCGCACAGTTACTAGCGAACAATACCTGGATCTGCAAAAAAATGTGCAGAAGTGTAGTATGAGCACACTACAGTGGTGCCCAGTAAGTATCAAGACTAACCTCAGTGGAGTAATGACGAGGAACAGTCGAGACACCTACTAGTCAAATGAAATGAACAGGATATGATAATAAAATATCGAGATAAAGATAACGAGGTAATATCAACAGCGGAGAGAAATAAAAATGCAAACAGTAGGAACAATAAAGGGAGAACACGGGTAGTAACAAACAATACCAAGTAAATCAGATAAACAAGTAAATCAGGTAATCGAGCACATCAGATAACCAAGTAAATCAACACTGACATAACAGGAATAGAGACAGGTAAGAATGTATTCAAATAAAGAAGGCAATGCCAACTCAATCACTCACATAATGTCTAATACACAATCCCGACCATCTCAATCCTCGGTTTCTCATATCATATTCTCAACTTCCGAACCTTCAGCACACATGGCACCTTGTGCTCCAATATTTTCCATCTCACTCTTAACAAAAGAAATTCACATGCTATACAATACATAATGTCCGTACAATTGCACTCAAGATGTTCAAGAAGTCTCATTTACCTAATATAAGTAAATTACAAATTCTAAACTAATTAGGAAAGCCAGCGAGAAAAGATGAAGTTATATTTAGAAATTTATTTGAATAAAGAAAGTACCATTTTCTATTAGAATACAACATCAAATGAATTATTACCTTTACCACGGGATTTAATAATTTATAACTTAGTAGGAGTTCCTTTTAAGTAGAATACAACCTCAGACGATTTAAGGAAAAATTTAGTGGAGAAACTAATTGAGTCAAAAATGTAGAAATTATTGAAGTTTGACGTATTGAAATATATATATATATATATATATATATATATATATATATATATATATATATATATATATATATATATATATATATATATATACGGCAAGGTATTGACAACACTATAGGTTCCAACACAAAGAATTCACAGCAGTAAGGGATTCTAACCCGTTAAAACACTTGCATTGATAACAACAAATAAACACAGCAAACAGAAAGTGCACGGCATCACCCTTCGTGCTTTTACACTCACAGCATATCGACAGGGGATCTCCCGGGATTCCGTCCCGTAGTCCCAAACGTAAGTACTTGGGGGTTCTCTCAGTATCCTCAGTATATGAGCTAGGGATCTCTTGGTATCCTCAATATATGTGCTAGGGATCTCTTGGTATCCCGAGGATCTCTTGGTATCCTCAATATATGTGCTGGGGATCTCTTAGTATCCCGAAGATCTCTTGGTATCCTCAATATATGTGCTAGGAATCTCTTGGTATCCCGAGGATTTCTTGATAACCTCAATATAAGTGTTGGGGATCTCTTGGTATCCCGAGGATCTCTTGGTATTCTCAATGTATGTGCTGGGGATCTCTTGGTATCCCGACCCAACAATATGAACAATAACATCCCGACAAGGGAATCAACAATATGAATAATAACATCCCGACAAGGGAATTCAACAATATAAACAATACATCCCGGCAAGTAAATCAACAGTATGAATTACAACATCCCGGCAAGGGAATCAACAATATGAAGAATAACATCCCGGTAAGGAAATCAACAACAACCCAACAATCCAATCACAAGGAAGTTTCCACCACCAAGAGTATGATTACATAGCAACAAGAAAATCACGGAGAAACTAAGAAGCACAGTAACCTTAGCAACCAACAAATAGAACATCTAATTCAATTAAGGCAATTAAGGCCAAGTAACGGGTAAGAGTTAGAGGAAGGATAACAACATCGTATGGAGCTTATAGAGGTAAATTATGCAATTAGATAACTCAATCATAACATAATACTTCCCATATGATGAACATAAGGACCTAAGAACCCTAAAGGCGATTTTCCCACAAATAAGTCCGAGCACACACTCGTCACCTCGCGCGCACGGACTACAATTAGCATGGAAGACTCAAATCCTAAGGGGAAGTCCCCAATACAAGGTTAGGCAAGATACTTACCTCAAAGACGACACACCGATACTCAAGAATGCACTTCTCGGGTGAAAAGATCTCCGGACGGCTCAAATCAAACCAAATTAACTTCAAAGCACAAATAAAACACATAAGAAACTATTCCGGATCCTAAAGTTTCAATCTTTAACAAAATTTAAAAGTCGGTCCAAAAATCGACCCCCGGACCCGCACCTCGGAACCCGACAAATTTTACAAATTCCGAATACCCATTCCAATATGATTTCAACCATACAAAAATTACCAAATTCCGATACCATTTCATCCCTCAAATCATGAAATTTCTTTTTTGAAAAGTTTCTTCAAAACCCAACATTTTCCCTAACTAAAACACAATTTAAATGATAAAAACAAAGACTAATTCATGTAATATATTTAAGTCTTAGTGAAGAACACTTGCCCAATCGATTTGTGTGAAAACCACTCAAAGAATCGCTCAAAACCGAGCTCCACAGGTCAAAATATGATAAAAATGGTGAAACCCTCGATTTTGGAATACATTCTGTCTGCCCAGATTTTTAAGCATCGTGATCGCGTAGAAGAAATAGTTGCTGGCCCAAAGTGTGCTACGCGATCATAGAAGAGCTGATGCGATCGCGTAGAAGGAAAAAAATGTTACGCCAAATTTTGTCTTACGCGATCGCGAACAGTACAATGCGATCGCGAAAAGGAAAAAAAAGTTGAGGCCTAGAGCTACACTATGCGATCGCGAACCCACCTACGCGAACGCGATGAAGGAAAATATGACAGTTCGACATTACACTACGCGATCACGGCTATGCCAATGGGATCGCATAAAAGGAAACACCAGATAGCAGAACAACAGTTCAAACATAGGGAAAAATGACCCGTGGCCCACCCGGAACACACCCGAGGCCCCCGGGACCCCGTCTAAGCACATAAACAAGTCACATAACCTAACACGGTCTTGCTCGAGGTTACGAATCACATTAAACAACGCCGAAACAATGAATCAAACCATGAATCGATCTTATGAACTTTTAAATCTTCAAATTTCTGAACTCGTTCCGAAACCTATCAAATCAATCCGAAATGATGCCAAATTTTGCAGACAAGTCCAAAATGACATATCAAAGCTGTTCCAACTCTCGGAATCGCATTCCGACCCTGATATCGCAAAAGTCAACTATGGGTCAAACTTCTCCATTTTCCAAACTTCAACTTTTCCAACTTTCGCCGAAATGCCTCAAATTACCCTACGAACCTCCAAATCCAAATCCGGACGTGCGCCTAAGTCCTGAATCACCATACGAAGCTGTTGGAATCATCAAAAGTTCATTCTGGGGCCGTTTAATCAAAACTAGATTCCTTCTTTCAATTTGACTCTGAATCATCCGTTAACTGAATTCAACCATGCACACAAGTCGATGCTCATATTTTGAAGCTGTTCCAGACCTTACTCCACTGAACGGAGCTTAAATTCTCAAAACGACCGGCCGAATCGTTACACTAGCGAGCATATTACTCCATACACTTGCGGGATTAAAGGAAATGATTTGAATGACGCAGAGATCGAATCAGTGTTGTTGAAAAAGTTTGAAGAAACATTATCGAAAGGAGCCATGATTTGGTATCATAACTTACCTCCTAACTCTATTGACTCGTTTGCTATGTTAGCAGATGCCTTTGTAAAAGCACACGTGGGGCCATAAAGGCGGCCACGAGAAAATCGGATGTCTTCCAAATAAAACAAAGGAACGACGAGATGCTAAGGGAGTTCGTGTCTAGGTTTCAGATGGAAAGAATGGAATTACCACCGGTCTCTGATGACTGGTTAGTACAAGCTTTCATGCAGGGTTTGAATGAAAGAAGCTCGATTGCGTCTCGACAATTAAAGCAGAACTTGATCGAGTATCCAGCTGTGACATGGTCAGATGTGTACAATCGTTACCAATCAAAAATCAAGGTCGAGTACGACCAGTTGGGAGCCCCCTCGGGTTCAGTTTATCCCAACAGATTCGCAGCCAAACCCCCTAGGGACACATACTGGGAATCAAGATTCAACAAAGAACGGTATCAGCCATACTTCGATCGGAGAAACAACGGTCCAGGTCGTAACACTCCTCGTAACGATCGAGGCCAAAGTTCTCGGGGACTCATGAGTAAGAGCGGGTTCGATAATCATACTGACCCCGCCGAGGCCCCTCGATTATCAGAGTACAACTTCAGCGTAGATGTGCAGAGGACTCAGCTATTGGGAGAATCAAAGACACCAAGTGGCCAAGGCCAATACAGACCGATCCTTCTCAAAAAAACCCGAACTTAAAGTGCAAGTATCATGGCACACATTGTCATAGAACAGAAGATTGCAGGCAACTAAAGGAAGAAGTGGCTCGGTTATTCAACGAGGGTCACCTTCGAGAATTCCTCAGCGATCGAGCCAAAAACCACCTCAAGGAGAGAGATGCAAGGAAAAATGAGCAAGAGGAACCAAAACATGTAATCCACATGATCATTGGCGGAGTCGATGTCCCTCAACGACTCGTGTTCAAATGCACCAAGGTTTCAACCACCAAAGAAAAACGGACTCGGAGCTATGTGCCGAGGATGCCTTATCATTCTGTGACGAGGAAGCAGAAGGCATATCACAGCCTCACAACGATGCCCTGGTAATCTCTATCCTATTAAATAAAATTCAAGTTAAACGTGTTTTAGTGGATCCAGGTAGCTCGGCAAACATAATCAGATTGAGGGTCGTGGAACAACTCGGCCTACAAGATGAGATTGTACCTGCATCCTGGGTCCTAAATGGCTTCAACATGGCAAGCGAAACAACAAAGGGAGAGATCATCTTGCCAGTAAATGTAGTTGGACCATACAAGACACTAAATTCCATGTCATCGAAGGTGACATGAGGTATAACGCACTCCTCGGGAGACCGTGGATACACAACATGGGGCAGTGAATTCAACTCTTCACCAGATGATGAAGTTCCCAACAGAAGAAGGAGTTAAAACAGTCTACGGAGAGCAACATGCTGCAAAAGTGATGTTTGCAATCGAAGAAGTGGTGCCGATACCAGAGCCTCTGACCTCGGAGAAAACAAGCACCAAAGGAAAGCAGGTAGCTAAATAGCAATCACAGCTCCCAACCTCGATGGAGTCAGAGCAACAGGTAGTCGAAGATGAAGAAGAGGATTTCCTTTCTCCTCGAACCTTCGTCACCCCCGAAGAGTCCGATGCAACTAAGTCAACTATCGAGGAATTGGAGCAGGTCATGCCTATCGAATACTTGCTCGAGAGAAAGGTATACCTGGGAACGGGATTGACCCCCGAACTCAGGAAAAAACTCATTCAATTTCTTATTGATAATATGGATTGCTTTGCTTGGTCCCATTGAGATATGATAGGGATTCCACCAGAAATCACCACGCATCGGCTGAGCACCAATCCCAGGTTTAAACCAGTGAAGCAAAAGAGGAGGCCTCAGTCCGAGGTAAAACATGCCTTCATAAAAGATGAGGTAACCAAACTTCTTAAAATAGGATCCATTCGGGAGGTAAAGTACCCCGAGTGGTTAGCCAACGTAGTTGTAGTTCCTAATAAAGGAAACAAGCTTAGAATGTGTGTAGACTATAAGGACTTGAACAAAGCATGTCCGAAAGATTCTTTCCCATTGCCAAACATCGATCGAATGATCGATGCCACGGCCGGCCACGAGACCTTAACTTTTCTCGATGCCTACTCCGGGTACAATCAAATTCAGATGAACCCAGAGGACTAGGAAAAGACTTCATTTATTACCAAATTTGGAACTTATTGTTACAACGTAATGCCCTTCTGGCTAAAAAATGCAGGAGCTACATACCAACACCTAGTCAACAAAATGTTCGAAGAACAAATAGGTAAAACAATGGAAGTTTATATTGATGACATATTGGTTAAGTCCCTGCGCGCAGAGGACCATTTAATTCATTTGCAGGAAACATTTGCAATCTTGAGGAAATACAACATGAAGCTTAACCCAGAGAAATGTGCATTCAGAGTAGGTTCGGGTAAGTTTCTCGGCTTCATGGTATCAAATCGGGGTATCAAAATCAACCCCGATAAGATCAAGGCTATCGAAGATATCACGATCGTGGATAGTGTGAAGGCCGTGCAAAGGCTAACCGGGCGAATAGCTGCTTTGGGTCGGTTCATTTCGAGGTCATCAGATCGAAGTCACCGTTTCTTTTCCTTGCTCAAAAAGAAAAAGGATTTTGCATGGACCCCGGAATGCCAACGAGCCATGGAGGAACTAAAGTGATACTTATCAAGCCCGCCTTTACTTCATACCCCGAAGGTAGACGAAAAACTTTACCTATATTTGGCTGTGTCAGAGATAGCGGTAAGTGGGGTACTAGTTCGAGAAGAGCAAGGTATGCAATTTCCTGTTTATTACGTAAGTCGAACTCTAGGAGATGCGGAAACAAGGTACCCTCACTTAGAAAAATTAGCACTTGCATTAATAAGCGCATCTCGAAAGCTAAAACCATACTTTCAATGTCATCCTATATGTGTATTAACCACTTAACCTGTTCGAAATGTTTTGCATAAGCCCGAGCTATCGGGCCGATTGGCCAAATGGGACATCAAACTTAGCGGGTATGATATCGAATATCAACCCCGAACGGCTATCAAGTCTTAGATCTTAGCTGACTTCGTGGCCGATTTTACAACGACCCTCGTACCCGAAGTGGAGAAAGAACTCCTGCTGAGTTCGGGTACATCATCGGGGGTATGGACCCTTTTCACAGACGGTGCCTCGAATGTGAAGGGGTCCGGGCTTGGCATTGTCTTGAAGCCACCCACGGGTAATACCATTAGACAATCTATCAAAACTTCTAGGTTGACTAACAATGAGGCGGAGTATGAGGCCATGATTGCAGGTCTCGAGCTAGCTAAAAGCTTAGGAGCAGAAGTCATCAAAGCTAAGTGCGATTCTCTATTGGTGGTAAACCAAGTAAATAAAAGTTTCGAAGTTCGAGAGGATAGAATGCAATGGTACTTGGAAAAACTACAAGTAACTTTGCACCGATTCAAAGAGTGGACGTTGGAACATGTGCCTCGAAAACAAAACAGCGAGGCCGATGCGCTCGCCAATCTGGGATCCTCGATTGAGGAAAATGACATCATCCCCGGGACTGTCGTCCGGTTATCGAGGTCTGTGGTTGAAGAGGGTCACGCCGAAATAAATTCGACAAGCTTGACGTGGGACTGGAGGAACAAGTATATCGACTATTTGAAAAATGGAAAACTCCCATCGGATCACAAAGAATTGAGGGCCCCACGAACCAAAGCTGCCAGGTTTGCATTGGATGAAGATGGAACATTGTATCGGAGGACGTTCGATGGGCCACTAGCGATATGTTTAGGGCCGGGGGATACCGATTATATTCTACGAGAGGTCCACGAAGGTACTTTTGGAAATCACTCCGGCGCCGAATCTTTGGTTCGCAAAATTATCAGAGCAGGTTATTATTGGGATAGCATGGAGAAAGATAGTACGGAATTCATCAAAAAATGCGATAAATGCCAATGATTTGCACCGATGATCCATCAGCCCGGAGAACAAATCCATTCGGTCCTATCCCCGTGGCCTTTCATGAACTGGGGAATGGACATAGTCGGACCCCTACCAACAGCCCCAGGTAAAGCTAAGTTTATTTTGTTTATGACTGATTATTTTTCTAAGTGGGTGTAAGCACAGGCCTTCGAGAAGGTCCTAGAACAAGAAGTTATTGATTTCATTTGGGACCATATCATATGCTGATTCGGGATACCTGCCAAGATTGTGTGTGACAATGGAAAACAATTCATCGGCAGCAAGGTGACGGAGTTCCTCGAAGCACATAAAATAAAAAGGATATTATCGACACCATACCACCTAACTGGAAATGGACAGGCCGAGTCAACGAACAAAACTATCATTCAGAACCTAAAAAAAAGGTTGGACGATGCAAAGGGGAAGAGGAGAGAAGTTCTACCCGAGATCCTTTGGGCATACCGAACAACATCAAAGTCCAGCACGGGGGCTACCCCATTTTCTTTAGTTTATGGCTCCAAGGCCCTTATCCCTATCGAAGTCAGAGAACCCAGCGCCAGGTTTCAACATGCATCAGAAGAGTCAAATCACGAGGCCATGAATGCTGGCCTCGAGCTACTAGATGAAAAACGAGAAGCAACACTTGTTTGAATGGCCGCGCAAAAGCAAAGAATCGAAAGATACTACAATAGAAGGACCAACCTCCGACACTTTGGAATCGAGGACTTAGTCCTATGGAAAGTTACCATCAATACTCGAGACCCAAATGAAGGGAAGATAGGCCCGAATTGGGAAGGACCGTACTGAGTCCTCGGAGTTGTCGGCAAAGGATCTTACAAACTTAGCACGATGGAAGGTGAACAACTGCCAAACAATTGGAACGTATCATTACTCAAACGATACTACTGCTAAGGTATGGCTTTATCCTTTTTGTCCATTTGAGTTTAAAACTAATTCATCACAGATTTTTGATCGAACCTATTGAAGACACCCTATTTGCACGAAGGCCTTAGGTTTTAAAGCATGCGTTGCACTCTTTTTACCTTAGATCGGATTTTGTCCCAAATGGGTTTTACCGGCAAGGTTTTTAACGAGGCAACAACTATATGCTACCTAAGGAGGACTCAACAGTATCCAAGGCTTCTTTTCAGTCAACCTCGAATAGTGGGGGCATCACCCTCGGAGGCTATATTTCAAGGAAGATACTTCACGAAAAGAGGACCTCAATAGGAAAACTTTGTAATGGGCCAAACGGTCAGATGAACCGTGTCCGTATAGAATAGTCGAGCCTCGACGGCAACATGTACGCATGTATCAATTATTTGAAGAAGCTTCCTATTTATATCAAAAACACTTTGTGTCTCAAAGAAGTCTACTATTATACGAGCTCTACACTTATGATCCTACGGGAAATGGCTCAAGGACCGAAGCACGAATGTATCCCCGAGATACTCGGGGACTGTCATCGACAGTAAGCTCGTCCGAGCCATCAAAAACTCGGACTCATAAGACCTCAAAGAGGCATCCTCCCGAAACGAAGGCCAAGGCCAATATACTCGGGGACTAACTTTTCGAACAAGTTTGAAAGGTTATTGGGAAACAAGTCAAAGAGACACGCCCGAAGGCTACGGCCGTACTGAAGACTACGATCGTATAAAAGGCCTTCAAACACTTTGAATAAAATAGGTTAAATCAGGCTACCCTCGGCAAAAGCAAAAGGGCTTCGATAAATTCAGCCCCCGAATAATCTAAAGGTTTCGATAACATCAGCCTTCGAAAGGGCTTCGATAAATTCAGCCCACGAATAATCTGAAGGCTTCGATAACATCAGCCTTCGAGAAAACCTCAAGAGGTATTCGATTATGTTTACACAAACAAACTATTAATAAGGTTCCGATTCATCGAACCTCCGAAAAACCCAATGGGTACAAAAACTAAAAGCTAAGGCATGATTAAAATTTTCACTAAGTCTTTTAGCCGAAAAGAGGGAAAAATTATATAGCCATCCTAGAGGCCGAATTGGCCCAATTTAAAGAGCCTAAGGGCCGCTCTAAAAGAGCCCAAGGGCCAAAATATATAGAGTACGAGACCTTGCTCTCACTCAACTCGGACTCAAGAGTCCTGACATCTCGAGCTTGTATCAAATTAAACTTAGCTCGAAGATTAACGAAACCCTAAGGGGTATTATATTGATCAATAAAAACTTAAGGGTTTATTATGTTCTGGGTCCAAACCAGTACTCGAACTGATCATTGAGTTATATCATCGAAATATTCCACAAACAAGAGCAAAATGAAACTCAACACAAGTCAAAAATGAGATAAAAAGGTCCTTTTGTATTCCCAGAAGATGATTACAAAAGATATTTACACAAGGGATACCTACACAAAAAAAACGAAAACAAAATAAGGAAACCTAAATCTATTTCGGGGCCACATCTTCGGCAGTTGCATCTTCAGGAGCCGCATGTTCGATAGCCTTACCTTCGGGGAATTCATCTTCGTCCCCTCCACTCTCAGAGCCACTGGCTGAATCATCCTCATCGGAAAGCAAAGTGGCAGCCTCTTCTTCCAAGGTCTTCGCCCTTTCAATATCGGCTGAGAGATCGAAGCCGCGAGCATGTACCTCCTTGAGGGTTTCCCTCCGGGACTGTCTCCTAGCATGGTCAAGAGCATTTGATAAGTTAACTTAGGCTGTAGAAGAGATTTCCTTTGCCCGGCCATTAGCCGCTTCAGCGTAGGCTCGATACGAAGATATAATTGCCTTTGTGTCAGATTTGGCCTTGGCCAACTCAGCAGCAGACTTAGATTTAAGCTCCTCGATTTCGCAGCCTCGAGCCAGGCTCTCCTCCTTCACACTTTTAAGCTGGCGTTCGAGTGAAGCCAGCTGCTCCCGAAGAGTTTCTTTCTCAGAGGCAACACTGTCCATACCTCGCTTCCACCCCAGGGTCTCGGTCTCCTTCATCTTGAGCTCCTCTCAGAGCTGCTCCACCAGGTCACCCTTTTGTTGAAGCTGCAAAGTAAAAGTGTTAGTAGACTGATCGGGCAAATCCATAACAAAAACGTCAGAGGGTATATTACCTTTTCAGTAAGCTCGATTTGTTCTTGACGAGCCTTTGCCAGTTCGGCTCGAAGATCGCTGATTTCCTCCTCTTTCTTGACATAGAGGGTTTTAAGACCATCCCTCTCTTCCGAGATCTTCTCAAGCTCGGCCTCACATCGAGCAAGATCATCTCGAGACTTGGAGAATGCCTTTTTATGGATCATCACAACCTTCACAAAAAGGGGAAAAGTTAGACTCAGAACAGCAAGGACAAAGCGCATGCATAATTTTAAAAGAGAGAATACTCACTTGTTTGAAGAGTTGACGAGCCTTCTCGAAGATGAAAGAAGCATTTGGGTCGGGGCCATCCTCAACCCCTGCAAGGCATTCTCGAAAGATGTCATGCCCTTCGTGGCTCGCCCCCACATCAGGAGTTCTCATGTTTCGAGCATCTCGGATTTGCCCCTCGGAGAACTCGGGACTAGGCGGCGAATCATCCACATTGATTACCCCAAGTGATCCACTCAGGGCGTTCTCTCCTATTTGAAGGGCCTTACGATCGGGCCCCTCGGTCTCACCCTCCAAATGACCTCCAAGACGAGGTACCCTTTTGCTGCCCGATGGATCGGGGACTTTGCTTGAACTCCCCTCGGAGATTTCTTCAGTTCTAGGATGAACCACGTCTGCCGCCTTCGGTTCTACAGACTTTGAAGCACCAGTGCTTCCTCTCTTACGAGCTACCAACAGGCAGTCGTCATCATCTTCTTCTTCCTGGTCCCGAAGGCATTTGGCCGTGCCTGGAGATAAGGCCACAGTATCGGCCTTAGGCTTTCGAACCGTGCTTTTCTTCGGCTTCGGTGTAGTTACAGGCGACCCCCTATTTCTCTTCTTTTCTTTGGAAGGCTTTGGGATCTATTCTTCGCCGACCGGGGATGGCCGCATAGCAACGACATCTCCAAGGCTTGCATATAAACAAAGTAAGCATTTCGCTGAGAAACACAAGTAAACAAACAAAAGAACTCACCATGATTTTTAGCCTCCCATAGGCCGTTGGCCAGGTCACGCCAGCAGCGCTCCGAGTATGAGGAAGTGGAGGCCAATTTTCGAACCCAACCTTCGAGGTCTGGGACCGCACCAGGAAACCAAGCAATAGCTACACCATCAGAAAGAGGTTAGGTCGAGAAAAAGATAAAATCGGGAGAGAAAAAGAGAAACAGGATATAAAGTGATCATCGATAACATGTACTTACATTTCATATTCCACTCCTCGGGGAACGACATCCTCTCAATAGGAATCAGGTCGGAGGTCCTGACTCGGACAAACCGGCTCATTCACCCTCGGTCTTTGTCCTCATCGATACTGGAGAAGAGAGACTTCGTGGATCGGCGTTGTAGTTTTATCAAGCCACCTCGATAAAGTCGAGGACTGTACAGTCTGATCAGATGGTCGAGGGTGAAAGGCATCCCCTTGACCTGACTCGAAAAGAATCTGATCAAATGAACAATTCGCCAGAATGAGGGGTAGATCTGTCCAAGCGTCACTTGATATCGTTGGCAAAAGTCAAGGACAACTGGATCTATGGGACCCAGAGCTGGATTTTCAGGGCCCAGCGTGAATGGGTAGGTATACACGCTTAAGTACCCCGTTTTATATGTGGTGATGTCCTCTTCGGGAGAAGGGATCACTATGTCTTTGTTCTCCCAGTTACAGTCCTTTTTTACCTGCTCAAGTTCGTCCTCGGTTATTAAACATACGCATCGAGACATGGACTCACATCGGCCTGGTGTCGATACAGGTTTTTCGATCTTGAACTCGGATGTTATTTCACACGGCGGGGGAATACACTCCTCAATACGAGGTGGCACTACGACTTTACTTTTGGCCGGTCGAGAAGATGAAGAAGCCTTTTCTTTTTGGGGAACCGATTTAGATGTCTTAGTCATTGTGGGCAGAAATTCAAGAAAATAGAGAAAGTTGATGATGAAGTAAGGGCAAATAGAAGAGAGGGGAGAATTCAGAAAAGTTGAAAGGGCTAATGAGATTTTGAGAACAATGTGAGAATAAAGTTTGCAAAATTGTGAAGTTGATCTATTTATAGAAGTCACTTAAGCGTATTGAGGAAGCCAAATAGCCGACCGTCAGTCGCCTCCAATTAATGACTTTGGGAAACTCCCGAAAAGCAACCTTTCAGTCACTTCAACCGCTGATATCACGAGATTGACATCAGGATCTAGGCGTCGAGCATCGAATATAAAACCGTTTCTTATCGACCTACTCTAAGAAATGCGGGGACAATCTGTATACGGTCAAGATCGTATGCCTTCGATCTATATGCTCGAGAGGTCGTTTGAAGTCCGAGTTCAGACAAGGTCGAGTTCGAGCTCGAAGGACCAGACTCGAGTTCGAAGATAGAGCATAATACATATTGAGATCAAGTATGCTCGACCCCTGAATAGTACCGTTATGGACTTGTAACAGAATGGGCTAGATTCCTGCCACGTCCCCAAGATCATGGTGCGAATCCCGGAATATGATTGTACGATTCCATACTAGGCGGTTAGACAGCTGTACCAAGAATATTCATTACTGTAAATAGAAATATACCTTATTTAGGGTTCCCCTATTATATAAAGGGGACTCCAATCATTTGTAACACCATCTAATCATTGAAGCAAAGAATATACTCTCTATATTTTGCCTACTATTCATCAGAATTGTCCTTTAGCTCTACTGCTCTTACTTTACTTTTCTTGCTTAATGTCCTGACCCAAAAGGTCATCTCATGTTTTAAAAGTCAAATCTGTGTTCCTAGGCCTTAAAAACCTCCTTTTATTCCACATCGATTTGCGTGTACAGTCTAGGCGTGTATCCGAAAAGCCCTTGTGTGAAAATTTGAGAAAAATGCTAAGTTTTGCCTTTAAAATGGAATTAAGTTGACTTCGGTCAACATTTTGGGTAAACGGACCTGGACCTGTGTTCTGACGGTCCCGTAGGGTCCGTAGTAAAATATGAGACTTAGGCGTATGCCCGGAATCGAATTCTGAGGTCCTTAGCTCGAGAAAAGAATTTTTAAAGAAAATTATTTGCTGGAAAATATGAAGACTCTTTGAAATGAAATGATGCGTGTTCTTGATGGTATCGGGCCCGTATTTTAGTTCCGGAGCCCAGTACAGGTTTAAAATAATATTTAAGTCGAACCTGTGAAATTTGGTAAGAATCAGAGTTGATTTGATATGAATCGGACCTTTAGTTGAGAAAATGGAAATTTCAATGTTCTTGAAGAATTTCAAAATTTGAGGTTAAATTCGTAGTTGTTGATGTTATTTTGATGATTTGGTTGCACGAGCAAGTCCGTATGATGTTTTTAGACTTGCATGCATGTTTGGTTTGGAGCCTCGAGGGCTCGAGTGAGTTTTGGATAGGCCACGGAGTGAATTGGGACTTAGAAAAATAGTTGTTGCAGGTTCAGTTGTGTTGCAGGCTTTGATCTCGCAACTGCGAGGTCAGGCTTCGCAATTGCTAGCCCAACAGGCTTGGCAATTGCGAGGGTTTGATCGCATTTGCGAAGAAAACCTAGGCCTGCCTTGTTCGCAATTGTGAACCCCCCTTCGCAATTGCGAAGACATCATGGAGGGTTAGTTATCGCAATTGCGACGAATTGCTCGTAATTGCGAGGGGAGCAGACAATGCAACAGGTTCGCAAATGCGATGCCTGTTTCGCATTTGCGATCTTCGCAATTGCAAAGCTCCTGTCACAATTGCGACATCTGCGACCTGTTAAGTGGGATTTTGACGGGATTTTCATATCATTCTTCAAAATTTTAAAACCTAAACTCCTAAGGGCGATTTTTCAAGAGCAAGTTCTTCTCCAAATCATAAGTAAGTAATTTCTAACTCATTTTCTTCAATCTAATCCATCTTTTTACATAATTTCACTTCAAAATCTAGGGTTTTTCATGGGAAATTGGGTGTTTTTGGGTTGAAGTTAGGATTTTCAAATTTTGGGGATTTGGAACTCAATTTGAGGTCCGATTTCAAAACTAATTGCATATTTGAGTTCGTGGGTGAATGGGTGATTGGGTTCTGGTTTGAACTTCGGGTTTTGACCAAGCAGGCCCGGGGTCGGGTTTTGACTTTTTGGGGAAATCATTGGGAAATCTATTTTCATGCATTAGAATTGGTCTATTTAGCATTTATTGATGTTATTAAGTAAATTAATACTAGATACAAGCGGAATTGAAGTGGAACCGAGAGGTAAAGCGGTAGTTGAGGCTTAATCTTGTCTGTGGAATCGAGGTAAGTGTTTGGTCTAACCTTAACTTGAGGGAATAGGAGTTGTGGTCTTAACTTCTACGTGTTAGTGTTGAGTACAACGTATAGGCATGGTGACGAGTATCTATACGTTGGTGTCAAGCATGCCCGTGAGTCTTATAACATGATTGTTGTGACTCTATTGTGTATTGTCCATGCTTAAGTTGATGATTAAAGATGTTGAACATAATTCATGTTAAATCCTTGGTAATTGACCATTGCTGAGTATTTGGCTCATGTTGGGATTTGTTTTGTGAAGTAACTATTGGAACGAAATTGGTTATTGTTGTTTCCCTTGCCGGGATGTTATTGTTATATTGTTGATTCCCTTGCCGGGACGTATTATTTCTATTGTTTGAGTGAGGTAGAGTGATAAGCATGAAGGGTGATGCCGTGCATGATATTGTGAGTGAGTGTTAAAGCACGAAGGGTGATGCCATGCCGATATTGTGAGTGTTAATGCATGAAAGGTGATGCTGTGCGAGGTTTATGAGAGTTAAAGCACGAAGGGTGATGCCGTGCCAATATTGTGAAAGTTAATGCACGAAGGGTGATGCCGTGCCATGATTATGAGAGTTAATGCATGAAGGGTGATGCCGTGCCGATTCTATTGATTCTTATGGTGAGGACGAGAGTAAAAGCACAAAGGGTGATGCCGTGCACGTGTTACTATTTTCCTTATTCCCGTTGATATCATTATGGTGTTCTTTATGCTTCTCTACTGAATTTTCTGTTAAGTATTTGGTATTCCCCATAGCATGCTTCCCTTCCCCTCTTTAACTATTATTTCCTGTTTTTTTTATTATCCGTTGTATATGATTTAACTGCACAGGTTTATATGGTTGTCGTGTCCTAGCCTCGTTACTACTTCGCCGAGGTTAGGCTCGACACTTACTCAGTACATGGGGTCGGTTGTACTGACGCTACACTCTGCACTCTTTTGTGCAGATTTCGGTACCGGACCCGGTGAGGTAGTTGCCTTCAGTCCAGGGAGACCAAGGTAGATCTGCTGGCGTCCGTAGAGCCTAAAGTCCCCCTTCCCTGTTTTAGCTTTCTGCTGTCTCTTTTCATTCCGAGAACATTTGTACCTTTCTTTATAGACCAGTGTTTGTAGAAATTCGTAGATGTTCGTGAATTTGTGACACCAGATTCGTGGGTAGACATGTATTGGATTATTTGAATTTGTTATAACTCTTCCGCGCTTTTTATCTGTTCAGTTTTTAGTTACTGTTTATAGCTGTTTGGATTGATTGCTAATGTGTTAAAATCATAGTATTTGGCTTGCCTAGCTATCACGAGTAGGCGCCATCACGACTCCCGGGGGTGGAAAATCCGGGTCGGACACTTAATTGTTCTTATTGCTCTAAACTCACCTCGAGGTCACTAAGCTCGAGGTCACTGCTGCAGAGTTATATTTGTTTGGTCCACTTATTTTTTTCACTTCTACTTCATATCTCTTGATTATTAATTGGTATTGAATTTAATCACGTATCTTTAAAACCTCAAATTAAATTTAATTGTTACTCGTATTTTCGAAGTAAATAATGTATGTGTTATACTAATCATATATAAGGTTAATCATTTGAAAAATAGATAATGGACAGCATGTAAGAGTCGGGATACCTTTTTTGACATCTTTGTGGATAAAACTTAAATTTGTGTATTTAGTTATTTAGTTGTAAGTGACTGAAGTGGGATAAAAAAGTGAGTCAAGTTCCAATTTCAACTCAGATAAAGAAACATTTAGTAATTTCTTATTGTGTAGAATTATATTTGGTAATTTCTTCTTATCTACTTCTCTTAGTGTATAGAATTACAATTTACATCTACCGGTGAGATAGCACTAGGGGTGTTAAATGGGCGGGCCAAAATGAGTTGAGTCAATAATTTGGCGGGTCATTAAGTTAATTGGGCTAAGATAGGCTAAAATTCGGGTCATAACCCAACCCGCCCAACTCTTATTAAGCTTTAATTAATATGTGTTATTTCTTATAGATTGTATAAACTAAATAAAACTTTTTTCTTTTTTTATGGTCATATATAACATATCAAACAAAAATATTATTTATAAGATATTTTGATAAAGTTACTCATGGATCAATTTGGGCCAAAAATTAGCCCAACTTTAAATGGGTTAAGATGTGTTGGGTCAAGATGGACTAAGTTCAATAAATAGGCAGGTCAAGAACCAGCCCAACCTTGGGGGAAGTGTACAGTTAGCCACTAATTAGAGATGTCTTTACTCTTTAGCCAATGTTTAAAATGAATTTACTCTTTAGCCGGTGCTTAATAAATTTTTACCTGTACGGACGAAATACCTATGTGCTAGACATGGGTGACGTGTAAATATTAAGGACATGGTGTCCTTAACTTCATGAGTGTTGTGTAAATAATAAGGACATGGTGTCCTTAACTTCATGAGTGTTGTGTAAATATTAAGGACAAATTGTCCTGTATTTGCACCTTTTGTTGTTAAACTTTAGGACATCATGTCCTTAACTTCATATATATAGTGTAAATATTAAGGACACAGTGTCCTTAAATTCATGTGTGCAGTGTAAATGTTAAGGACATAATGTCCTTCACTTGTATTTGCACCTTCTGTTGTTAAACTTTATGACATCATGTCCTTAACTTCATATGTGCAGTATAAATGTTAAAGGCATGGTCTCCTTAACTTCATGTGTGCAGCGTAAATGTTAGGGACATAGTTTCCTTAACTTTATTAGTGTTGTGTAAATATTAAGGACATAGTGTTCTTAACTTCATGAGTGCTGTGTAAATATTAAGGACAAAGTATCCTGTATTTGCACCTTGTGTTGTAAACTTTAGGATATGGTGTCCTTAACTTCATGAGTGCTGTGTAAATATTAAGTACAAAATATCCTTAATATATGCACAACACTCATGAAGTAAAGGACACCATGTCCTTAATATTTACACATTACTCATCAAGAAAGGGTAAAAATATCTTTTATTATTAATTTTAATAGAGTAGTGGCTATTTTTGCTTAGCATTAAAAATACTGGTTAAAAACTAAATACTACATTAAGAAGTGGCTATCCCACGTCGTTTCTACCCCAACCTTGAACGGGTCATTTGGGCTTGGGCCAAATTTGACAGCCCTAGATGGCACATACCCAATAAAAAAAGTTAAGCGGAATACTATCGTGTGACGACCCGACCCGTCGTCACGTGAGTTAGCGCCCCGTTTCCCCCATTTTCTGCTTCTTCATGCTTCATTATAAGAGTCTTGTGTGAACGAGTTGATTTGGATTGGTTTTAGAAGGAAATGAGACACTTAGTCTCTTTAGGGAAGGTTTGGTTTGAAAAACACAACCGGATGTTGACTTATGTGCTAGAGGGATCGGATGTGAATTTCGATGATTCGGTTAGCTTCGGGGGATGATTTGTGACTTAGGAGCGCGATCGGAAGTGATTTTGGAGGTCCGGTGTAGAATTAGGCTTGATTTGGCGAAGTTAGTATTTTGGCGAATTGCGGTTGATAGGTGAGATTTTGATCCAAGGGTCGGAATGGAATTCCGAGAGTTGCTATAGCTTTGTTATGTGATTTGGGATGTGTGTGCAAAATTTCAGGTCATTCGGAGGTGATTTGGTTGGGTTTTTGATCGAATGCGTATTTCGGAAGTTTTTGAAGAACTTAGGTTTGAATTCGGTGAGAATTGATGATTTTAGTGTTGTTTGATGTGTTTTGATGATTGGAGCAAGTTTGAATGATGTTTAGGATGGATTGGCACTTTTGGTTGAGGTCCCGGGGGCCTCGAGGTGATTTCGGATGGCCATCGGGATGAATTTTGGACTTGATGCATGATAATAGGTGAATTTGACTATAATCACACCTTAAATAATCACCTTCTTGTGTAGTTTTAATGCTAAAAGTGATGACAAAATGCTCTTATTAGTGCTTTTCATGATTTGTAGGTGATATATGTATAAGGAAGGCTAAGGAGCAGTTTTGGAGTTAAAAGTGATGAAAAAGAGGCCAACTGTGAAATTTCCCAAGTGAACCATACAAAACAGGCCGAAGATTCAGAGTACTGGATCCACCGCGGTTCCACCGCGACCGCGGCAGAACCGCGGTGGGAAGCAGCTGCAGAAGATTGAGAATCCGCGAGGGTGTTTGGCCGCGGTTCTACCGCGACCGCGGCAGAACCGAGGCAGGCGTAAAAACTTCAGGGACCAAAGTGTCAATTACGGGATTTTTAGACCTAAAACCTATTTAAAACACTAGACTTCGCCCAAGAGAGGCATGTATTGATTTTTTTAGGTTTCTTAGCAAGGAAAATCATATTGAGAAAATACTCTAAACATCTTTCTTCTTTTCTTTTGATTTTATGATGAATTATTTTCCCATAGCCATGAGTAGCTAAAGTCCTTGTATAAGGCTTTTATGGAACCTATTGGGTGATGAACTTCTTGTTTATGTGAATACAAATTGCTAGTTTAATCTTTATTTGTTCAACTTCGTGTTCGTTGTAGTTAATTGACAGGATCCTCAATTAGTTGTGCCTATTTAGTGTGCATAACTTGGAAAAGAGTGCATATTTAGGGTATTGTTGAACAACACCACTCCTAGATTATTAAAGGAATCTATAATTGCGGGTTTAAAGGCGGGATTAGGAATAACGAAACCTTGGGTGCAATCTAAATTGAATTGTGCTAAATAAAGCAAGCTAGTGTATCTCGGGAGAGTGCAATAGTAGATTACTGCGATTACTCGGGAGAGATTTGCGGTAAGATTAGCGTTCATGATTGATAGAGATGTGTGGGTAAATTTGTATGAGCATAAACAGAAGGGATTCCATCAATAGGGGAAATCATTGCCTTAGCTTTTTCCCATAATTGTTTACAACCTTATTAATTTAGTTACAGCCATTTAGTTACTTGCAAGCTAGTTGTTAAAGAACACTCAACTGAGAATTTGAATATTTGAGAAGCTGGTTCTGAAAACTTGGTGGGTTTGAAGATAGCGGTTGATAGGTTAACTCTCTGTGGATTCGACCCTGGGCGTAATACTCGGGTTATATTTGCAACGTCCGCAGAGTCCTTTTTATAAGGCATAGTTGGGCGTGATCAATGCATTGCTGAAGATTTCTGGTATCTGGTATTTCCGCATCTGCGGAAAAGGGGCCGTAGATGCGGTTCCGCAGATGCGAATAAGGGATCGCAGGTGCGGGTGTCGGCCATTTGGAAGAATTCCGCAGAAGCGGATGATTTCTGCAGGTGTGGTCTCCGCAAATGCGGTTAATGACCGCAGAAGCGGTCCGTGCATGCAAGGGAGGTTCCGCAGAAGTGGAGGCTTGACCACAGAAGCGGTGTCCGCAGAAGCGGAGATTGACCGCATAAGCGGTCCTGGGCATAGTGAAGATCCGCAGAAGCAGAGGGAAAACCGCAGAAGCGGTAACCGCAGGTGCGGTTCATTTATCGCAGATTCGAAAATAACAGATCAGAGAAGGGTTTTAAAAGCTCATTTTGTTCCGCGAGCTAAGGTTTATTTCCACCATTTTTGATCAACCTTAAGAGCTTTTAGACGGAAACTGAAGCTGATTTCGACTTGGTGTGATTGGAGGTGAGTTCTATGACCTAAATACATGATTTAATGGTAGAATTAACCTAGAAATCTATGAAAATTCATCAAAAAGGGGGAAAAGCTAGGGCTTGGAATTTGATATTTCAAAGTGGGATTTGATGGGTCATTTGGGCTCGGATTTGGGAGTTCTTGATATGTATAAACTCGTGGTGAGATAAGGAATTCGATGATGTTAAATTTTCTGACTTTTGAGAAGTGGGCTCGGGGCTCGGGTTTTGCAAATTTCGTGAATTTCGATATTTTTCGAGTCTTTTCATTTGGGTTATGTTCCCTTAGCCTATTGTGATGTATTCGTTGTGGTTTTGACCAGATTCGACGCGCGAGGAGGCCGATTTGAGAGGCAAGGGCATAGCGAGCTAGGATTTTGGCCGGCTCGAGGTGAGTAATGATAGTAAATGATATCCTGAGGGTTTGAAACCCCAGATTTGCACAACGTAGTGCTGTATCGAGGTGAAACATGCGCTTAATGGCAAGCGCGGGGTTGTTTACTACTGGGGATCATGACTTGGTCCGTCCCGTTTGATATTTTACCGCATATTTGACTGAGCTGTCCTGTTTATCATCATGATTTGGGCTTATCGCCATACTTTGGGCTTAATGCCGACTACTTGAATCCTTCTTGGATTTTTATCACTGTTTCCTCACTATTTTGATATACCACTTGAACTCAGTCCTGTTGATTATACTGTTTTACAAACTCAGCTGCTTTAATTGAACTTCGAGGCTTAAATGATATTTCCATTGTTGTTTGGGCTGAGCACTACTATTTTATTGATGCCTCAGGGGTTTATGATGTTTTTCTGGACTGAGTGAGGCCGAGGGCCATATGTGAGGAGGCTTTGAGGCCTCGAGTGTAATGTGAGGAGGCTTTCAGGCCTCGAGTGTGATGTGGGGAGGCTTTCAGGCCTCGAGTGTGATGTGAGGAGGCTTTCAGGCCTTATGTGTGATGTGAGAAGACTTTCAGGCCTTATGTTGATATAACGCTTGGGCCGTAAGGGGCCCTGCGGAGTCTGTACACCCACAATGAGCGCGGGTACCCATATGATCTGAGAGTGAGCCCGAGGGGCTGATGATATGCTGAGTGACTGATACTGAGCCCGAGGGGCTGATACTGTTCTGAGCGATTGATACTGGGCCCGAGGGACAGATTTCTACTCACTATTTACTTGTTGTTTTATCTGATTTACCTATTTTTAAAAGAAGATTTCATTTGACTTTTACTGTTTTACTGCTTTAAATGATTTACTGCCTGATATAGAATTGCCTTGTGCACTTATGTGTTTTCATGCCTTCGGTTATTATTTATTATTATTACTCACTGGGTCGGAGTACTCACATTACTCCCTGCACCATGCGTGCAGATTTAGGCATAGCAGAGTCCGCACCTGAGCACTGATTCCTTCCAGACCAGGCAGCGAGTTGGAGTTACGAGGTAGCTGTTGACGTCCGCAGCCCCTTGTCTCCCCTATCTTACATCATTTATGTTTTCTTCAGACTATTGTATCGGATATTACTCTTTGTAGACTTATAGCAAACTCTGTAGTAGCTCATGACTTGTGACACCCCGGTTTAGGCTGTGTCGGGATGGTTTCCTTTATTATTATCGATGTTCCGTATTATTGACTATATTAAGCATGTGTTAGAATTTTTAGTGTTAATTAATTGCTTAAAAGAGGTGTTAGCGTTGTTCTGGCTGTCCTTGTCTTCACGAGAGGCGCCATCACGACCGGGTTTGGGAATTGGGTCGTGACAAGTTGGTATCAGAGCCTAGCTTACAAGGTCTCACGAGTCATGAGCTGGTTTAGTAGAGTCTCGTGGATCGGTACGGAGACGTCTGTACTTATCCTCGGGAGGCTGCAGAACCTTTAGGAAAAATTCCACATTCTTGATATTCTTGTCGTGCGAACTTGTTGATTCGAGTACTAAACTTCTCTTTATTCCATCCTCTCACAGATGGTGAGGACACGAGCTACCGGACGTGGCGGACGACCACCAGTACCACCCACTGAGACCACTAGAGGCCGTGGACGCGGTCGTGGTCGTGGCAGAGGCAGAGCAGCAGGGGCAATGCCTATTGATCTACCAGTTGCCCCAGCTCAGGATCAGGCTCCAGCAGCACCAGTTCAGGCACCGGCTGTGCCCATCGTGATTCCTGGCCTTCAGGAGACTTTAGCTCAGATTTTAACAGTTTGCACTGGCCTGGCTCAGGTCATTTCAGCCACCACAGCAGCAGCTACTTCGCAGGCTGGGGGAGGCAATCAGACCCCTGCTGCTCGCATACCTGAGCAGGTAGTGCAGGGATTACAGAGTCCAGAGGCACCTCCAGCTCAGCCAGTTGCACCCGCGCAGGAGTTCAGTGTTCCAGCTATGCCCGAGGATGAGCAGCGTCATCTTGAGAGGTTTGGTAGACTCCAACCTCCGACATACAGTGGTGCTGAGGGCGAGGATGCCCAGGGTTTTCTCGACAGATGTCAGCGGATGCTCCGTACAGCAGGAATTCTTGAGTCCAGTGGTGTGGATTTTACTACTTTTCAGTTTACTGGGGCTGCCTTCACTTGGTGGGAGGCGTATGAGAGACGTAGGCCGACCGGTACAACACCTTTGACTTGGAAGGAGTTCTCCACTCTCTTCTTGGAGAAGTATGTACCGCAGTCCCGCAGAGAGGATCTGCGTAGGCAGTTTGAGTGGCTACGGCAGGGAGATATGACTGTGTCTCAGTATGAGATGAGGTTTTCAGAGTTGGCTCGTCATGCCGTCTAGATGGTTCCGTCGGATCGGGAGCGGATTAGGAGATTTGTTAACTACCATCTCCGTGTTCTTATGACTAGAGAGAGAGTATTGGGTGCTTCATTCGAGGAGGTGGTTGATATAGCTCGAGAGATTGAGGCGGTTTGCCGTCAGGATCAAGAGGAGAGGGAGGCCAAGAGGCCTCGAGGTTCTGGTAGTTACAGTGGTGCTCCTTCGAGGGGCCAGTTCCAGCAGGGACGGGGTCATTCTTTCAGGCCCGCTCAGTCGGCTCGTCCCGAGTATCGCGAGGCATCTTCAGGTCGTGGTTATCATGGTTCTCAGCAGAGTCAGCCATCTCTCAGCGCTCTTCCAGCACAGAGTTCATCTCGTGCCCCGTCTACTCAGGGTTCTTCCAGGCCGAGTGCATCATCTAGTCACTCTGGCGCGAGAGGTTCCCTTCAGTCCCAGTCTCCAGCACCTGGGAGCTGCTATGAGTGTGGAGAGTTTGGGCATATGTGAAGGCAGTGTCCTCGTCGTGCTGCTAGCTCATCTCAGCAGAGGGGTCAGCCCTCGTCTTCTGGTCCGGTTTCTTCAGCACCCGCCCCGCCAGCTAGAGGTGAGGGTCAGGTAGCCAGGGGTCGTCCCAGAGGTGGAGGTCGATCCGGCGGTGGTCAGGCTCGCTTTTATGCTCTTCAGGGCAGGACAGATGCTATTGCTTCAGATGCCGTCATTACAGGTATTATTTCAGTCTACCACAGAGATGCCTCAGTCTTATTTGATCCCGGTTCCACCTATTCCTATGTGTCCTCATATTTTGCTCATCATTTGGGTACGTCCCGAGGGTGTCTTGCTTTACCTGTTCATGTATCTACCCCGGTGGGCAATACTGTTGTTGTAGACCATGTATACCGGTCATGTTTGGTTACTATTGGGGGTCTGGAGACCCGAGTTGATCTGTTGCTATTGAGCATGGTGGATTTTGATGTTATTTTGGGCATGGACTAGTTATCTCCGTGTCACATTGTTCTAGATTGTCATGCTAAGACAGTCACTTTGGCTATACCGGGCATACCGAGGATCAAGTGGCGTGGTGTGACTGATCATGTTTCCAGTAGGGTGATTTCATTCCTAAAGGCCCAGCGTATGGTTGGGAAGGGTTGTCTTTCATATTTGGCGTTCGTGAGGGATGTTGGAGCCGAGACTCCTAGCATTGATTCTGTTCCAGTTGTGAGGGAGTTTCCCGATGTTTTCCCTGCAGACCTGTCGGGCATGCCCCCGGACAGGGATATTGATTTTGGTATTGACTTGGTGCCGGGCACTTAGCCCATTTCCATTCTGCCGTATCGTATGGCACCAGCGGAGTTGAAAGAATTGAAGGATCAGCTTCAGGAACTCCTAGATAAGAGGTTCATTCGGCCTAGTGTGTCACCGTGGGGTGCACCGGTTCTGTTTATGAAGAAGAAGGATGGCACCATGAGAATGTGCATTGACTACAGGCAATTAAACAAAGTAACAGTGAAGAACAAGTATCCCCTGCCTCGCATTGATGATTTATTTGACCAGCTTCAGGGAGCGAGGGTGTTCTCCAAGATTGATCTCCGTTCGGTCTATTACCAGTTGAAGATCAGGGATTCAGATATTATGAAGACTGCTTTCAGGACTAGATATGGGCACTATGAGTTTCTTGTTATGTTTTTTGGGCTGACCAACGCCCCAGCAGCGTTCATGCATTTGATGAACAGTGTATTTCGGCCTTATCTGGATTCGTTCGTTATTGTTTTTATTGATGATATCCTGGTGTACTCGCGTAGTCAGGAGGAGCACGCGCAACATTTGCGAGTTGTATTGCAGAGATTGAGGGAGGAGAAGCTTTATGCAAAGTTCTCCAACTGTGAGTTTTGGCTCAGTTCAGTGGCTTTCTTGGGGCATGTAGTGTCCAGCGAGGGTATTCAGGTCGACCCGAAGAAGATAGAGGCGGTGCAGAGTTGGCCTAGACCGACCTCAGCCACAGAGATTCGTAGTTTCCTTGGTTTGGCAGGGTATTATCGCCGGTTTGTTCAGGGATTTTCCTCTATTGCATCGCCCTTGACCAAGTTGACTCAGAAAGGGGCTCCATTTTTATGGTCGGACGAGTGCGAGGAGAGCTTTCAGAAGCTCAAGACAGCTTTGACCTCAGCTCTAGTATTGGTTTTGCCATCAGCTTCAGGTTCTTACACTGTATATTATGATGCTTCGAGAGTTGGGATTGGATGTGTATTGATGCAGGAGGGTAGAGTTATTGCTTATGTTTCTCGTCAGTTGAAGCCCCACGAGAAGAACTACCCTGTACATGATTTGGAGTTGGCTGCTATAGTTCATGCTTTGAAGATTTGGAGGCACTACTTGTATGGCGTATCTTGTGAGGTATTCACCGATCATCGCAGTCTTCAGCATTTGTTCAAGCAAAAGGATCTTAATTTGAGGCAGCGGAGGTGGCTAGAGTTACTTAAGGATTATGATATTACCATTTTGTATCACCCGGGGAAGGCCAATGTAGTGGCCGATGCTTTGAGCCGAAAGGCAGTTAGTATGGGGAGTTTGGCGTATATTCCAGTTGGGAGAGGCCCTTCGCAGTTGATGTTCAGGCCTTGGCCAATCGGTTGGTGAGACTAGATATTTCGGAGCCCAGTCGGGTGTTGGCTTGTGTGGTTTCTCGGTCTTCCTTATATGATCGCATCAGAGAACGCCAGTATGATGATCCGCATTTGCTTGTCCTTAAGGATAGGGTTCAACATGATGATGCCAGAGACGTGACTATTGGTGAGGATGGTGTGTTGAGGATGCAGGGCTGGATCTGTGTGCCCAATGTGGATGGGCTTAGGGAGTTGATATTGGAGGAGGCCCACAGCTCGCGGTATTCCATTCATTCGGGTGCCGCGAAGATGTACCAAGATTTGAGGCAACACTATTGGTGGAGAAGAATGAAGAAAGACATTGTAGGATTTGTGGCTCGGTGTCTCAACTGTCAGCAGGTGAAATATGAGCATCAGAGACCGGGTGGCGTACTTCAGCAGATGATTATTCCCGAGTGAAAGTGGGAGAGGATTACTATGGATTTCGTGAGTGGTCTCCCTCGGACTTTGAAGAAGTTTGATTCGATTTGGGTAATTGTGGATCGGCTGACCAAGTCCGCGCACTTCATTCCAGTATGTACTACCTATTCATCGGAGTGGCTGGCAGGGATCTTTATCCGGGAGATTGTTCGATTGCATGGTGTTCCAGTGTCTATTATCTCAGATAGGGGTACTCAGTTTACTTCTCAATTCTGGAAGACTTTTCAACGAGAGTTGGGTACACAGGTGGAGTTGAGCACAGCATTTCATCCTCAGAAGGACGGACAGTCCGAGCGTACTATTCAGATATTGGAGGACATGTTGCGTGCCTGTGTTATTGATTTTGGAGGTTCTTGGGATGAGTTTTTGCCGCTTGCAGAGTTTGCCTACAATAACGGTTATCAATCGAGCATTCAGATGGCTCCGTATGAGGCGTTGTATGGGAGGCGGTGTAGATCTCCTGTTGGTTGGGTCGAGCCCGGCGAGGCTAGGCTATTGGGGACAGAGATGGTTCAGGATGCCTTGGAGAAGGTGAAGCTGATTCAGGAGAGGCTTCGTTCAGCTCAGTCACGTCAGAAGAGTAATGCGGACCGGAAGGTTCGAGATGTGTCTTATATGGTTGGTGAGAAGGTCTTGCTGAAGGTTTCGCCCATGAAGGGTGTTATGCGGTTTGGAAAGAAAGGGAAGTTGAGTCTGCGGTATATTGGGCCTTTTGAGGTACTTAGGAGGATTGGGGAGGTGGCTTATGAGCTTGCCTTGCCACCCAGCTTGTCGGGCGTGCACCCGGTATTTCATGTATCTATGCTCCGGAAGTATGTTGGGGACCCGTCCCATGTATTGGACTTCAGCACGGTTCAGTTGGATGATGATTTGACTTATGATGTAGAGCCAACAGCCATTTTTGATCGTCAGGTTCGGAAGTTGAGGTCAAAGGATGTTGCTTCGGTGAAAGTGCAATGGAAAGGTCGGCCCGTGGAGGAGGCTACTTGGGAGACCGAGCGGGAGATGCGGAGCAGATATCCTCACCTGTTTGAGGCTTCAGGTATGTTTCTTGACCCGCTCGAGGACGAGCGTTTGTTTTAGTTGGGGAGGATGTGACGACCCGACCCGTCGTCACATGAGTTACCACCCCGTTTCCCCCATTTTTTGCTTCTTCATGCTTCATTATAAGAGTCTTGTGTGAACGAGTTGATTTGGATTGGTTTAGAAGGAAAAGAGACACTTAGTCTCTTTAGGGAAGGTTTGGTTTGAAAAAGTCAACCGGATGTTGACTTATGTGCTAGAGGGCTCGGATGTGAATTCTGATGATTCGGTTAGCTTCGGGGGATGATTTTTGACTTAGAAGCACGATCGGAAGTGATTTTGGAGGTCCGGTGTAGAATTAGGCTTGATTTGGCGAAGTTAGTATTTTGGCGAATTCTGGTTGATAGGTGAGATTTTGATCCGAGGATCGGAATGGAATTCCGAGAGTTGTTGTAGCTTCGTTATGTGATTTGGGATGTGTGCGCAAAATTTTAGGTCATTCGGAGGTGATTTGGTTGGGTTTTTGATCGAATGCGTATTTCGGAAGTTTTTGAAGAACTTAGGCTTGAATTCGATGAGAATTGATGATTTTAGTGTTGTTTGATGTGTTTTGATGATTGGAGCAAGTTTGAATGATGTTTTAGGATGGATTGGCACTTTTGGTTGAGGTCCCAGGGGCCTCGGGGTGATTTCGGATGACCATCGGGATGAATTTTGGACTTGATGCATTGCTGAAGATTTCTGGTATCTGGTATTTCCGCATCTGCGGAAAAGGGGCCGCAGATGCGGTTCCGCAGATGCGAATAAGGGATCGCAGGTGCGGGTGTTGGCCATTTGGAAGAATTCCGCAGAAGCGGATGATTTCCGCAGGTGCGGTCTCCGCAGATGCGGTTAATGACCGCAGAAGCGGAGATTGACCGCAGAAGCGGTCCTGGGCATAGTGAAGATCCGCAGAAGCGGAGGGAAAACCGCAGAAGCGGTAACTACAGGTGCGGTTCATTTATCGCAGATTCGAAAATGACTGATCAGAGAAGGGTTTTAAAAGCTCATTTTGTTCCGCGGGCTAAGGTTTATTTCCACCATTTTTGATCAACCTTAAGAGCTTTTGGACGGAAATTGAAGGTGATTTCGAGTGGGTGTGATTGGAGGTGAGTTCTATGACCTAAATACATGATTTAATGGTAGAATTAACCTAGAAACCTATGAAAATTCATCAAAAAGGGGGAAAAGCTAGGGCTTGGAATTTGATATTTCAAAGTGGGATTTGATGGGTCATTTGGGCTCGGATTTGGGAGTTCTTGATATGTATAAACTCGTGGCGAGATAAGGAATCCGATGATGTTAAATTTTCTGATTTTCGAGAAGTGGGCCCGGGGCTCGGGTTTTGCAAATTTCGTGAATTTCGATATTTTTCGAGTCTTTTTGTTTGGGTTATGTCCCCTTAGCCTATTGTGATGTATTCGTTGTGGTTTTGACCAGATTCGACGCGCGAGGAGGCTGATTTGAGAGGCAAGGGCATAGCGAGCTAGGATTTTGGCCAGCTCGAGGTGAGTAATGATAGTAAATGATATCCTGAGGGTTTGAAACCCCGGATTTGCACAACGTAGTGCTGTATCGAGGTGAAACACGCGCTTAATGGCAAGCGCGGGGTTGTTTACTACTGGGGATCGTGACTTGGTCCGTCCTGTTTGATATTTTACCGCGTATTTGACTGAGCTGTCCTGTTTATCATCATGATTTGGGCTTATCGCCATATTTTGGGCTTAATGCCGACTACTTGAATCCTTCGTGGATTTTTATCACTGTTTCCTCACTATTTTGATATACCACTTGAACTCAGTCCTGTTGATTATACTATTTTACAAACTCAGCTGCTTTAATTGAACTTCGAGGCTTAAATGATATTTCCACTGTTATTTGGGCTGAGCACTACTATTTTATTGATGCCTGAGGGGCTTATGATGTTTTTTGTACTGAGTGAGGCCGAGGGCCATGTGTGAGGAGGCTTTCAGGCCTCGAGTGTAATGTGAGGAGGCTTTCAGGCCTCGAGTGTGATGTGAGGAGGCTTTCAGGCCTTATGTGTGATGTGAGAAGGCTTTCAGGCCTTATGTTGATATAGCGCTTGGGCCGTAAGGGGCCCTTCCGGAGTCTGCACACCCACAGCGAGCGCGGGTACCCATATGATCTGAGAGTGAGCCCGAGGGGCTGATGATATGCTGAGTGACTGATACTGAGCCCGAGGGGCTGATACTGTTCTGAGCGATTGATACTGGGCCCGAGGGGCAGATTTCTACTCACTATTTACTTGTTGTTTTATCTGATTTACCTATTTTTAAAAGGAGATTTCATTTGACTTTTACTGTTTTACTGCTTTAAATGATTTACTGCCTGATATAGAATTGCCTTGTGCACTTATATGTTTCATGCCTTCGGTTATTATTTATTATTATTACTCACTGGGTCGGAGTACTCACATTACTCCCTGCACCATGCGTGCAGATTTAGGCATAGCAGAGTCTGCACCTGAGCACTGATTCCTTCCAGACCAGGCAGCGAGTTGGAGTTACGAGGTAGCTGTTGACGTCCGCAGCCCCTTGTCTCCCCTATCTTACATCATTTATGTTTTCTTCAGACTATTGTATCGGATATTACTCTTTGTAGACTTATAGCAAACTCTGTAGTAGCTCATGACTTGTGACACCCCGGTTTGGGCTGTGTCGGGATGGTTCCTTTGTTATTATCGTTGTTCCGTATTATTGACTATATTAAGCATGTGTTAGAATTGTTAGTGTTAATTAATTGCTTAAAAGAGGTGTTAGCGTTGTTCTGGCTGGCCTTATCTTCACGAGAGGCGCCATCACGACCGGGTTTGGGAATTGGGTCGTGACATATCGTTAATAACTATTATAAATAGAATTTTATTTATGGTAAATGTCTATATTTAAGAGAGATCTTAGGGTTTGTTACTTGGTGTCTAAGCCACTTTTTCCCTATAAATAGAGGGGTTCTATTTCATGGTAATTCATCCCAAAATCAATAAGAATTCTTGATCCCTACTTTTCTATGCAATACCCTTCTTCTTATTTTATTATTTTATCACACGTTATCAGCACGAGACTCTAACCAATTGAGTGGAAGCTTTGGGATTGAGCATAATGATTGTCAATTGTTCCATGAACTTCCTTCATGATTAAATTCTGGATTTAAGGTAAAATACCAAAATCAATAAGAATTCTTGCTCCTTACTTTTCTATGCAATACCCTTCTTCTTATTTTATTGTTTTATAACACGTTATCAGCACGAGTCTCTAACCAATTGAGTGGAAGCTTTGGGATTGAGCATAATGATTGTCAATTGTTCCATGAACTTCCTTCATGATTAAATTCTGGATTTAAGGTAAGTATTTTACCGTACTTTTCTCTTATTCTATAATTCGATTTTAAATACAAGCAAATACAATAAATTTTTATTATAACTCTAATGGAGTCTGTAAGAAATTACAACTACAGAAAGAGGTAAAATTTCTATGTCTTGCCATGATCAAAGTGTGATGACCCAAAAGGTCATCTTGCGTTTTAGAACCCAATTTGGTGTTTCAAGGCCTTCGAAACCTCATTGTATTTCTCCTCGATTTGCGTGCACAGTCCGGGCGCATTTCCGGAAAGCCTTTATGTGGAAATTTGAGAAAATAATAGTTTTTGCCTTTAAAATTTGATTTTAGTTGACTTCGATCAACATTTTGGGTAAACAGACCCGAACCCGTGTTTTGACGGTCCTAGAGGGTCCGTAGTAAAATATGGGATCTGGGCGTATGCCCGTAATCGAATTCCGAGGTCCCTAGCCCGAGAAATGAATTTTTGATGAAAATTGTAAGACTGAAATTATAATGATTTAAAGAAATCGATTAATGTTTGATCTCGTTGCTATCGGGCCCATATTCTGGTTGCGCAGCTCGGTACAAGTTTAATATAATATTAAGTCATTTCTGTGAAATTTGGTAAGAATCGGAGTTGATTTGACGTGATTCGGGCATCCAGTTGAGAAAAGAGGAATTTCAAAGTGTTCTTAAGAATTTCATATGTTTTGGTGTTAAATCCGTAGTTTTAGATGTTATTTTGGCGATTTGATCGCACGAGCAAGTTCGTATGATGCTTTAAGACTTGTGTGCATGATTGGTTTGGAGCCCCAAGGGCTCGGGTGAGTTTCGGATTGGCTACGGAGTGATTTAGACTTAAGGAATTTTTCTGGTATGCTTCAGGTCTGTAGACTTCGCATTTGCGACGTCTGGCTCGTAAATGCGAGCCTCGCATTTGCGAAGAAGCTTCGCATTTGCGAGTAGTAGGGCTGGGAGGGGACCTTCGCAATTGCGAAGCTCGGGATCGCAATTGCGATAAGAACAGGTCGCATTTGCGAACAATTGTTCGCATTTGCGATAGTAGCAGGTCCTGGACATTCTTTGCATTTGCGAAGGGATGTTCGCATTTGCGAACCCCTGATCGCAAATGCGATATCTGCAACTGTTCAAAACGATTTTGGACGGGATTTTTCATTCAATCTCCCATTTTTCAAAACCTAAACCTCAAGAGGCGATTTTCCAAAGGCTATTTCTTCCCCAAATCACAGGTAACTGATTCTTAACTCATTTCTTTCAATCTTTTTCATCTTTTTACAATATTTCATCCTAGAATCTAGGGTTTTTCATGGTGGAATTGGGGATTTTTTGGTAGAACTTAAGAATTTCGAAATTTGGGGATTTAGACCTCAAATTAAGGTGGATTCCAAAACCAATTGTATATCCGGGCTCAGGGGTGAATGGGTAATCGGGTTTTGGTCCGAACTTCGGGTTTTGACCAAGCGGGCCCGGGGTCGATTTTTGACTTTTTGGGGAAAATGTTGGGAAACTTATACTTATGCATTGGAATTGATGTATTTAGCGATAATTGATGTTATTAAGTTAATTATGACTAGATACGAGTGAATTGGAGGTGGAATCTAGAGGAAAAGCGGTAATTGAGCTTTGAGTTGGCCGTTGGATTGAGGTAAGTGTTGTGTCCAACTTTGACTTGAGGGATTAGGGATCCCCGACTTATTTTCTATGTGAGAATCCATATGTGTGGCGAATAGGTGAGGTGAAGAGTACCTATGCGCCGCCGAATTATCTGTTTAGCATGTTCCCTTCCCCGTTCCTATTATATTGTCTTCCTGTCTTAACTGCAACATTCTTATTGGTGTTTCCATACTTAATTGCTTCTTGTTAGATGTTGTTTTCTTCATTGAAGGTATTAATTATTCTGTAGCTTCACTGTGTTACATTATTGGTTCAAGCTGGTTTACCGGTGTTTCATAAGTATATTTAGGATGGTCTCGCTGTGTAGTATTAAGTGAGTGAAGTTTCATAATTGTACAGCCTTCTGTTTGCTTTGGTTTGAGGCTTAAATATTGTGGAGGGTTTTAAGCTAAGCTGTGCAATTTCTATTCTTATTATGTGATTGGTACTGATATGGTGAGATCGAGTTGCACGCCGCAACAGGAGGAATAAGGGTGAAATGTGATTGTCTGGTGGAATCGGGTTGCACGCCGCAACATGAGTAATAAGGGTGGATTGGTGGGATCGGGTTGCACGCCGCAACAGGAGTAATAAGGGCGAATGTTCATATTGTTATTGATTATATGGTAGGATCGGGATGCGCGCCGCATCATTTTGTTGTTTATGTATTCATCTTCTGCTGTGATTTTATTCTGTAGCATTGTAACTCTCTAATGGATTGGTTATAGCTAAGTACTGATAAGATATTGAGTTCCGTATTTATTTGCTGCAAGTTACTGTTCCATTTCGTTCCATACTTCCTTTTTTGCTTTGTTATAAATTGTATGCAGGCTATATTGTAAATGCCCCGCCGTAGCCTCGTCACTACCTCGTCGAGGTTAGGCTCGGTACTTACCGGTACATGGGGTCGGTTGTACTGATACTGCACTCTGCACTTTCTGTGCAGATTTTGGAGCTGGTAGTGGCTGACCGAGAGGTCGATTGCAGATACTTCATCCAGGAGACCCAAGGTAGTCCTGTTGGCATCCGTAGGCCCTGGCGTCCCCTCCTATGTTCTATTTTCCTATTTTCCTTTCTTTCGAGACACATGTAATTTCCTTCAGACCAGTATTTGTAATAAATCATAGTATGTTCGTGGATTGTGATACCAGTTTCTGGCTGGTAACAATTTCGGTATTGTTAATAGTATAAGAATAATCGGTTAATTATGTACTTCCACATTTATTTCAGTTTGATTTAGTCTTGTTAAATTTTAACTTATAAAATGTAAAGGAAAAAGGTGAATAGAACTCTAACATTCGCTTGCCTGGCGAGTGCGATGTTAGGTGCCATCACGGACCCGATGGTGGAAAATTCGGGTCGTGACACAAAGTTATGTATAATCGTAAGCACAAGAATTGAAATCCATCCTATTGAATTTGCTCCATTCCCATTCCCTTAAGAGAATGTGATAGCAGTATGTGATAAGTCTGAAAGAAGACAAAATTATTACTATGAATGTATCAATGGATGTGGACGTGGCAATAGACGAAATTATAATCGTCATTGTAACGACCCGACCGGTCATTTTGAGCTTTTGCACCCGGTCCGTCAGTTCTCCGGCATGACTTGCCCCGTATGATGTATTAAGACTTATGTAAATTGTTGGTTTTGGTTTTCATGGTAATCGGAATGAATTTGGAAGAACATTTCTCAGTTTGAAGCTTGAAATTTGAAAGGTTTGACCAAGAATTGACTTGTTTGTATATGATCTCGGATCGGAATTTTTATGATTTGGTTAGCTCCGTTAGGTGATTTGGGACTCAGGAGCATGATCGGAATGCATTTTGGAAGTCCGTGGAAGGTTTAGGCTTGAATTGGCGAAATTGAGATTTCGGCGTTTTCCGGTTGATAGGCGAGATTTTGTTATAGAGGTCGGAATGGAATTTCGGAACTTGCAGTAGTTCCGTTATGCCATTTGGAATGTGTGTGCAAAATTTCAGGTCATTCGGACGTGGTTTGGTTGGTTTTTGATCGAAAGCGTAATTCGGAAGATTTTTTGGAATTCTTAGGCTTGAATTCGATGCAAATTTGATGTTTTAATGTTGTTTTGAGCATTCCGAAGGTTGGAACAAGTTTGAATGATGTTATGGGATATGTTGGCATGTTTGGTTGAGGTCTCGAGGGCCTCGGGTGAGTTTCGGGTGGTCTATCGGGCCATTTCATGTTTTGAAAAGTTGCAGAAATTGCTGATCAGTGTTGCAGAGAAAATGGCCTTCGCGTTCGCGAGTAGGCCCCCGCGTTCGCGAAGGGTTAGCTGGTGAAGGATGGAATTTAGCCTTCGCGTTCACGAAGGAGGATCCGCGTTCGCGAAGGGCTGTATGATTGGTCAGCGCGTTCGCGAGGGGGTTATGCGATCGCGAAGGTTTAGTTTGTGGAAGCGTCGCGTTCGCGAGTGGCGAGACGTGATCGCGAAGAAGGATTTCCTGGTCAAAGCTGGATTGTGCTTCGCGAACGCGAGGCTTTGACCGCGTTCGCGAAGGAGGTTTTTGATGCCTGGGCAGAATGTTTAAATAGCCATTGTCCGCGATTTTGAAGCTATCTTTCACCATTTTTTGGGTGATTTTGGAGCTCTTTGAGAGGATTTGGAGAGGGATTCAAGATATAACACCTGGAGAAGATTTTTGAACTCAATACTCGATTATTATGTGAATTCCACCTAGTAAATCATGGAATTTAAGCCTAAAATTGACGAACTAGGGCTTGAAATTGAAGACCTAAAATTTGGGATTTGAAGGGTCATTTATGGATGGATTTTGGTGTTCTTGGTATGTATAGACTCGTGTGAGGACGAGGATTATATTAAGATGACTTTTGTCGGATTCCGAGACATGGGCCCGGGGGCCGGGTTTGAGCAATTTCGGGATTTTTTATGCGAATTGGATATTTTCGAGTGGGCTTCGTCCCCTTAGCATATTTTAATGATTATGTACTGATTGTGGCTAGATTTGGAGCATCTGGAGGTCGATTCGTGCAGGCAAAGGCATCGCGGGCTAGAGTTTGGACTGGTTCGAGGTGAGTAATGATTGTAAATGATGTTCCGAGGGTTTGAAACCCCGGATTCACATCGTAGTGCTATATTGAGGTGAGGCACACGCTCGATGACGAGCGTGAGGTCATGCACTGTTGGGGATTGTGACTTGGTCCGTCCCGATTGATGATTTTACCGCGTATTTGACTGAAATCTATTTGCTATCATGATTATTTGGGCTGAATGCCATATTTGGGCTGAATGCCAACTATTTGAACCCTTCGGGGATTTTTGTTGATATTTCCTCACTGTTTTAACTTTATACTTGAACTCAGTCATGTTATTTTCCACTGTTTTCAAAACTTAGACATGTTCACTCAGTTTCAATACTCAAATGATATTTAAATGATGTTTTGGGCTGAGAAACACTGTTTTACTGTTGCCCGAGAGGCTTATGTGATTTTGACTGAGTAAGGACGAGGGCCTGTGTTGTGACGATGTCTTTTGGGTCGGGCTGCATGCCGCAGCGGTGATACACTGATTTTGATTATGAGGCCGAGGGCCTGAGATTGTACGCCACGAGGTGGCTTGATATTGATTATGAGGCCGAGGGCTTGAGATTGTTCGCCACGAGGTGGCTTGATATTGATATGAGGCTGAGAGCCTGTTTATGATGCCACGAGATGGCTTGATATTGCGCTTGGGCCGTAAGGGGCCCCTCCAGGAGTCTGCACACCCCCAGTGAGCGCGGGTACCCATTGTGATGTGAGATATAGCCCGAGGGGCTTGTATTGTTCTATGTGATTGCCCGAGGGGCTGGTACTGTACTGAGATATTGCCCGAGGGGCAGATTTGTTGACATTGCGCCCGAGGGGCGAATCTTATGTGCTTATCTTTCTTATTTGCATGTCATTTACCTGCTTAATTGTGTAGTTGTGCCCGAGGGGCGGATTTTCTATGCTTATCTGCACTAACTGTTTTGCATTCATTTGCGTAATTGTTGAAAAGGTCATTGATAAAGAAGTTCAAACTGAGCTAAGATATTTTAAGAGATTTCACAGCTTCATTGCTTTCTTATTGGTTTTGTACTACTTCTATACAACATGTTGATGCACTTTTCGTGATTTCTTATCACTCAGTCTTTATTTATGATTATTACTCACTGAGTAGGAAATACTCACTTTACTCCCTGCACCTTGTGTGCAGATTCAGGTATTTTCTGAACCCGGTAGCGGGTATTGGTTGATCGGCGGCAGATTCATCGGAGTTTATCAAGGTAGCTGTCGGCGTTCGTAGCACTGCTTTCCTTCCTCTTTATTCTATTAGTCTGTACTCAGTACATTTCAGACCTTGTCAGTGGTATTTAGACCTTAGTAGATGCTCATGACTAGTGACACCCCGGTTTGGGCTGTGTTTGGGTTGTACTTCCGCATTGTTATGATATTATCTGCTACTTAGTATTATTAAATCATGTTTTAGCATGTTTTATTGCTGTTGAGCTGTTTAACTTCGAATTGGAAATGTGTCGGCGGGCCTTGTCTTCACGAGAGGCGCCATCACGACCGGGTCTGGGTTTAGGGTCGTGACAGTCATCATTGTGGTAATGAAAATAATAAGAATTTTCAAAATAATCCTTCACTCTGTGAAAGTAATGTTTGTCATCGATTTGACATGAGATTTTATAAAGCACATATAATTGATTATGGTCCATTCATGATGTGAATGTGACAACATGTGATTTATGAATATGTATTCATTCTTGGAAGAATATGAACGTGCTAGTGGTAGTGAATATATCACACTCACCTCTAGAATGAGGTTTGAGGGGAAATAAGAAAATAATGTCATTATTATGGCATGAATGGTCATTGGTCACATACCTATTGTACGCCAAAATATTTTGGTGATGTGATTATTAAAGGGTAACAGTAATTCAAGGAACAAATCTTGTATAGAATTCTGACCATGACCATAATGGTATAACTTTCCTTTTAAAAGAGATCTTCACCATATGGATGTTGATGAATATGTGGTAGTACCAAATTTATTAAGAGCTCTGGAAGAGCCAATTATTATTATTTTGGAGGAATAAAATTGATTATCAATAAGGCATTATGTTGTAGTAAGTCTCAAAGAAACTTAATGTCACGACCCGGATTTCCCACCGTCGGGATCGTGATGGCGCCTAACTTTTCAGAATGCTAGGCAAGCCAACAGATAGAGATTTAATACGCTAACCACTAACCAGTTCAATAAATAGCAACAATTAAACCAAAGCAGATTAAAAGAGTGCGGAATTTTCATAATAATTCAAGGACTAATACACGACTACCCAAAATCTGATGTCACAATCCACGAACTTCTAAGAGTCACTACAAATACTGGCTGGAAGAAAAGATAATTGTTCTCGAATTTTAAAAGAAAATAGAATAATAAGATAACTAGAAGGAGACTCCAGGGTCTGCGAACGCCGGCAGATCTACCTTGGGTCTCCTGTTGGACTGAAGGCAGCAGCTCAAATCGGGTCAGCATGGTCTGGTGCCGAAATCTGCACAGAAAGTGCAGAGTTCAGTATCAGTACAACCGACCCCATGTACTGGTAAGTGACGAGTCTAACCTCAGCGAAGTAGTGACGAGGCTAGGACGAGACACATATATAAACTTGTGCAGTTAAGCAATATACGGGCATACTAACAAATAATGGAAATTAAACACATAATAATGGGAGGGGGGAAAAACATGCTGAGGGGAGTACGAGATCATGAGAATAGAACAGTACAGAAACACAGCAAAACAAGTGCACGGCATCACCCTTCGTGCTTTTACTCTCGTCCTCACCATAACAAATGAAAAGAACAATGATAATGAATATAAAAATGGCACGGCATCACCCTTCGTGCTTTACACTCTTCCTCGCAAGATAATGAATATGAAATGGCACGGCATCATCCTTCGTGCTTTACACTCTTCCTCACATGATAATGAATATGAAATGGCACGGCATCACCCTTCGTGCTTTACACTCTTCCTCACATGATAATGAATATGCAATGGCACGGCATCACCATTCGTGCTTTATACTCTTCGTCACCCAAACAACAAAACAATAACAACCGGGCAATGGAATTATTAACAACAAGCCCCATTTCAATACTCAGTTTCACAACGTCATTTCAACTTTGAGTCAATACTCAACAAATATCCAACTCCAGGAAGCATGATAAGAATTTCTCAACATGAAGTATAACCAATTTAAGCATGAACAATACGAATAAAGAATACAACAATCACAAGAATAAGACTCGCTCGCATGCTATGACCTGACAATAACATATAGGTACTCGTCACCTCACCTATACGTTGTACTCAACAACCAAACACATAACAAATAGACAACAATACCTAATCCCTCAAGCTAAGGTTAGCCACAACACTTACCTCGCTACCACGGACAAACTCAAAGCTCAATCACCGCTTTTCTCTTCACACTAGCCTCCGAGCCAATAGAATCTAGCAATTACCAACCAAACAATTCAATTTAAGCCTTAGGAACTACCCACGATTGCAAGGAATTGGATTTAGGACATTTTGGAAAAAGTCAACAAAAGTCAACACCCAGGCCCGCTTGGTCCAAACCCGAAACTTGGACCAAAACCCAATTACCCATTCACCCCCGAGCTCGGATATACAATTGGTTTTGGAATCCGACCTCAATTTGAGGTCTAAATCCCTAAATTTCGAATCCCTAATTTATACCCAAAAATCCCCAATTCCACCATGAAAATCCTAGATTCTAGGTTGAAATCCTGTTATAAGAAGTGAAAGATTAAAAGAAAAGAGTTAAGAATCATTTACCTATGATTCGGGGAAGAACTAGCCTTTGAAAAATCGCCTCCGAAGATCTAATTGTAGAAAGAATCAAAACTAAAGTTGAGGATAACTCTTTATTTGACCTATATTCCTGATTATTTAGGTTTTGACAATTTGGAAAATGAATCAAAAATCCCGTCTAAGTCACTTTTACACAGCTGTAGATGTCGCATTTGCGACCTGAGTTTCGCAATTGCAAAGCTCGCAAATGCGAATAACCATCGCAAATGCGAAGTTCTCCACACCTCTGCTGCCTTCGCAATTGCGAACAAGAACCTCCGCAAATGCGTCAAATCATCGCATTTGCGATCACTGCCCTATCCAATTTTACTTCGCAAATTGCGAAGAAGTCTTCGCAAATGCGAAGAAGTCTTCACATTTGCGAAGATTGCATGGCCTAGCTTATGATCGCAATTGCGATGAAAGCCTTGCAAATGCAGAACCTGCAGGGTTCGCAATTGCAATGCCTGATCTCGCAATTGCGAGATCAGAGGCCTGCAACAGGTTTAGTCATACCAGTAAATTTTCCTAAGTTCCAAAACACTCTGTAACCTATCCAAAACTCACCCGAGCCCTCCGAGCTCCAAACCAATCATGCACACAAGTCTTAAATCATCATACGAACTTGCTCGTGCGATCAAATCGCCAAAATAACATCTAAAACTACGGATTTAACACCAAAACACATGAAATTCTTAAGAACACTTGAAATTCCTATTTTCACTACCGGACGCCCGAAACACGTCAAATCAACTCCGTTTTTCACCAAATTTTATGGACATGACATAAATATTGTATTGAACCAGTACCGAGCACCAGAACCAAAATATGGGCCCGATACCAACAAGATCAAACATTAATCAATTTCTTTAAATCCTTAGATTTTTTGTTTAAATTTTTTTAACAAAATTCATTACACGGGCTTGGGACCTCTGAATGCGATTCCGGGCATATGCCCAGGTCCCATATTTTACCACAGATCCTCCGGGACCGTCAAAATACGGGTCCGGGTCCGTTTACTCAAAAAGTTGACCGAAGTCAACTAAAATCAACTTTTAAAGGCAAAACTTATTATTTCTCAAATTTCCACATAAAGGCTTTCCGGAAACGCGTTCAGACTGCGCACGCAAATCGAGGAGAAATAGCATGAGGTTTTGAAGGCCTCGGAACCCCGAATTGGGTTCTAAAACACAAGATGACCTTTCGGGTCATTACATTTTCCACCTCTAAAACAACCGTTCGTCCTCGAACGGACATAGAAAAGTACTTGAGCTAGGGAAAAGATGGGGATATCTGCTCCGCATATCAGACTCGGACTCGCAGGTAGCTGCCTCAATAGGCTGACCTCTCCACTGCACTCGAACCGAAGGATAACTCTTCGATCTCAACTGAAGAACCTGCCGGTCTAGAATAGCTACCGGCTCCACCTCGTAGGACAAATCCTTGTCTAGTTGTACAGTGCTGAAATCTAACACGTGGGAATTGGGATGGATTGCCGTGATACTTCCGAAGCATGGACACATGAAACACTGGATTCACCGCTGATAGGCTCGGTGACAACCAAGTCTGTAGGCCACCTCTCCCACTCGATCAAGAATCTCAAAAGGCCCGATGAACCTAGGGCTTAACTTGCCCTTCTTCCCAAATCTCATTACGCCCTTCATGGGCGACACCCGAAGCAACACTCTCTCTCCGACCATGTATGCTACATCACGAGCCTTACGGTCGGCATAACTTATTTGCCTGGACTAGGTTGCACGAAGACTATCCTAAAGATCTTAACCTTATCCAAGGCATCCTTTAACAAATCTGTACCCAATAATCGAGCCTCCACTGGCTCAAACTACCCACCGGCGATCGACACCGGCCATCTGGATGCTCGACTGGTAGATGTTGTTGTAGGCAAACTCTGCTAACGGAAAGAACTGATCCCAAGAACCTCCAAAGTATATAACACTAGGGCAGAGCATATCCTCCAAGATCTGAATAGTACGCTCGGACTGTCCGTCAATCTGAGGATGAAATGTTGTATTACACCCGTAATTTAATACTAGGATAAGTCGTAGTAAACCATATGAGTTTGAAGGGATTAAGACCATTCATGAGATTATAGAAGATTTGTGACTATATTATTATAAGACTCCGTAAGTTTAACAACCTTGATACCGTTATATGCATTGGATATGGTATTTTGAGTGGAACAATTTTGTAAATTTTTTTTGTTTGAAAAATATGATTTTATATAATTATTAATATTACTACTTTCAATTATACACATAATATAAGAAAGTTTATGAGATTTTCTTTATTGTAAAGATAAAAATTATTTTCTCACAAGAAAAGAAGGTTATCTTCTTACCATTTTAAAGAGCTAAGCGTATGAAAATTTGTACTCTTTATATGGGATTAGGAAAATTAGAAGTTGAGAAAATATATGTATTTTTACATGAATATTTTAATAAAATAATAGTGTATGTATTGATTATATATGGTACCATAAATTTTTAATATTTTAATATTTTGATAGTAGTATTTTAAGTAATTTAAGATAATTGGTTAATTAATGAATTGAGTGAGAAATTATCAATTAATTAGGAATTTGTGGATAAATATATAAGTGAGATTTGTAGATAATTATAAGGGGGTAACATCCACGTGGGATGTTAGAAATTTGGCAGCAAATGCCTTAGGAAATATGACTCCTAAGTTCACTTAATGAGGTGGCATATTTAGGGGGGTTATGTGGCCAAGTTATAATAGGAAATTGAGTGGATATCAAAAGGAATAATGTTGTTGTTATGATCCAGAAGCTTGTAAACCTTGAGTTGCAATGATAGAACCAATAAGCAAAATATCAAGTACATGTAGCAAGAAGTTTTATCGATCTCTGTATAGTTTCTCTCTCTCTCAGTTTTCTTTTGTGTGAAAGGAATGGAGATATATGTGCTACAAGGAAGGATTTTCTAGAATCAACTGCTTTTTTTAATATTCTTAGCTAAAATATCTATAATGTTGACCCAAGAAAAAGTTTCCCAGGTTCCATTATTTTCTATTTGATAGGAGCACGAGAAACTTGGAAAATCTATTAATTCTGAACAAGCCCTTTATGGTTTGTTGTTTCATTTACAATCTTTTCACTTGGAAGCTAGACACCAGGTTCGAGTGATCAAGAATATCATATGAATTTTTTCCTAATTCGATCCGCTTTACATGTTTTATCACAAAAGACGGGTGTTAGGGGAATTGTTAAGAGAATCGGCTCAGGTATGTTAAGACTAATTTTTCTTTCTTTTGGCATGATCCAAATAACGATACGTAAACGTAATGATATTCCATAAGTGGTTCTACTCTTAGCAGTTAAGGATATCTATGTTATTCATTCCGGTAAAGTGATATTCAAGCATGTCTAAGTATGTCCCTAAGTCCCTATTGAGGTATATGATAGAGATGTTAATGTTTATAATATAGTGATACATGCAACTTCATGCATTTACCATCGTGCTACGGCCGGTCGGGCAGTTACCATCGGTTGGGCAGTTATGTATTATTATTTACCACCGGTTGGGCAGTCATGCATATTCATTTACCACTGAGCTACGGCCAGTCGGGCAGTCATGCATTTACCAATGAGCTACGGCCGGTTGGGCAGTTACATATTTACCATCGAGCTACGGCCGGTCGTGCAGTCATGCATTTACCACTGCGCTACGACCGATCGGGCAGTTACCACTGATCAGTTGGGCAGTCATGCATTAAAAGACATGGAAAATAGCCTCAAGAAAAAGCATTATATATGTATAACTATGATAAATATGCATATACGGTGGCACTTCAGAGATTCAGGTTGATTCTTATATATCTTTAATTAATGTCGACTTATTGTTATATTTCAGTTCTGCCTTACATACTCAGTACACTATTCGTACTGACGTCCTTTTGTTGGGGACGCTGCATTCATGCCTGCATGTATTGATAATCAGTTTGACGAGCCCTCATAGTAGACGAGATTGGCATTCAGCGAAGGATCGGTAAGACTCCACCTCATTCGGAGTGCAGCCGAGTCTATGAGTCATTATGTTAGAGTTTTGCTACAGACTTAAGGGTAGGCCGGTACCCTGTCCCATTTGACGTCAAATAATCTTAGAGAATTTGTAGACAGAGGTTCATTTTTTTACAGTATGTCAGAGGCCTTGACAGCCCATATGTATTCATGTTTTAAAAAAAATGGTTCGGTGAAACAGTGTTTTCCACTTACAGTTGTACATTATGAGTTATGGCCATGCGGGGGCCCATCATAGTTACGAAAGGAATGAGTTCAGCTAACTCGACTTATGTATGTTTTTGTATTGGTCGAATGATCATGAGTTACAGAGTAGTTCGCTCGGGCCAGTGCGACACCGGGTGCCAGCCACGCCTCCCCAGGTTTGGGGCGTGACAAAGTGGTATCAGAGCGAGTCGTGTCCTAGGGAGTCTACAAAGTCGTGCCTAGTAGAGTCTTACTTATGGGTCTGTTGCGCGCCACATTTATAATTGAGAGGCTATAGGACATTTAAGAAATGTTACCCTTCTTTTGTTTCCAGATCGTGCCACAGAGCTAAGTCATAAGAAATCAGTATAAAGTTTCCACTGGATTTTTTATGCACTAGAGGTGCTATCACAATAGAGCTTTAAGGCGTAGATGTAATTTCTACTTATATGGAAGGGAGGTTATGAAAGAAACAGAAGATACGATATGAGATTGAAAAGTAAGTAAGGTAAAGGTGAAAAAGATACATGATACTCAGGTACAAAAGGTTGTGAATAGTCGAGACTTCAGATATAGTTTGGGTTTTAGTTTAGTTTACAGAGGAGACCCTAGTGAAAATTTTTGTAAATCTATAAGTGTTAACATTCGAGGACGAATGTTCTAAAGGGGGGAATGATGTTACACTTGTACTTTAATACTAGGATAAGTCGTAGTAATCCATATGAGTTTGAAGGGATTAAGACCATTCATGAGATTATAGAGGATTTGTGACTATATTATTATAAGACCCCGTAAGTTTAACAACCTTGATACCGTTATATACATTGGATATGGTATTTTGAGTGGAACAATTTTGTAAATTTTTTTTTTTTTGAAAAATATGATTTTATATAATTATTAATATTACTACTTTCAATTATACACATAATATAAGAAAGTTTATGAGATTTTCTTTATTGTAAAGATAGAAATTATTTTCAGAATAAAAAAAGGTTATCTTTGTACCATTTTAAAGAATTAAGCGTACGGAAATTTGTACTCTTTATATGAGATTAGGAAAATTAGAAGTTGAGAAAATATATGTATTTTTACATGAATGTTTTAATGAAATAATAGTGTATGTATTGATTTTATATGTGAAAGGAATGGAGATATATGTGCTACAAGGAAGGATTTTCTAGCATCAGCTTCTTTTTTTAATATTCTTAGCTAAAATATCTATAATGTTGAGCCAAGAAAAAGTTTCCTAGGTTCCATTATTTTCTATTTGATAGGAGCACGAGAAACTTAGAAAATCTATTAATTCTGAACAAGCCCTTAATGGTTTGTTGTTTCATTTACAATCTTTTCACTTGGAAGCTAGACACCGGGTTCTAGTGGTCAAGAATATCATACGGATTTTTCCCTAATTCGATCCGCCGTCACATGTTTTATCACAAAAGACGGGTGTTAGGGGGAATGTTAAGAGAATCGGCTCAGGTATGTTAAGGCTAATCTTTCTTTCTTTTGGCATGATCCAAGTAACGATACGTAAACGTAATGATATTCCTAAAGTTGTTCTACTCTTAGCAGTTAAGGATGTCTATGTTATTCATTCCGGTAAAGTGATATTCAAGCATGTCTAAGTATGTCCCTAAGTCCCTATTGAGGTATATGATAGAGATGTTAATGTTTATAATATAGTGATACATGCATCTTCATGCATTTGCCACCGTGCTACGGCCGGTCGGGCAGTTACCATCGGTTGGGCAGTTATGTACATGCATATTCATTTACCACTGAGCTACGGCCAGTCGGGTAGTCATGCATTTACCATCGAGCTACGATCGGTTGGGCAGTTACATATTTACCATCGAGCTACGACCGGTCATGCAGTCATGCATTTACCACCGCAGTACGACCGGTCGGGCATTTACCACTGATCAGTTGGGCAGTCATGCATCATAAGACATGGATAATAGCCTCAAGGAAAAGCATTATATATATATATATATATATATATATATATATAACTATGATAAGCATGCATATACGGTGGCACTATTGAGATTCAGGTTGATTCTTATATGTCTTTAATTAATGTTGACTTATTGTTATGTGTCAGTTCTGCCTTACATACTCAGTACACTATTCGTACTAACGTTCTTTTGTTGGGGACGCTGCATTCATGCCTGCAGGTATAAACAATCAGTTTGACGAGCCCTCATAGTAGACGAGATTGGCATATAGCGAAGGATCGATAATGCTCCACCTCATTCGGAGTGCAGCCGAGTCTATGAGTCATCGTGTTTGAGTTTTGCTACAGACTTATGGGTAGGCCGGTACCCTATCCCATTTGATGTCAAATAACCTTAGAGGCTTTGCAGACAGAGATTCGTTTTTTTACAGTATGTCAGAGGCCTTAACGGCCCGTATGTATTCATGTTTTAAGAAAAATGGTTCGGTGAAACAGTGTTTTTCACTTACAGTTGTACATTATGAGTTGTGGCCATGTGGGGCCCATAATAGTTACAAAGGGAATGAGTTCAGCTAACTCGACCTACGTATGTTCTAGTTTTGGTTGAATGATCATGACTTACATAGTGGTTCGCTCGGACCAGTGCGGCACCGGGTGCCAGCCACGCCTCCCTAGGTTTGGGGCGTGACATGTTGTGCTCAACTCGACCCGCGTACCCAACTCACGCTTAACTGCCCTCCACAAATGTGAGGTAACCTGCGTACCTCGATCAAAAATGATAGACACGGGCACACCACAGGTATGAAATGTGCTGACTTAGTTAGCCTGTCCACAATAACCCAGACTGCATCGAACTTTCTCTGAGTCCATGGGAGTCCAATGACGAAATCCATAGTGATACGCTCCCACTTTCACTCAGGAATCTCAATCTTCTAAAGCAAACCACCAGGTCTCTGATGCTCGTACTTTACTTGCTGACAATTTAAACACCAAGCTACATATGCAACAATATCCTTCTTTATCTTCCTCCACTAATAATGCTGTCGCAAGTCCTGATACATCTTAGCGGTGCCCGGATGAATAGAATACCGGGAACTGTAGGCCTCCTCTAGAATCAACTCACAGAGCCCATCAACATTAGGCACACAAACACGAACCTGCATCCTCAAAACTCCATCATCTCCAACCGTAACCTGCTTGGCATCACCGTGCCGTACTGTGTCCTTAAGGACAAGCAAATGAGGGTCATCATACTGCCACACCCTGATACGCTCAAACAAGGAAGACCGAGCGACTGTACAAGCTAGAAGGCGGATGGGCTCAGAAACATCCAACCTCACGAACTGATTGGCCAAAGCCTGAACATCTAAAGCAAGCGGTCTCCACCAATCGGAATATATGCAAGACTGCCCATACTGGCTAACTCCTACTCAAAGTATCGGCCACCACATTAGCTTTCCCAGGATGATACAAGATGGTGATATCATAGTCTTTCAATAGCTCCAACCACCTCCTCTGCCTCAAATTGAGATCCTTTTGCTTGAACAAATATTGCAAACTCTTATGATCCATGAACACCTCACACGACACGCCATAGAAATAGTGCCTCCAAATCTTCAGCGCGTGAATAATGGCTGCCAACTCCAAGTCGTGAACTAGATAATTCTTCTCGTGAAACTTCAGTTTCCGTGAAGCATACGCAATAACCTTGCCAACCTGCATCAACACCGCACCAAGTCCAACACGAGATGCGTCACAATATACTGTGTAGGGCCCTGAACCTGTGGGCAACACCAACACTTGCGCCGTAATCAGAGTTGTCTTGAGCTTCTAAAAGCTTGCCTCACACTCGTCCGACCACCTGAATGGGGCACCCTTCTGGGTCAACCTGGTCATCGGGGCTGCTATAGATGAAACTCCTCCACAAACCGACGGTAATAACCCGCCAAACCCAAGAAACTCCGGATCTCTGTAGCTGATGTGGGTCTAGGCCAGTCCTTGACTTCCTCAATCTTCTTAGGGTCCACCTGAATACCCTCTGCTGATACAACGTGACCCAAGAAAGCAACTGAACTCAACCAAAACTCACATTTCGAAAACTTAGCATATGACTGGTTGTCTCTCAGAGTCTAAAGAACGATCCGAAGATGCTGCTCATGCTCCTCTCGGCTGCGGGAGTAGATCAAGATATCATCAATAAAAACAATCACAAAGGAATCCAGATAGGGCTTGAACACCCAGTTCATCAAATCCATAAATGTTGTTGGGGCATTTGTCAACCCAAATGGCATCACTAGAAACTCATAATGCCCATATCGAGTCCGAAAAGCTGTCTTAGGGACATCGGATGCCCTAATCCTCACTGATGGTAGCCAGACCTCAAATCTATCTTTGAAAACACCTTGGCACCCTGAAGTTGATCAAATAAGTTACAATCCTCGGCAATGGATACTTGTTTTTTATGGTTACTTTGTTCAACTGCCGATATGCACATCTTCATCGGCCTGTCCTTCTTCTTTACAAACAACACCGGCGTACCCTAGGGCGAGACACTAGGTCTAATAAAGCCCTTATCAAGCAAATCCTGCAACTGCTCCTTCAATTCTTTCAACTATAGAGGGGCCATGCGGTTCAGCGGAATAGAAATGGGCTGAGTGCCCGGAGCCAAATTGGTGCAAAAGTCAATATTCCTGTCGGGTGGCGTCCTCGGTAGATCTGCAAGAAATACCTCTGGGAACTCCCGAACAACTGGTACAATATCCATGGAAGGAACCTCCGCACTGGAATCACGAACATAAGCCAAATAAGCCAAACACCCCTTCTCAACCATACGCCGAGCCTTCATATAAGAAATATCCCTACTGGTAGAATGACCAGGAGTCCCTCTCCACTCCAATCAAGGCAACCCCAGCAAGGCTAAGGTCACGGTCTTGGCATGACAGTCCAATATAGCGTGATAAGGTGACAACTGATCCATCCCCAAAATGACATCAAAGTCAACCATATCGAGAAGTAGGAGATCTACACGAGTCTCAAGACCCCCAATAATAACCACACACGAGCAATAAACACGATTTACAACAATAGAATCACCTACCGGTGTGGACACATACACACCTCCACCTCTAGTTGTCTGACCCCTACCTTTAGCTGGCTGAGCGGGCGGTGGAACACTCAGTGCCGAGACCATGGCACGAGAACCCTGATGCTGAGAACTGCTCGATGCTCAAGGACAATACCTGGCAATGTGCCTTGGATCACCACAAGTATAACAAGACTTCGGCTGTTGTGGCTGATAACCCTGAAACAGACCCTGGCGGCCTGAGTAACCACCTTAAAAACTCTGGAGCGGAGGTGCACTGATAGGAGCTGGTGGTGCACTGTAGGCTAGCTGATCGAAATACTGCATATGAGAGCCACGACCACCTGAGGCACCGTCAGAAGTCTGAAGTGCTGAATGAAACGGCCTGGGAGGATGGCCTCTACCAAAAGTACCTCGACCTCCAGATGAAGCCCCACTGAATCCACCGGAGTGACGAGGTATCTTGTCAGACCCCTGACCACTCCCCTGAGCTAAAACTATCTCCACTCGCCTGGCCACATTGGCCGCATCCTGGAAAGAAATCTCACTCCCTGTCTCCTTAGCCATCTGCAATCTGATAGGCTAAGCAAGTCCCTTAATAAACCTCCTCACCCTCTCTCTCGGTGAGGAGTATAAGAAGAGCATGAGGGCCAAATCAATAAAGAGGGTCTCGTACTGAGTAACGGATATGCTGCCCTACTAGAGACGCTCGAACTCCTGCGATAGTCCTCTCTCAGTGTAACAGGAAGGAACTTCTCGAGAAATAACTGAGAGAACTGGTCCCAAGTCAAAGCAGGCGACCCCGCTGGTCTGGCCAAACAAAAATCCCTCCACCATTTCTTGGTGAAACCTAACAGACGGAAGGCAGCAAAGTCGACCCCATTGGTCTCCATTATCCCCATGTTACGTAACACCTCGTGACAACTGTCTAGATAGTCTTGGGGATCCTCTGAAGATGTACCGCCATAGGTAGTGGTTAAAAGCTTAGTAAACCTATCCAATCTCCACAAGGCCTCATAAGACATAGTTGATCCATCACTGGTCTATGCTACAACACCCGGCAGGACTACCCCAACTGGCTGAGCTGCTGGAGTCTAAAATTGGGGAGCCATCTGCTCCGGAATGTGAGTAGCGAGAGTTTGTGCTCCTCCCCCAGCCCGAGAGATGACTGGTGCTACAGGGAATGTGCCAGCCAAAGTAATACTCTCCATAAGGCCCACAAGATGGACCAAAGCATCCTGAAGTACCGGGGTAGCGATGAACCCCTCTAGAACCTGAGCTGGCCCTGCTGGAACGGTCTAGGCCGGAGCCTCCTCATCAAACTCTACCTGAGGCTCTGCCACTGGTGCTGCTGCTCGAGCTCTGGGCTGAGCCCTGCCCCTGCCTCGGCCTCTAGCACGGCCTCGACCTCGTTCTCTGGCCCTCGTAGGAGCTGCCACTGGGGGCTCAGGCTGCTGATCAACTGATGAAGCGGTACGTGTTCTCGCCATCTGCGAAAGAACAAGAGCAGAAAGTTCAATTAGTATTGAGAGATCAAATCGCACGACAGAGAAGAATAGAAGTGAAATTGTTCCTAAACTCTGTAGCCTCTAGGGATAAGCACAGACGTCTCCGTACCGATCCCTCAGAGTCTACCTAGCTTGTTCGTGAATTATGAGACCTAGGCAACCTAGTGCTCTGATAACAACTTGTCACGACCCAGATTTCCCACCGCCGCGATCGTGATGGCGCCTAACTTTTCAGAATGCTAGGGAAGACAATAGATAGAGATTTAATACGCTAACCACTAACCAGTTCAATAAATAGCAACAATTAAAACAAAGCAGATTAAAAGAGTGCAGAATTTTCATAATAATTCAAGGACTAATACACGACTACCTAAAATCTGGTGTCAGAATCCACGAACTTCTAAGAGTCACTACAAATACTGGCGGGGAGAAAATACAACTGTTCTCAAATTTTAAAAGAAAACAGAAAACTAAGATAACTAGAAGGGGACTCCAGGGTCTGCGAACGCCGGCAAATCTACCTTGGATCTCCTGTTGGACTGAAGGCAGCAGCTCAAGTCGGGTCAGCACGGTCCGGTGCCGAAATTTGCACAGAAAGTGCAAAGTGCAGAATCAGTACAACCGACCCCATGTACTGGTAAGTGCTGAGCCTAACCTCGGCGAAGTAGTGACGAGGCTAGGACAAGATATATATATAAACCTGTGCAGTTAAGCAATATACGGGCATACTAACAAATAATGGAAATTAAACACATAATAATGGGAGGGGGGAAAACATGCTGAGGGGAGTACGAGATCATGAGAATAGAATAGTAGAGAAACACAGCAAAACAAGTGCACAGCATCACCCTTCGCGCTTTTACTCTTGTCCTCACCATAACAATGAAAAGAACAATGATAATGAATATAAAAATGGCACGGCATCACCCTTCGTGCTTTACACTCTTCCTCACAGGATAATGAATATGAAATGGCACGAAATCACCCTTCGTGCTTTACACTCTTCCTCACATGATAATGAATATGAAATGGCACGGCATCACTTTGGTTGGTAATTGCTAGATTATATTGGCTCGGAGCCTAGTGTGAAGGGAAAAACGGTGATTGAGCTTTGAGTTTGGCCGTGGTAGCGAGGTAAGTGTTGTGGCTAACCTTAGCTTGAGGGATTAGGTATTGTTGTCTATTTGCTATGTGTTTGGTTGTTGAGTACAACGTATAGGTGAGGTGACGAGTACCTATACGTTGTTGTCAGGTCATAGCATGCGAGTGAGTCTTATTCTTGTGATTGTTGTATTCTTTATTCGTATTGTTCATGCTTAAACTAGTTATTCTTCATGTTGAGCAATTCTTATCATGCTTCCTGGAATTGGATATTTGTTGAGTATTGACTCAAAGTTGCGATTGACGTTGTGGAACTGAGTATTGAAATGGGGCTTGTTTGTTAATAATTTCGTTGCCCGATTGTTATTATTTTGTTGTGTGGGTGAGGCAGAGTGTAAAGCACGAAGGGTGATGCCGTGCCATTGCATATTCATTATCATGTGAGGAAGAGTGTAAAGCACGAAGGGTACAATTCAATTTAAGCCTTAGGAACTACCCGCGATTGCAAGGAATTCGATTTAGGCCATTTTGGAAAAAGTCAACAAAAGTCAACACCCGGGCCCGCTTGGTCCAAACCCGAAACTCGGACCAAAACCCGATTACCCATTCACCCCCGAGCCCAGATATACAATTGATTTTGCAATCCGACCTCAATTTGAGGTCTAAATCCCCAAATTTCAAATCCCTAATTTCTACCCAAAAATCCCCAATTCCACCATGAAAATCCTAGATTCTAGGTTGAAATCTTGTTATAAGAAGTGAAAGATTGAAGAAAATAGTTAAGAATCATTTACCTATGATTTGGGGAAGAACTAGCCTTTGTAAAATCGCCTCTTGAGGTTTAGGTTTTGAAAATTTGGGAAATGAATCAAAAATCCCGTCTAAGTCCCTTTTACACAGCTGCAGATGTTGCGTTTGCGACCTGAGCTTCGCAATTGCGAAGCTCGCAAATACGAAGAACCATCACAAATGCGAAGTTCTCCACACCTCTGCTGCCTTCGCAATTGCGAACAAGAACTTCCGCAAATGCGACAAAATCATCGCATGTGCGATCATTGCCCTACCCAGTTTTACTTCGCAAATGCAAAGAAGTCTTCGCAATTGCGCTGCATGGCCCAGCTTATGATCGCAATTGCAATGAAAGCCTTAAAAATGCGGAACCTGCAGGGTTCGCAATTGCGATGCCTGATTAGAGGCCTGCAACAGGTTCAGTCATACCAACAAATTTTCCTAAGCTCCAAAACACTCCGTAGCCTATCCAAAACTCACTCGAGCCCTCGGGGCTCCAAACCAATCTTGCACACAAGTCTTAAAACATCATACGAACTTGCTCGTGCAATCAAATCAAAAAAATAACATCTAAAACTACTGATTTAACACCAAAACACATGAAATTCTTATGAACACTTGAAATTCCTATTTTCACTACCGGACGATCGAATCACGTCAAATCAATTCCGTTTTTCACCAAATTTTACAGACATGACAGAAATATTGTATTGAACCTGTACTGTGCTCCGGAACCAAAATACGGGCCCGATACCAACGAGATCAAACATTAATCAATTTCTTTAAATCCTTAGATTTTCAGTTTAACAATTTTTAACAAAAATTCATTACTCGGGCTAGGGACCTCCGAATCCGATTCCAGGCATACCCCAGGTCCCATATTTTACCATGGACCCTCCGGGACCGTCAAAACATGGGTCCGGGTCCGTTCACTCAAAATGTTGACCGAAGTGAACTAAAATCAACTTTTAAAAGCAAAACTTATTTTTTCTCAAATTTCCACATAAAGGCTTTCCGGAAACGCGCCCGGACTGTGCACGCAAATCGATAGAATGAGGTTTTGAAGGCCTCGGAACCCCGAATTGGTTCTAAAACACAAGATGACCTTTCGGGTCATCACACTTAATTGAGTTTCTAAGGTATTCACGAAAGCGGTTGGTTATATTGAGACTATAAATAAAGGAAAGATTTAATATCTTCTGTTACTACAACTTGTAGTGGGGTAATATGTATGTTAAAAATTACCCGCTTTATTCTCCAGTTTGTACTACACAAATAAAAGAATACCATAATAAAGTGGATGTTTATTGATATAAAACCCATATCATAATAAACTTGGAGTTTATTCATAATTGCACACGTCATGGTGTAAACCTGAAGTTTATCAATATTGATAATTTATTCAGTTGGCATAATTGGTTTAGCCATTTTAATTTAAGTATGATGTGCAAAAATAATAGAGAATTCACATGGTTAAATATTAAAGAACTAGAAAGTTCTTTACGAATTCTCTTATATTGCTTGTTCTCATTAATTAATAGACCAACTAAAATTGGGATTAAATCCCATGAATGCTGGAAATATCAAATGTGAATATGGGCACATTCACCTGCCATGTATACCACATAAGATGCATGTATGAGATGGTTACATGTGCGATTATTATTAACCCGCAACATGGTATTTTCGAGGTAACTTGCTCAATAATTTAATTTCGAGCATAATTTTCAAATTTTCTATTCAAGACATTTTATCTTGATAAGTTGGTTTACATCACAGTTGGTTTAGCAAAATGATTTATTGAGTGCTTCCACTTAATAGCTAAACTATTTCTAATGAGAACAAAGTTATATATAGGGGTGTTCATAAAAACCCGAAAAATCGATCCAAACCGAAAACCAAACCAAACCGACCAAAAAAACCGATATTTTTAGGTTTGGTTTGGTTTTGGTTTTGAATTTTAAAAACCGATCAAATTTGTTTTGGTTTTGGTTTTAATCAGAAAAAAGCCGAACCAAACCGACTATAGGAGTAGCTATTTCAAATTCATATTACACCTATATATATATATATGTTTTATATAAAGTTTCAAAAATTTAATGGTAAATGTTAATAGTTTGCACTTTTAGTATAGTTCTTTACCTTTACATTCTAGTTTGATTGGTAGTTTTCTTTTGTTAAGTGTAAGAATCCATTTCGTGTTAAAAATAACATATTTTTAATTGAGTCCTTAAATTATTCATCACTATTTTATTCAATTATCATCAATATATCTTGGTAAATAACAAATTTCTGAAAGGACAATTGATTTGATAGTGTTACGTTGAAAATGTGGTCTCCGGAATATGTGTTTGATAGTGTATGTCTTATATTTAAGAAAAAACCGACAAATAACCAAAAAAACCGAAAAACCGACATAAACCGAATTGAGAAAAAACCGACTTAATTGGTTTGGTTTGGTTCTAATATTTGAAAAACCGACTTACTTGGTTTGGTTTCTTTTTAGGGAAAAACCGGTCCAAACCGAACCATGAACACCCCTAGTTATATATATCAGTTTGATATATGTTATATACGAAAGTATATTATATTCTCCCCTCACAAGTGGTTCAGGGTCAGAAACCAAATAATTCCATCTTATTATTATTATTGATGTGCGGTGTATATTTTGATTAACACCATAACGCACAAAGGTGGATTTCCAAAGTTGAGGAAGCAAGTTAGTTTTTCTAACATGAGGGGGAGACATGATAAACAATTGAGAAATAGTTACTTGAAATGAATTATCATGTGTACATCTAGATCCTCGAATACGATAATATGAACTTGAAGTTCATAAAAAGGATAATTTATTTACAATATATTGCGAAGCATGCCAGACGCATTTGCTGACCCAAAGAAAGTAACTATATTCTCATTGCAAATGCTCATATTAAGTCCTAGAAGGACAAAGTCTATGGTACGCTTAAAGAATATAGACATATCGATTTCAAATAAACTTCTTGATAAAGAAGATGAGCAAATGAACAAAATGATCATAATAAAAGAGGCAAGTGATCTAGAAGATCACATGACATAACACTTCATAAAATCTCGGGAGAGGTTCGGGTACCTGAAAATATGAATGAAGAGATCTCTATGTTATGTCTTTATGAAAAAAATATTGAAACCGATATAAATGTCCATTGACGACATCTATGATAGCGCTAATGTAACAACCCGACCGGTCTTTTTGAGCTCTAGTGCGTCGTTCAGTAGTTTGAGGCCATGAGTAGCTTCGCTTCAGGTATTATGACTTGTACGCGTGGTCGGAATTTAATTTCGAGAAGCTCGGAGTTGATTTGGGAAGGAAATTCCCATTTCTAAAGCTTTGAGTTGAAAGAATTGAGTAAAGTTTGATTTATGAGTAAACGACCTCGGAATCGGGATTTGACGGTTCCAATAGGTTCGTATGATGATTTTGGACTCGGGCGTATGTTTGGATTGGGTTTTGGATGACCCGGGGGCGTTTCGGCGCCTAATAGTGGAAGTTATAATTTTGAAAGAATTTCATAAATTTGGGTTGAAGTGCATTTCAATTTTATCGATGTCCGTTTGGGATTCCGAGTCCGGGAATAGCTCCGTATGGTGATTCTGGTATTGGGAGCGCGATCGGAAGTGGATTTGGAGGTCCGTAGGTCATTTTAGAGTCATGTGGCAAAAGTTAGAAATTTGAAGGTTTTTTAGAAGTTTGACTGGAAGTGGACTTTTTTATATCGAGGTCGGATTCCGATGTCGGAAGTTGGAGTAGGTGTGTAATGTCGAATATGACTTGTGTACAAAATTTGAGGTCAATCGGACGTGATTTGATAGGTTTAGGCATCGAAAGTAGAAGTTTGAAATTTTAAAGTTCATTAAGCTTGAATTGGAGTGCGGTTCATGGTTTTAGCGTTGTTTGACGTGATTGGAGGCTTCGAGCAAGTCCGTGTTATGTTATGGGAATGAGTTGTGTGATTGGACGGGGTCCCGGGGGCCTCGGGTATGTTTCGGACGTGTGGGAGAAGTTGAAAGCACAGCAGATTTTCTGGTGTTCTTGGCACCAGTTTCAAGTCTTGCAAATGCGAGAGATTGTTCGCAAATGCGAACCTCGCATTTGCGATGAATCCCGACCCAGGCAGTGTTTGCATTTTTGACACTTTTGCCGCATTTGCGATCCCAGCAGGCGTCGCATTTGCGACTCTGTGGTCGCATTTGCGATCCTAACAACTGAAGCCCAGGCTTCGCATTTGCGAGGCTTTTGTCGCATTTGCGACCCTCACATTTGCGAACCTGGTGTCGCAAATGCGACATCAGAGGGCTGTGTCCAGCTCTTTTAATGCGGGATTTAGGCCATTATTTCATTTCACTTCATCCTCTTAGGCGATTTTTAGAGCTTTAGCTTTTGGAAGAGGGTTTTCACCTAGCACTTTGAGGTAAGTAATTTCTACACAACAAGGGTTAATTACATAGATTATGGGTAGATTAACATGTAAAAATTAGGGAAAATCAATGGTTTAGGTGAAAACCTAGGGTTTTGATAAAAACAAGATCTAACCACGAAATTTTGTTATGGAATGGAGTAGAATTCATATATTCTTGATCCTTAGGTTATGGGTAACAACTTTCTTCAAAAATCTCCGGAATCCGGGCACGTGGTCCCGGGGATGAATTTTAGGAACCTTGCATTTAGGGTTGGGAAATTAGTTTAATAATTAGAATATGAACTCTTGAGCATGTATTGACTAGTTCTTACCCCATTTGAATAGCTTTTGGATCGTTCGGCTCCGATTTGGAGGTTTGAGCGCGTTCTTGAATTGGGATATAGGCATCGGAGCGAGGTGAGTCTCCTTTCTAACCTTGTAAGAGGGAATTGTCCCCATAGGTGAATTAATTGGATATGTGCTTCTATTTGTAGGGGCAACGTACGCACGAGGTGATGAAAGTCCGTGCGTAGCTACTATTATGCTTAAGTCCGGGTAGTCTAGGACCCAAAAGCATGCTTTACTTGTGATATTTGAAATCTTGTTGTCAATTTAAAATGCTTAAAACATATCGAACGTGCAAATGAATTTCTAAAAGACTAGACGTCGTTTCTTGACTTTTAAAAAAGAGAGATTGCCTTTTATTGGATAATTGTTTCCCTGATGAATTCTTGATTGACTGTTTGGTGTGTTTATTTATATTTGACCGCGTCGCATGTATGATTCGCGAGCGGGGTAATAGATGCATCTATGGTTCGCACCATTTGACCCTCTGGCAGTGCATAGTTTAAATATAGTTGGATCGGACCGTACGACCTCGGCATGATTTGCGCATGCTTGTATTGCTTGCCTTGAAATTCATAAATGTTGATATTTGTTCTCCCTGGCCTGAGATAAATGCATAGATGATGAAAAGGAATTTGGGAATTCCCTATAAAAGAAAGAATTGTTTGCTTGCCTCATGGTATTGAGTTACAACCATTTTTATGAGAATCCTCGATTTACTATATTGTTGGTGTATTATTATTGGACCACTAGTAAGTGTCGAAGTCGACCTCTCATCTCTACTTCTTCGAGATTAGACGGGATACTTACTGAGTACACGTTGTTTAGTACTCATGCTACACTTGCTGTGCATTTTTGTTGCACATGCACATGTACCTCTAGCGGCCTAATGGGCGCAGCAGCATGGATGATACGGAGACTTAGGTGAGCTGCATCTCTCGAGGCGACCCGAAGCCGGCATAGTCTCTTTTAGTGTATAGTATTTACCTTCTGTCCATTTTGTATTCCGGACAGTTATTGTACTTCATTTGATTTCCTAGAATTAACTCATGCACTTGTGACACCGGGTTCTGGGATGATTATGGGATTATTCAAAATTAAGTTTGTTAAAGACTTCATGTTTATTTCTGTGAATTTCATTATTTATTATTTAATGTATAAAGAAAATGACTTCAACAAATACTAAAATGGAAATTTAATTAACTTCTTGGTGTTGGCTTGCCTGACAATGTGTCCAGCGCCATCACGACCCTTAGTGGATTTTGGGTCGTGACAGCTAAGTATTGATGAGGACCTCAAGTCTGTCGAATACAGACACAAAAAATATTGGCCAAATGGAAGAGATACAATTCAAATAGAATTGGTTTCATATGAAAGACATGTAGTTCAAACACTTGAAAGTATAAAGTCAATGATATGTGCAATCAGTTTTCGATATCTTATTTGTCTAGCATGACATGAAAACTTGATATGCATGTAGTTAAAGTCTATTATATGACTTAACTTATATGACAATCGTTGAAGGATTTAAATCGCTTAAAGCATATAAAATTCTTGGTCATGAAGTACTACATCCTAAGTACAATTTGTGCACATTTGTATCTTGCTATAATTATAAGCATGATAATATGATAGCGAGAATTTTCAAGGTGCAACATATTCATTCAAGTTAATATGGCTGATTTGTTTATCAGATCTCTACCAACGATCTTTTGGAGATGGTGCACAAGACTGGAATGCGAAGGCTCAAGGATGTGAATTGATGCTCTCATCAAAGGGAGTTAATACGCGTTGTACTCTTTTTCCCTTACAAGGTTTTGTCCCACCGGATTTTCCTTGCAAGGTTTTTAACGAGGCAATCAAAAGGCGTATTGTTAGATATATGTACTCTTTTTCCTTTTCTAGAATTTTTATCCATCGGGTTTTATTTTAGTTAAGGTTTTAACGAGGCATATTATCTGTTGAATAGACATTCAAGGGGGAGTGTTATAAATAAAATTTTATTTATGGTGAATGTCTATATTTTAGAGAGATCTTAAGGTTTGTTACTTGGTGGCTAAGCCACATTTTTCCTATAAATATAGGGGTTCTATTTCATGGTATTTCATCCCAAAATCAATAAGAATTATTGCTCCCTACTTTTCTATGCAATACTCTTCTTCTTCTTTTATTATTTTATGACACATTATCAGCACGAGACTCTAACCAGTGGGTAACATGCTGGCATCTTATGAACTGAGAATGGCAACTATAATATTTAATATGGTGTAATTTTAATAAAATATATTTAATTAATTTGCTATTACATCAATCTCATACTAATATTTTGCCGCGGGTACAATAGTACATGCTGGCATCTTATGAACCCATAACGGAAGAACGTAGAGGAGATGGAGGGTAAAATTCAGAAATAGCCAAATTTTTATCGCTGGTGTTTGAAAATAAGCCACAAATTCAAAAGTAACCAAAATTTAATTATTTTTTACAATAAAAATAATTTTGGAATAAAAAAATTCCCGACTTAGAAAACAGCAAAGACCCACTTTTTCAACTTTTCTACTTTTTCAAACTCCAGTATTTTACCGTGAGTTTCACTTGTTTAAGTTCAAACTCCAGCATTTTTTCATCTACACCGTCATTTTTTTAATTCAAAAGTACTCTAGTACTAACTCCAGCATTTTTTCATCTATTCCGTCATTTTTTCATATTTTACCGTGAGTTTCACTTGATTTTTTATTTGATTGAAGTATATTTTCCTAAATTTTTTTAGATGTAAAGTTATTAGTAATTTTCTTATAATCAAGTTATTCTAATAATTCTTTCTTAATTGATAATACTGTTAATCTGATCTATTTAGCTCCTTGTGAGACATTGTTGATCCTATACAAGATTTTTTAAATTTTAATTTGGAAAAACTTCTTTTCCCATATACAATTGTTATAGACTATAGTAATACTTTATTCTATAAGGAATATAGCCATTTGAAAAAAAAATCAAATTTTGTTATCTTATTAAGTATATCGACTAGAGTCTTATCTTCTACTTGTAATATTTTCTTTCACGTTATATAATTTGAAAAATAAGCCTAAACTATCATGTCAGAGTGGCTATTATGTTTCAATCAAGGCTAAGTCAATATTTTGTTAGATTATCTCAAATACAAACTAAATAAAAAATTAAAGATATTTTTATACGCTTTGAATTATTCACACTCAAGGGTCAATATCAGTAGCACATTAAAATTTTCTTTTCCTTGTAAATTTTTTTTTACTTTTTAACTTCAAGATAGATCAATTTTGATATAAAATATTAATTCATAAAATTACTACTAATGAAAAATGGGATCCCCGAAATTTGGGGGCCTAAAGCCACTGCTTGGGCTGCTTTACCCCTCAGTCGGCGTTGATAAGAAGCGGAGAAGAAAAAGTAGGTACTTTCTTATCGTATAGTTTAGGGATAAATGTCCCAACTTACTACATAAATGGCTAACTTTCATTAATTTTGGAATTATTGCTATTTTTTGAGGGATTGTTACACAAATAACCTGTCAAATTCAATATTTACTTTTATACATTAATATAAATATTTTTTATATTTATTTTTTCTAGTCAATATAAATAGATTATACATTATTATATACGATCGTACATATATTATACATGAATATACATATATTATACATTTGCTGGCTATGTTTAGTTTACGAGATTAGGTAGGCGCTATTTAATTTAGATCTTTATTTTTAATTACCAATTCAAAAATTGGCTGGTCCATAGTCCATACTATTTTTACGGAGATTGAGCCATGCTCATGTAAAACATGTATATACATAGTCGTAAAAATTGCACAGGGCGCCCTATTTGGTTGCCCCCATTTAACCTATACCAATTTTTTTTAAAAGTTTTAACTTGTACCCACTTTTTAAACAACTACATGTCCCTTTCTCCTCCTCATTTTCCTCCTTTGTTTTCTTCTTCTTCTTCTTCTTCTTCTTCTTCTTCTTCTTCTTTCTTCTGCTGTTGTTGGTGCTGCTATGAAACTTCAGTTCATGGGATGATTGACATAAGAATATTTATCAGATTATTGAAAAACAAATTATAAATAATTACGTAAGTTAGTAGACAATAATTTGTGAATATTTCCATGTAATTCTGTTCTTTTCACGTTTATTGTTTCCAAAATTTATGATTCAGATATTGTTGGCAATCTGATTATTTTATAGTAGTAATATACTATGAAAGAATAAGGTGATTATTTATCAAGTATGTTAGAAAGCTTTTTCAAAAACTTCAGCTATTTTAGTGCTGGAGTTTTTACAAATGAACTAAATAACTTCAGGATCTTCTGCTGAAATTTTTGAAAAAGCTTTATGACAAAACTAATGAATCCAGGACAAAAAAACTTCAGCTTATATAGTGTTGAAGTTTTTACAAATGAATTAAATAACTTCAGCATCTTCTACTGAAGTTTTTGAAAAAACTTATCCAGGACAAAAAAAACTTCAGCTTATTTAGTGCTGAAGTTTTTACAAATGAACTAAATAACTTCAGCATCTTCTGCTGAAGTTTTTGAAAAAGTTTTATGACAAAACTAATGAATCCAGCTATTTTAGTGCTGAAGTTTTTACAAATGAACGAAATAACTTCAGCATCTTATCCAGGACAAAAAAACTTCAGCCCCGTCTACTAGAATGCTAAAGTTTTGCATGATTGCCTTTGCTACTTCAGCCCCGTATGCTGAAGTTAAGTGAAAAAGTGGGTACGCTTGCAAATTTTTTTGCAAAGCGGGCACAAGTTAAAACGTGACCCAAAAAGCGGGTATAGATGCAAATCCTCCGTCTAAGAGATGATTGGAAAGATGGTGTATTTTCTGAAATCCATCAATTTGAAGATATGGTTAGACATAATGGTGTTCAAACTGAACCGGAAAACCGCACCAAATCGAAAAACCAAACTAAACCGATTAAAAAATCCGACTAGGTTTGGTTTGACTTGGTTTGGTATTGAGTAAAAAAACCCGAACCAAACCAACATATAAATATATAAATTTTATTTATATTTTTAAGAATTTATAGTGAATCTTCTTTAGAAAAAGTAGAAATATTTGGGATGCTCTCATGTATTAACCTTGAACGTAAATTAATGAAAAATTATTGCTAGACGACTAAGAAAATAACTATCATGTGTTACTAAAAAATTTCTCCCATTAGATTATTTTAATAGATCATATGTTGTCAATTTTTTCCATATTTACTAAACATATATTCACTTATTAAAGCTTTATCTATAATTTTAACAAAGTAAGATTAAAATAATATTCTTATAACAAAACAATTCGAAAGCCCGAAAACCCCGACAAAATGAACTAATCCAAACCGATATAGTTGATTTGGTTCGGTTTTAATAAAAATCAAACCAACCCGATCCATGTACACCCCTAGTTAGGCATTTGGAAGGTCATTAGTCTTCTCATGACCATGGTTAGGCATTTGGAAGTTAGTCTTCTCATGACCAAAATAGAATGACTTGCTTCAATTTCTCATATTGTAGGATAAAATAATAGAGTGGTCTCCTCCATGATTTGTGATTTTTGTTTGACCATCCGCGATAGTTTTCAACTATGAATCGAAACATCAAAATCTCTTGTTTGATGCACAAAAGATTAAAACAAAGATTTAAATAACTATACTTAAATTCAAGCTCAAACAAGAATACTCTTTGATGGTTTTTATAGGTTTTCTTTTTAGCTTGCCGAAAATTTGCAGTGGTTGGTGACTATATCTTTAGCGTAGAGGGGAAGGAACCGATATTGGAAAGCATAAGAGAAAAAGTGAAAAATTAGAAAGAAAAAAAAAATGAAAATGACTAGATTTAATAAATATTAATTTGTGTAAAAGTGTGAGCAATTATTAAAAGAAAAAGTAAATGAATAAAGAGAAGAAAAAAAAACTAAAAACAATAAAGTGTCTGAAATAGCTCTGACGTGGTTGCTGATGTGGCGAAGCATGTAAAACACCTCTCCCCATCAGATTGGTTCTATATTTTTAAGGAGGTAATAATCTCGCTTTGAACAAGTACGGGGAAGTATTTGGTCGCCCCTAAAGGTTAAATCTGTAAATTACTTTGTCAGACAACTGCATGACATGGTGCAACTTATGTATTCTCTCTTTAAATTATCATACAATATGTGAACAGATATATTCATCGTTCCACTACATTTACATTTACATGAAACAAAATTTAACTTAAATATTAAATCCTGTCCAGTCAAATGATGTCAAACACAATCAAATGGAGTTAAGTGCATCCAGCTATCCTCTCTACAAAAGGTTAAGCATTTTGAGGCGTTCTTCATGCTCTATATCCAGTTTTGGAGGAGTGTAACAGCCACGAAGATCCTCCACTATATACTCCTGCAATGTTTTCAAAGAGTGAGCATATCAACTATCTGTGCTAATAGAAACAGGAAGCAATCACATGCCATAGCATTGGAGTGTTAGCTCCACTTGGAAAGATAAGAACAAGATGCTTGCAGCGAGTCAGACTATTCACATGCTATGGCAAGTTTCAGACCACAAGTTTCAAAAGTTCTACAGCCACACAAATGCTATAATATATCTGTTCTTTTGAAATACGGAACGAGAAGGAGAAGTACTGATGCAAACCCCTAACTCGGAGATGAACAAAAAAAGAAAGCAGACTTGGAACTACTTTTTACAGCCTTCTGTAACTTAACAAGAATTCTGGGTTGCGACCATCAAAGAAGACCAAAATATACACCTTTATTAATGAAGACCACTAACTTTTCGGTAAGTGGTGAAGAACACAATCATTAGCATCCAACTGAATCCAGGAAAAAAAAAGAAAAATACTTTTTGGGACAGACCAAGGTACAGATATCGCACCTGAGTAAGTTCTCTCTTGGTTAGGATGTGGTAGTGTCTTTGCCAGATCCGCTGGATGGCCATTGTGGCTGCAAGGAAACTATATGCAATGCCAAGAATGGCAAGGATGACAACAAACACAACCACCAAAGCAAAGCATGCTTCCATTGACGCAGGAAAAAGATCCCACATTCCCCAGCCATAACAACAGTTATGACATCCAGCCATTTGTGGGCCATTGCTATTAAGGGAGGAGCAGTGCAATATGAGCCCAAAAAATCCGAGCAGAAAAAAGAAGACAAGAACTCCTGTATTATATACAACATTGTGTTAATTACATGAATATTATAATACCCTAAGCCAGTTGTTAAAGAGATAAATGAAAAAGAGATTGGATCTAAATACAACATCTGCTTAAATTCAATTGTTTGGTTTTTCAGCAGAAATTTTAGTGCCAAGCTGGCAGCATTGAGTCCCGGGGGGGTGAATGTGATGCCCATGATGGATGGCGGGCCGACGAGGACGGGTCAAGCAGGACTGGCAAGCTTATGAAGGAAGGGTGCACATGTCACCTTAGGCGAATCCCACATCGGAATGGGAGAGGAAATAAGGTATGACACAAGTTCACATCATATGCGCGCTTTTGGGGCTCGATGTGGCGTAGCCCAAAAAGACAAATCCGTCATGGCTTATGCCCAAAGTGGACAATACGTGCAATGTGCTTGGGTCGTGACACTAGATTGGCATCGTGATGTTGTGATAAACTGGTAAGGAGTTCCAACATCATCGACTGATGTTTAAAATAGGCCCACTACATTGGTGCCTGAATCTGGTGCTAGATGGAAAATTATTCCCGCATCTTGTTAGAAAGATGGAGGTAAAGAAATGGTCCCAGAGAGTGACTCCGATAGGTAGTTGGAACATAGACTCATAGACTCAGACAGAAAAGTTAAAAGAATAGTGGATACCTTAAAAGAGAAGAATTTACAAGAGACTAAACAGCCAGGGAAAAAGATAGAAAACATAGCTAATGAATCATCGTATTATGGATTAGACAAAAATAGGAATGAAGAAGGGAATCTTTCTAGAACCAGAACTTCAGGATAGAGTTGTAAAAGTAAAGAGAACTGGTGCTATGAATGTCTCTTTTACACTAGTGGTGGGAAAGAAGACAATCAACATTATTAGTGCCTATGCTCCGCAACAAGATTAGCTGAAGAAACCAAATAAAATTCTAAGAACTAGTAGCTGGTTCTCCAAAGTCTGAAGTTCTGTTCATGTTAGTTGGAGCTCGCGTGCGAGTTCTATCAGGTAAAGACAATGACTTGAGCAATCGGGGGCACACAATGATGGATTAAACCAAGTATATGGAGTATATGGCTGTGAAACCAGGAATGCCATTTATAATTTGTCGCGCACTCTCATAGAAAAGGATAAAAGGTAAACGTCATCGGATTTGCTTTACCTGAACAACACCCTATGTCTGCTATTAAAAAAAGAATTCTACTTGTATCATAGAATGAGACCCTATCAGTTCAAGCCGGGGAAATCAAGTTCTTAATATTTGGAAATCCTGATGTGCTATTGCACCTAGAAAGAAGAATTGAACTGCCATTTGGCGGGGTTCAGCTTTCACTTTGAATTAGACTTAGCTTTGTACTATGAGAGAGCTAGATTGCAGAGAAGAAAAGTATGCGACGAAGAATTACTGGCAAATGGTCCTACAACAGCCCCCCAACAAAAGGAAGAAAATCACACTTTTTTATAGGTATGATAGAAAAAGAGAAATCACACTCGAACATTTAAGAATGGAGGTAATATAGCTAAATAAGCTTCGAACTTACAAGAAGTAGTACCAGGACCACATGCAAGAGTTGCAATATTATAGTAGCAAAACCCATAACCACCCATCATTGACTAGTGGTCATAGTGAAAGCGTGGAGCCAAAAAAGGAGAAAGAGTTGCAAAAGATCTAGAACTCGGTGATGGAAATAAAGGCAGCATTGAAAGACAAGCTATTAAAGTAGGAAGCATGAGACTCAGAAGCTAATGCAGTAATCTTGATGGAAGAAAATGATTAAGTTGCATTAAAAATATAGCAAATGAAGCTCTCAATGTTTCTAAAGGTCTAGGACCTCGTTGACAAGAGTTGTTGTAGTTGAATGAGGTGCAAAAAGCTTTTAAAGAAAAAGGAGAATGGTATACGAAGTTACCAAGGGCTGGAAATGGAGAAGCTCTTGAAGAATATAAGAGAACAAAAAGAGAAGTTGTGAAGCCGAGTGAAGCTAGAGGTATGTCTTAGATGATTTGTATTAGAGATGCAGGAAGGGAGAAAGAAATGTTTAAGCTATCAAGAATAATAAAGAATAAGGTTAAAAAACTTGAAACAAGTTAACAGTGTCAAAGATGATTTCCCTAGACAGGAAATAATAAGACCATAGAGAGTTGGAGGAGTTAGTTTGGTTAATTGCGACAAAAATTACGACATTAACTTTATAGATATTCATGCAATTGACAGACAGAAATCTTAATTACACTCTCCAAATTATGTCTATTGGAGTAAACGATGGGTACGAAAAATATAAGGGTAAGAAAAGCCTATGGTCCAGATGGAATCTCTATAGTAAGTTTGAAAGTGCCTTGGCTAAATTCGAGTAATATTGCTAACCAAGCCATTCAACATTATTGAGAAGAAAATATGTGTATAACAAGAGTACATGGTTCCAAAATGCATCTTTAAATAAAGGATATCTTCAAAGTTTTCTGAAATGTTGTGATATTAAACTTATTAGTCATACAGAGAAATTTTTGGACAGTGTGATACAACATAAACTCAGGAACATACAAGATTGATGGAGAACCATTTGGATTTATGCTTGTAGTTCTACAACAAATGCTATTATTGTTGTAAGAAGATTTATAGTAGCTTATAGGGAGAGAAGGATGTTCACATGATATTCATTTGACCTACAAAAAGCATACAATAGAGTGACAAGAAAAGTCCTTTGATGAGAGTCACAAAGAAAGGCTTCCATATCACCTATATCATAAATATAAACTTCATAAAGGATATGTGTGACAAAAGCCATCAAAATGTTGAACAGTGGAAGAAGATAAATATAAGATTCTCATAATCGTAGATTTACACCAAGAATCTACTTTCAATTGCACTGGTTTACCCTAGTTGTAGATGAGCTAACCAATAGTATACAGGATAAGGGTCAACATTGTGCGCTATTTGCATGTAACATAGTGTTAATTGACAAAACTACGAAGGAACTGACAAAAGCTGGATCGATAGAGAAGCACTTTAATAAAAAATATATAATGATAAGAGAAGTAAGCCTTAAAATTTGCTTTTAGCTCACATAAGAAGAGTGAAGGTGAAGTGAGATAGATGGAACAGTGATGCCTAAATGCAGTAATTTAGAAATCAAGATTTAATCTTCTAGGGAAAACACATGATAGAGGAAGATATAATATATCGAATGAAAAAAGAATGATCGAAATGGAGGACCAATGCAAGAGTATTATGCAATAGGGATACCTAACAAATTGAAACGACAAATTTCATAGAATGACGATGAGACCAACAATGTCATATTGGAGTACATGTTCGGCCTCTTTGTCTTAACCTACTGACAAGATAAATGTCGTAAAATGCAAAGGTTAAAATACATGAACGAACATATAACATTGGACGAGATCAAAATTAATCATGCCAAACAGAGGATGCATAAATAACACATAGGATAAATGAGAGAAATAAGTATAAAAGGTTTGGTCATGTCTGGTGCAAACCTCCATATACACTGGTCTACAGGTGGAACATTATGATGATTAAAAATGATAAAACGAGATGAGGTAAACCTAAAAGTACATGGCATGAAGTTGATTTCAAAGACCAACAACCTTTCTAAATTAGGCAGACTTAGCTTTAAAAGATGCACAGTAGAAGCAAAGGATAATATATGTGATACAAAGTACTTATGGTTAACAGTTAATTGTTATTGTTACACTTACATCGGTTCTAAGGCTGTATGTGGCCCGGTCTGGGACCGGGACCGGAGCGGGCCCGCGGTCCTAACGGGCTAAACGGTCCCGGCGGGCCGGTCCTGGTGGGCCGGTCCCTTAATGGGTAGGAAGCCCGTGACGGGCCGGTCTTGTACACGAGGCCCACGAGACCGGGACCGCTAAGCCCGGGACCGGCAGGCGGTCCTGGGCCGGTTCAACCGGGCCTAGCGGTCCTAACGGGCTCCAACGGCTAATTTTTAAAAAAAAAAAATTTTTTTTTTTTAAAAAATAGCCAACGGTCAGATTTTAAAATCTAGCCGTTGGCCTTTAATTTTCAACCGTTTGGAACTTTAAAAAATAGCCATTTGGCCCCCAAGCTTTATTTTAACCCCAAACTTTATATAATTACACTTTTCCCCAATTCTCAACTATAAATACCCCCTCATTCTTTCATTTTTACTCACCAATTCATCAATCTATCTCAATCTCTCTCAATCTATATCTAATTTCTCTTCTATAATTGCTTATTTTATTATTGCAATTTCGTGAAAAATTGTGAAGTTGGTGAATTGAAGTATTCAAGTCTTCAAGTCTTCAACGATTTTCAATTTTCAAGAAGTTGTTCGGCAATTCGGTAAACTCGTTCCAACTCTTAACTTTTAAGAATATATTTTTGTGTGTTTAGTTTGCATAATTGTAATTAATATGGCATTTTCTTTGAAAAAAATGTTTGGTGGTAAGGGAAAAGCTAAAATTGGTGAAAGTAGTCTCCAACCTACTACCCTTCCCCCGGCTCCCCGACCCAGACCTATTACCCGTCCTGCTGCTCCTATTATTCTTGATAGTGATAACCCTTGTTTTCAATTTTCCGATAGTGAATTTTGCCATAATGTTGCACAAGGTGAACAATTAAATGAAGAAGTTATGAATGCTCTTTATCCTAATCAAACTATCTTAGAAAATGATGAGGAAAATGAGGATGTAGATGAAACCCAACCGGATTTAGATGATTCACCTACTAGTCCTGTTAATAACCCAACTGATGCCCCGCCCGACCCACCTGTAGAAACCCCTACTTTTAATAGACAACCTTCTAAACGCCTAGAAACATCATTAGTTTGGAATTTTTTTACTCAAGTAAGAGAACAAAATAAGGCTAGGTGTAAAACTTGTGGGAAATTGCTGGCGCATAAATATACTGGAGACCGTAGCGGTACGGGTAGTTTGGCTAGGCACATACAAACACACCCTAGAGATAAAGTTAAATATTTACAAATGAAAGCGCAGCAAGAGGGGACAAGTGTAGATACTGCGGTTAACCCTAGTACAGGTTCAAATCTAGTTCAACCAGGAATTAACACTGTGACCGGTGGTATTTTATATTACGATCCTAATAAAGATCGTGAAGAATTAGCAAAGATGGTTACTGTTATGTGCTTACCATATACTTTTCCTTCTAACCCTAATTTTGTGCATTATATTAGAAAAGTTTTTAATCCTACTTATAAAGGTTGGCCTCGCGCAACAGTTAAGAGCGATATTTATAAATATAAACATGAATATGAACAATATTTGCGGTATTTATTTACTCATATAACTAATCGGATTTCTATTACTACTGATATTGGTAGAAGTAATAATGACTGTGATTATCTAACTGTTACAAGTCATTGGATAGACGAGGAGTGGATAATGCAAAAACGCATTATTGCGTATAGAATAATTAATTCACGTCACACAGGTAAGTTTATTGCTAACACCGTTGCAGATATTTGTAGATATTTTTGCATTAGAGATAAAATAATGGCAATTTCTATGGATAATGCTTCTAGTAACACTAGTGCTATAGGCATACTTACAACAACACTAAATCCTGCATTTAGTAATTGTTTCCATGTGAGATGTATTTGTCACATTTACCATTTAATCGTCGGTGATGGTATGAGAATTTTAAATTTAGAAATTGAAAAGGTTAGAATGGCTCTTAATTGGCTTTTTTATTCAAACCGTAGAAGTAGACTTAGAGAGTATTTTAAAAAATGTGATGAATTTGGCCTTAGAGAAAGAAAGGTTCCTAAACCTTGTCCAACTAGATGGAATTATATGTACGAAAGTTTAGTAGTTGCATATGAATATAGAAACCCAATTAATGCAACGTTTAATGCTCGTGTTGGTGGTGAGGATGATGATGAAATCCTTACAAATCAAGATTGGACGAATGTCAAAATTCTTATAGATTTTTTAGAACATTTTCAAATTGCTACAAATGCATTTTCTGGACAATATTATCCTACTATTTCAAATTGTTTAGTTTATATTGCAGCACTATGTGATTTGTTTGTTGAATTTTCGGAGGGTGGGGAAATTTATCAACTTGCTATAAATGCAATGAAAGAAAAGTTTAAAAAATATTTTTTCCCTATCCCCCCTATTTATGGTGTTGCTGCATTGTTAAATCCTACAATGAAATTAGGAGGTCCTCACTTTTGGTACACAAATATTTATAAGGCTTTAGATCTTTCAGTTGAGGAATTTTCTACACTTGCAGAGGCAAAAGCCTCAATTAAAATAAATGCGCAAACAATTTATAATGCTTACCAACTTGCGTTAGATCATGCTAGGCCAAATGTTCCAACCCCTACTTCGTCTAGTTCACAATCATCTAAAAGAGCTGCGGGCCTACAAGCACTTAAATCTTGGACGGAGTTTAGGGGTTCTCAAGGTGATAATTTTGATGAGACTTCACATCTAAATGAGCTTCAAGTTTATTTGTCGCAGGGACTTGAAAAGGAGAATCCAGACGGCACCTTTGATCTTTTGGAATGGTGGAAGACAAGGGAAAAACATTTTCCGGTTCTTGCAAGGATGGCTCGGGATATTTTATCTATTCAAGCTTCAACAGTTGCATCAGAGAGCGCTTTCAGTCAAGCAAGACTTCAAATAGGTGATCATAGAGCGTCTATGAGGGAGAGCTTGGAAAAATCAGTACTATTCAGAGATTGGATCCGCTCGGAAAGAAGAAACTTTGGACTTGCAGAATCACAACCGGAGATAGACGAAGCTTATGAAGAAATGATAGCGGAACTTGCGGAGGATGCTGCTTCGCCCGGAAGCGGTGATGAACAAGCTTCTTTTCCGCCACCACCAACGGAACCTCCTCCGAACCTTGAAGGATTTATGAGATTTGTTAGAGATACAATGTAGATTATGGTGTAACTTGTACTTTGGCATATCTTCTTTAGTTTTTTCTCCTTTTAATGGTGGTATTAGTACCTTGTTGTGCTCATTCCATTGGGGGGAAGAAGACTAAGAAAGATATGTCATTTTTGGTAATAAAAATTATAAAACATACCCTTGGCCTTGAATATCTCTTCGCAATATTTTTTTGTCTTTAACTTGCAATTATTTATAAGCTATAATATATATACATAACATACAATATATACTACAACAAATTATATAATGGAATATATATACATAACGTACAATATATACTACAAGAAAATACATAAGGGAATATATATACATAACATAAAATATATACTACAACAAATTATATAATGGAATATATATACATAACATACAATATATACTACAAGAAAATATATAAGGGAATATATATACATAACATACAATATATACTACAACAAATTATATAATGGAATATATATACATAACATACAATATATACTACAAGAAAATATATAAGGGAATATATATACATAACATACAATATATAGTATACTATACTAGTATACTATATTTATTATATTTACATGAAGAAGTAGTACTATATATACTACAAAACAAGATTTTTCAAAATGAGGGCCCCACCCCCAATGACCACCAACGGTCATATTAATTGCACAAATAGCCGTTTTCCGGTCATATTAATTGCACAAATAGCCGTTTTTTTTTTAAATTTACAAAACTAACCTTCTCTAACACTATAAGTACCCCCTCCCTCTTCTTCATTTCAATACTCAATACTCATTTCTCAATCTAAATTTCTCTCAATCTCCAATTTTCAAGACTTCAAGTCTCAATCTCAATTTTCAAGTTAAATCATGCCTCGTTCGGAAAGAGTGCGCTTATTTGTGTCGCAATACTATGAAGTGCTTGAAGAAAATGAAGAAGGCCAAATATTAAAGTGCAAGAACTGTGGAAGAGTCTTAAATTTTCGTTCAGGGTGTACCACAGGCATTTTAAGGAGGCATATAAAGTATTGTGTTGAGGGTATTTATCCGCAAATTCGTCTTTAAGATTTTTCAACAATTTGTGTTATTTTAAAATTATTAGACGTATTTATGCTTCATGTTGTACTTTGTTATTAATTTATTATGCATGCCAATTTAGTTTTACTATTGATTTGTTATTTTACATTTTCGTCAAACACTTTAATAATTAGATTTCTATATTATATATACCACATATATTTATATAGCCATGCATAAGAGCAATTTATATATATACATACACATATGGTTTACAAGAAATTGCCCTAAATAAAAAAATTAAAAAAAAAACCCGGAAATAAAAAAAGCCCGTTAGGCCCGCTAAGCCCACGAGCCCGGCCCATTTAGCCCAGGACCATATGGCTTAGGCCCGTCACGGGCTGGTCCTACCCGTTGAGCCCACGAAGCCCGGGACCGCGAAGCCCGGGACCGCCAGAGCCCGGGACCGCGAAGCCCAGGCCCGTTTAGCCCGGCCCGTTTAGCCCATTTAGGCCCGGGCCCGGGACCACATACAGCCTTAATCGGTTCATATGTTTATCAAGAGTCTTTTTAGATGGTTAAATAACTTGTATTTCACTAAAGGGGACAAGTGCAAAAATTTTAAAATCTCTAGTGTCAGAGAACCTCTAATTTGTCTTTTGTTCTAACTTTGTACCGGAGTGAAATAATCCAAATAGGGTGGATGGTTACAAATGATTCATGAAGTCGACCCAACTAGTTATTATGGTTGATTTTGTTGATTGATTGATTGACAAAAGCTTACTTATCCATACATAACAGAGACTTCATCTGATCTTATTAGCATGATACTTTATAATAGAAATATTGAATAGGTATTATACGAAGTTGGCTGAGCGTAACATTAACAGATAACTTATCACAAAAACAAAAGTTGTTACTGACAGATGATAATCCCACAGAATAACTGTTAACCAGCTGAATGCAACATGACAGATAAATTATTCCAAGAAAATTGCATCATTGACAGATGAGAATCCATCAGAATAATTGAAAACCAATTTTGTTTTGTTTTTTATATTATAAAACAATTCCTTCGAGTCTTCTCCTCTAAACCCCCCCCCACCCACCCACCCACCCACCCAAAGAAAAAAAAAGGTGTGAAAGGTTAAACAAACAATTAAAATCTGATGGTGCTGACCTATAATTTGCAAATATTAAAGGAACATTTCATGTTTGCTAAAAGGTTCACATACTCGGCCCTTAAAAGCTTCCTATCCTTCCTTTTTCCTAGAAATACAGTGTTACGATACTTACCTATGCAGTAGTAAAAAGGAATTGGGTGTTTTGACAATATTCGGTCCCAACTGTCATTGAATGAATTCCTAAAAGTTCCATCTTTGTCCAAGAGGTATGTGAATCCACCAATGAGTGCAATTACCTGAGAAAAGGGAAGTAGTCAAATTAAAAAAAATAATAATAATAATAAATAAAATAAAAAACTCATGTGCTAATTGAAAAAACTAGCAAAAGAACTGACAAAAGTTGGAACTTTGGAGAAGCACTCTAGTAAAAAATATTTTATGACAAGTAGAAGCAAGACTGGACATTTGCGTTGCAAATAAGAAGAAGAAGGTGAAGTGAGATAAATGAAACAATAGTGACTAAATGCAGCAATTCAGATATCTAGGCTAAATCTTCCAAGAAAAAGACATGATAGATGAAGATATAATATATAGAATAAAAAAAGAATTGACTGAAATGAAGGAGTAATACACGAGTATTATGCAATAGGAAGATCTCAAATATCAGGGCTAAAGAAGTTGTGCTCTACAATGTCCAGCGTGAGAGAAAGTAAATATTGATTCTCTAGATCAAGAGTACCTTTCAACATTGAGATAGGGTAACGCAAAATTTTGGATTCTCTCCAACCATCTTTTATCCTTCACAGATATTTCTGATTCGTTAGTGTTTCATTGGACACAAATTGATAACAAGCATGACAACAAAAGTATTATGAACACAAATACATTGTTTCACATCTTTTTTATATATTAATGTTTTCGGGAAGATATCTTACGTTGTCAATAAGCTACATAACCATGCATATTTTAAGTTCTAATTAGATATGCCAAAGATAAAAGGTTTGATGGATCTAAAGAAGACTCAATCAGCTCCAGATGTTGGCACATTTGCTTCATTAACTTCCAGTCAACCTCAATGACTGAATGAACGATTTGGAAGGATCATGAAACCAAAAGCTATAAGTGGTTTAGTTTATACAATTACATGTCATAAAGCCTCTTTGATTTCCATAGTTTTTGACTTGCACACCTATAACCTACTAGTTCCTCCATTCTGACATAGTATAACACCTGCACTTGGGGCTAACTGTAAGCACTTTTGCGCACTTTTGCACTTGTGTTCCTCTTAACCACACAAGGAACCACCCTATAACTTCTAACACAAGCACTTTTGCTCACTGACCATAGAGAAGCTTCTCAAAGAAGAGGTAACTGGTCATAAAATGCAATATTACCACTGGAATACTTGAAAGAGGCATAAAATCTTTTACTTACAGTTTGCACAGCCAAAAAACCAAGGAAAACATCCCTAGCCACAAAAAGTCTGAATTTTGTTTTGCGCCAATTTCCGTCCTCCAACTCGACCACTCGAAGATGAAATTGAGCCTTACAAGTTGTGCAATGCGAAAATGCAAACCCTTCCTGCATAACAATCAAGCGGTTACAACCTAAAGCTTTATCACAAATTAGTAAACCATATTCAACTAGTAGGAAAGAAAATATCTAACTTTGACAGATCTCCAATGATCAAGGCAAGAGCGATGCACATATTGTTGGGTGCCTTTGCACATGCAAGGAGATATCAGCTCATCGTCTGAAAACAACAGCACAATCAGGCGGAAGGGAAAAGTCCGTTGTACAATTTAGCATTTAAATACAATAATGTAAGCTCATCATGGCTGTAAAATTTCCACTAAGATCAGCTAACTTATCCAAAAAGGTAAACACAGATTCTTCAGAAAAATGGTTTCAGAAGTGGTAACAATGCTAAAGTAAAAGTAAATAGATCATTACAAATGCAGTCTAAGGTTGAATTGATTAGGCAATTTGAAACATTAAATATTGTCAACATCGACTAAAGCCTGTATCTTCACATGAGAAAATAGTAATCTGATGAAAAGAAAGTTGTACATGAGGAACGCTTCACACGATCCCTAAGAATAAAAAGAAAATGATGCCCCATTAGGAAGACCAAAACCGCCATGAGAATAGGGTTTCTCCAGAACAAAAAATATTCACTATGGCTTTTCATTCATCATAATCAAATGAGAAAACACAATTGTTTCAAGCACCATCACCTTATGGGCTATTCATATTTCAATAACCATTCAAAATTCTGACAACCCAATAAAAGTCGAGTAAAAATAAGAGGATCAAAACTAAATTATTAAACCCAAAGGGCCCCCTGTTCCGGTTTCATTTGATGGCCAATGGGGAATTCAAAGCTAACTAAGCCGTGGCAAGAAAGACCACAAACTGAAATTAACTCAAAGAGAACATATAAAATACCATCATCGCCATCACATTCGAGACAAATTCGACAGCAAGGTAAGGAACCAAGTTCGACATCTTCATCATCCTTTATTATCTCATTCGAAGGCGGAGGCTCATGATCATTTTGATGAAGCAGAGGATCAGATTCATTAGGGTTCCACTCCTCTCCCACTACCTCCAGCTCTAATTCACTTTTCATTGGACGGAGCCTCTTTCTAATCCTCAATAGTGGACGTGCAGCCGTACACAATCCTCGTTCCGCAGACTGTTTATCAGTGATCAAATCGCAATCCGGGAGAAATTAATTGAAAGAAGGAGAATAATTATACAAATAAAATAATTGATTTTTTACATTGATATAAGAGGGTTTGCAGGGAGAGTTACTTGGAATGGAACGAAGCACACCACAAGGAGAGGGCTGCACGATGTTGTCAATTATTTGTTCCTTATTTCTCCGGAGCCTAATTGAGCCAAGTTCAATTTTCGACACTTTCGCCTCCAATTAGATTTCTTTTAGGAAATTGTGATAATGTCACGGTTGTTACTCAAGAGAATTAGAGTATTAAAATTGACCACATATTTGAATATTAAGATATTATATTAAGATTATTTTATTTTTAATTTTAAAAAATTATATGGTGGTTGGTGGTGATTATAGCTAATGATAGTAGTTGTGGCTGCCAACTAGGAGTGGTAGTTGGTGGTGGTGTTAGCTAATGGTGGTGGTTGTGGGGAGCATCTAGTGGTAATGATAGGTAACCGTAGTGGTTAACGGTGGTTGATGGTGGTGGCGATTGATAATGTGACGACCCAACTGGCCGGTTTAAGTTTACCATTTTGTTATGTGATTTGAGACTTTGAGTAGGTCGTTATGATATTTTATAACTTACGGGTATGAGTGATTTGGAAGCGGAAGGGATCGAGGAGGATTTAGAACACTATCTTACTATTTGGAAGGTTAAAGATTAGCGAACTTACCCCTCGATCCTAGAAATAATGATTCGGTTTATGTTGAAGCTTACATGGTTTTATGACGTATTTACTTAAATATATATTTGAATTAGGACTTGAGGGGCTCAGGAGTATATCGGCATTATTGCATGAAAATTAGTCTTAAAGTACTTTAAATCAACTTGACATTTCATTTTGAGTTGTAGCACTTTGCTTCGTAATTTGAGCCTTTGGGTAAGTCCATATAGGTTATTTGGGCTAGTGGGATGGTTTGAAGGGGTCCCTGAGGGCTTGAGTGAGTTTCGAGGTATCGGAGGAGACTTTAAGTGAAACTGGAGAAATTTGTTGTGTAGTAGACATGTCGCATCGCACCGGGCAACGCATAGGGCATCGCAACAGCATAGTTTATCAGCAGTTTTGCCTTCCTCTATAAATAGCCTCATTTCGTACCCAAAGTTTATTTCACCATTTTGGAATTAGGGCTCAGATTCAGGCGATCTTTGAATGGTTTTTCATCTATGATGTTGTGGTAAGTCATTCTAACTCGAATATATGATGATATCAGGAATCTATTATCAATTTTATCTAGAAAGTGAAATTTTGGATAAACCCGACCGAAATTATGATTTGAATGCCTAAATGATCTTAGATTAAGAATCCAATAGTAGATTTGTACTCAGGAGGATATGGGTCATCGTAATTTAACCTTTCTTTTGGTGTTTGACCATGTTGGCCTGAGGTTGTCTTTTATTGGCTTTGGCCTAAGCTTATTTTTGCTTAGGAATTGAGTCTTCTAACTTTGTATGGTATTGTGGAGCACTCTTTGGTCTACATCGGGCTCGTCTGATAGATTTAGAGCGAGGGAAGGTGATTTTTATAGATTAGATCTAGTCGGGGCCCGAGGTAAGTTAAGACTTGACCTCAATGAGAGAATTTTCCTTAATTATCTTGTTTGCTATGTGCTACGTACTTGGGAGTACCATCCATGTGAGATAACGAGCGTATATGAGGATTCTATGTGATCCCATGCGCGGGTAGAATAATAAGTTTTGCATCTTTATCTGTTTAACTTTCTTTACTTGTGTCATGACTATTTGTGCCTCTTCACATTCTAGTATCATACTAGAGGCATCTCTCATATGCTAGTTAACATGATAGAATGTTATATGTCAAGAAACATTGTTGTATAATGTTTATAGACATCCTTCACATACTAGTATAACATTACAGATTTCATATATCTATTTTACATGGTTAAATTATTAGTCATACATTATTTATATGCTCCTTATTAGCATATATTATTTTCATTACTTGTTTGAGATGATTTGAGCTATTGAGCTATTTGGGCGTCTGAAACCACGTTTTTGTTTAGGTATGAGTTAGAGCATGTACATTATGTTCCTGTAGGACGTAAGTACTAGACTCATGTACTCATAATATACTTTTGTACTATGTGTGTAGATATTGGAGCTGAGCGATTGCAGAGTTCGAGAGCGAGCATCGAAGATAGAAAAACGATCTAATAGTGAGCTGACAGTTATTCGTGGCAGCCTAGAGTCAATATTTCAGTTTATGCATATTCGAATAAATGATATATTTCTCTTCATATCAGCATTGTATACCTACTTGTAATTGCTCACGACTTGTGACACCAAATCTTGTGATAATGCGTACTGAATTCTACATTTTTACTTTGTCATTATAAGATTATCTTTGGCTTGAGTTATAATTGTGTTGCTTGGTTCGTTTAACGGATTGGGATATATGTCATCACAACTTGGTGAAATTTAGGTCATGACAGATAATTGTGATAAATGATTGTAATAGCTATTGGTAGTGGTGATGACTAATAGTAGTGGTTGAAAATATTGGCTGATGGTAGTGATTATCATTAGTGATTGGTGGTTTTGTTAATGATGATTGGTCGTAATAACTGTAAATGATAGCTATTAGTGGTGACGACTGGTTGTGGTGATTGGCGACTGATGGTAGGCTAAGAACTCACATTTTTAGCTACATTTCGCAATCTAATTACTACAGTTGAATTGTATTTAAGTCTAATTGTTAGTACTTTGTACGTATTACGTGTTATATGCTGTGTAGGATGTGATTCCAAGTTGAGACACATTGGAGCTTTGAAGTCTGAGTAGAAGCCCAAGAAATTAAATCAGGATTTCATTCAGAGTTCGAGGACCAAGCCTGGATATCAAAAAGTGAATAAAAAAATCGAGCTGCATGGGGCGGGGCGGCAGTGCAAATATGGGATGTTCCTGACAAGATACAAGGTCTTTGATAAAGTTCACTAATGCGGCGCATGGTGCACCGCGAGGCGCGCCGTGCTTGTGCAATTTTCTGCCAACTTTTTTCACTATCGCTCAGAAAGGGTAGATTGATTTGGGCTAGTCCTACTTGGTATAAATACACTAGAAACACATTTTTGAAGAAAAATTTGATCTATGGAAGAATTGGAGAGCGACTAAGGCAAGGAGATACAGGATTTCATCAAGAATTCTGTTTATCGTAAAAATGGTAACAACAATTAGATTTGATTGTGAGGTTCTAAAAATACGTGATCTATTTTTATGCTAGTTGTTAAGCGATGGATACTAAGTAAGAGGTTAGAAATCAGGATTATTGCTTAGAAATGGCAAGATAATCAAACCAAACGGTGGCAGATCGAAGGCCTCGAGCTGTCGATTACCGGACCTCGGGGTCGAGCTGGGTGACCGATTCGGGGCAGCCGAGGGGGAGATAACAGTTATAAGAGCTATGATGATGGATCTTTTATGATCTATGATAGGCAATAAATGAAGAACAATAAATAGAACACGATGAATGTAAGCAGTAAATGAAGTAATGAACTCAAGAGAATATGTTAGAGAGAATGTTCGTGTATTTCTTAATATTGAGCAACAGGTTTTTTTACAAATGAAAAGGATTCCCCTTTATATATGAGGGGGAACATAGTACAAAATACATTAATCACAAAGATATGGGATAGGTACAGCCACCTAATGCCCTGATACGGGTCAGGGCTAGACCTTTAGGCTTTGTCAGCCTCAATCGTGCGCCTAGGGAACTTCCCACTTTTTTATCATAGCTGTCGACTTGAACCGTCTCGAGGTTGGACATCGACGGCCCTTCGGGGTGAATCTCAAGCGTAGTCCCGAGCCTTTGGAGAGCCTTGCTTACGAGGCGTTATAATGGCCGAAAATCAGACCCTCCAATTTTATCGCATACAGATAGTCCCCGCGTTTCTTAATAGTGGAACGATAAGAAACGATTTTGATATTCATCTCTGATTTATGCTTTATTTCCCTTTATCTGCTTTTGCGAGGAATCTGAATGCGTGATTCTACTGATTGGCGGGCGTAAGTATTTCTCTGGCCCTTGATTGATTAACACAGCTCTCTGTAGAAACTTTTGCCGTTCCTTGGACCGGGTCTGGATTGGATTGATAAACTCGGGCCGTTGGGATCCCTGGCTTCGAGTTGAATGAGAGTAGGGGCTCCGAATTTTTAGCACGGGACTTAGCCTTTTAGACCCCGCGGTAGGCCTCGACGGGGGGACTTTCCTGGAAGTCTGAGAATAAAAAATAGTCGTTGGGCTCTCGGGAGCAGTCCCCGAGCGGGGGTTTGCTCTAGCCTGAGCTACCTGGAAGCTTGCTTTGAACTCAGTGTATATGGCTTTAAGGCATCGCAAATAGATCTCGGACAAGGGCTTACCCGAGTTTAGATGGTATTTCGAGGCCAAACCCATATGAATAGAGTTTTAGCGCTTATTTTCCTTTTGAGAGGAGCCCTCGAGATCGAGTACCATCTCGAGTCTCGTAATGATATTAATGGCCCCTTGGAGCATATCTTCTTTCTGGTGGAGATCCTCAAGATCGGGTACCATCTCGGGACGTATGGTGATGGTATTGGCTTCTTGGAGCCTAACTTCTTTTGATAGAGGTCCTCGAGATCGGTACCATCTTGGGACTTGTAATGATATTAGTGGCTTCTTGGAGCCTGTCTTCTTTTGATGGAGGTTCTCGAGATCGGGTACCATCTCGGGACTTGGTTAGCGCGGGGGTCGCTGACCCCAAAACGTCGTATGGCGGCGTCAAGTTTATGACATGGTTACGAAATGACCGGGGCGATTCTGTTGGTACGTTTTCCCAAAGCGAGAAATGTTTCAATCAACATTTTTAATCGGCCTTTGAGGCAGGCGGATAATCGTTGCTTTTTGCATATATAGGGTTGCCTGCCCCCTTTTGATGATCCTGCTATTCTGAGTAGTTGTCCTCCTTCGTGGAGCTTTCTTTTCTTGTTTCAAGGCTTTCACCATTTCGATTCTGAGGGTTTTGCTCGGATTTGCTAGTTTTATCACAGTTATGGCTGCCACACCAAGGTCCGCTCGGCGAGGAGAGTGGGGTTCCGCCCTTGAAGGCTTTTTGAACCAAGACGCTTGGGGTCATTGGGTGTATGTTTCAAAGTTCATTTCCTTGGTAGGAGAGGAGAATCTTGAGTCGGTGAGGAGAGACTGTGGATGGGGGGAGAAGGTAGTACTGTGGGTACTTTCCCCGGGAGAGAGCATTATGGATCACGCTGAGGGGTTTTTGAACGTGTATACGTACCCTTTCACGCTAGGCCCCCTGATAGGGTTGTGCTTGATTTCTGTCAGAAATACCGGGTCACCTTGGCACAGATTCACCCGTCATTTTGGCGGATAGTATTGATGATGAGGTTCTTTGCGGAGAGAGCGGGACTTGAATTCACGCTTAATCATCTTATCAGGCTGTACCGACCTTTTCACCATCGAGGTCTGCTAACCCTACGATACCGATTCGCCACACCCTTTGTTGTTGATGACGAAGAAGACGGAGATCGGGAGTGGATGAGCCGATTTGTACGGACCGTTGATGTTATCCCCGTGGAGTTTCTGCCATTCTCTGAGGAGTGGAATTTTACACGTAAGTGGTATACTCGTACCTTCGTAGTTTTCCTTCTGGCACAGACAGGTTCTGTAAATGCGCCTTCCTTTCCTTTTCTGCAGCAATTTCATGGACGCCGTACGAGGTCCCCGACCTGACGGACTGGGCTCGGAAGCTGGCGACTTGCTCGACTTACAATGAGCGTAAGTGGCTAGTTTTGTCTAAGGGCAGATGGGAGGCCAAACACCATGGTATGCGCTGTGTGATTTGCTCCTTTAAGGGCATTTTCTTTTTACGCGTACTAACCTTATCACCGTAGGCATCGGAGAATCCTTTAGAGCGAGACCGTGCCCTCTTGGAGGGGGAGAAGAAACGCCAGCTCCTGGGCTTCGGAGCGATAATAATGAGCAAAAGGGGATTTCACAAGGTGGCTGTGCTTACAGCAAGATGATTCCAGGCCAGAAGCTCGGCAAGGATATGTCTTCCCCCATCGAAGGTACTTCGAGGGGTGCCCGAGACCAGGAGCCGCATATGCTGAGCGATCACTCCCATCGGGTATGGTTCTTCTGGGGTAGACGGAGCCGGAATAGTAGATATGCGCTCAACCTTCGAGGAAGCTCAGTGGCTCTATTCCGAGGTGAGTTTTTAGTCGTCCGTGTTGATTCTATAGTCTTGTAATTTTTACTTTCTTGTCGAGCTTCTCTTTCATAGGCTTTTGAGAAGCTCAAGTCCGAGCTGCTTCGTCGTGAGGCCATGCTGCGGAAAGCCGTGGATGGGGAGAAGTGCCTCAGGTTGCTTTGTGATGAGAGAGGAGACAAGTTGGAACGCTTACGGTACGAGGCGAGTCGGAGCTTGAATTATGAGAGCTACCTGAAGGAGGAGGTAATTTTTGTTCCAAGTGAGTGTGTGTTCCTTCTTCGAGATCCTGAGGCTAATGTTTCGTTTATTTCAGTTGCAGAAAAAGACGGAGGACCTGGAGTGCCTTCGGAACGAAGCTGGCCGAGCCAAGCGCGAGTATGATTAGTTAAAGGCTCAGGCGGAAGTTCTGGCTTCAGCGGGGAAGGGTGTATAACTAAAGCCTCCGCTTTTGAGGTTCAACTTCGCTTAGCTCGTGATAATTGCTTGGTTCGAACATGTATTATTACGAAGCTTGAGTCTGAGCTTTTGAAGGAAAAGGCCGAGGTTGTGGATGCCCGGGTTGAAGCCGTAATTAGCCGAACTAAGGCTGACCAAAAGGTGGCGGTCTATTTGAAGGACGTTGCCGATGCTCAAGCTGAGCTGAGAAGGACTCTTGACCGCGAGGAAAGGAGCAAGGAATATGCTTGGTGTAAATCTCGAAGGAAAACCCTCGAGGAGATCCGTGCTAGGGGCTTTGACCTCTCGAAATAGGTGAAGCGGGCGAGGGCGGACAAACGCAATGCTCGATTACTTCTGTCCGACGCCAAGGATAGTGAAGATGAGGCCGACAGTTCATAGTCCCAAGGGAGACGTAGATTTCACTTTTTGATTCTGTATATAGTACCTTCAAAGTACGTTTGTAAATGGAGCTTGTGTTTTTTTGCTTATGTGTATAAAAAGAAACCTTGCAGTTTTGTTTCTTCTGCATTTCTTTTTTCCTTGAATTTAGCCAGATGAACTGGTCTTTGAGCTAGAAGGAATCTTAGATTCATAGTATGGCCCTTAGGCTCATTGGGCTGGCCCGTAGGCTCTTACGCGCTTGGCCGATGCGACCTTTTAGTACAAGCCGGCGTTCGAGCTCTTACGCTTTTGCTCTTAGGCATGTTTGGTCAACTATTTTGGGTTCAGTCTCCGAATCGGGTATCGACTCGAGCTCATTTGACCCTCAAGTTTTTTTTTTGAATTTCAAGCTGGCGATAGTGGCTCTTACGCTTTGGGTCGATGCGACCGTTTGTGTGAGCTAGCGACAATGGCTCTTACTCTTTGGGTCAATGTGACCTTTTGTGTGAGCTGGCGACAATGGTTTTTACGCTTTGGGTCGATGTGACCTTTAGTATAGGCTTTATTTTTCCCTCGTTAAGGAGTTTTGAGATTGTGTTTGCCTGACTCTTTGACGGTTTGATAAAAACCTCGATTATGAGTTGTTATGTGGCAATGATTGAGCACCTCGGGAGGTTTGGCTCGGTGGCTGAGTAGCTCGAAGCCTGTAATTTGGAGCCGACATGGTCGAAGCTCTTTTTCCTATGTCGAGGGTAGCTTGTTTAACCGGTTCTTTTCGAAGTAGATTCAAAGTAATTGAAGGCCCGTGATTTTGTAGCGACGGTCGGGCGTCCCTGAGTCGCATTAGTTTGGCTGGTACAGCCTTTTGACCGTAGTCATTTGTGTTTGGCCGGAGCCTTTTAGTCCTGAGAGAAGTAGTTTTCGGCGTCTATATCGAGGGTATGCCTTTTAGGGGTCTTACAAGTTCGATATATAGCCTTAACTTTGAGATCGGGTTTATGCATTTAGTAAGGTCTTACAAGTTTTACATGCCTTTGAGGTCTTACAGTTTTGGATACTTGGTATAAGTATGGTTCATGCGTTGCTTGAGGTCTTACAGATATTGCCACTTGGTACAAGTATGGTTCATGCCTTGCTTGAGGTCTTACAGATATTGCCACTTGGTACAAGTGTGGTTCGTGCCTTGCTTGAGGTCTTACAGATATTGTTGTTGCCTTATATAGGTCTTACGAGACCGAGTCTGCCCGCTTGGGGTCTTATGACCTCGAGTTTTTGATAAGTGGCGATTGGCGACAATCCCCGAGTCATCGAGGGTTCCTTGGCTCGGGAGCCATTACTTGTAAACTTGGTATTGCCTCATTGAGGGCTTACAATTTTGGAGTTTTCGACCCGGAGGCCGTGCGACTTTTGAGATTTTGACGCCAGTCCCCGAGTGTTCGGGGCGCTTCTGGCTTTGGAGCCATTTTGTGACTTTGATGTTGCCTCTTTGAGGGCTTATGAGTTTGGAGTTTCTGACCCGGAGGTCATTCAGGTTTTGAATCGTTGACGCCAGTCCCTAAGTGTTCGGGCATTTTTGGCAGAGGAGCTATTTTATATAAAATACCAAGCTTCTTTGAAACGCATAATGCTCTTTGAAATTATTCTTCGATTGCTTGGTGCAAGCATACATGTCTTTGCTGTTGAGGGCTCGATTATTCTATGCGGGCATGGTTCATTCGATCGTTTGGCCCGGTACATTATTTTTCCTATCGTGACCCTGTTCAGCATTTCTTAGCTTCTCCGAGAAGGTGATCTTCCGGGGGATACCCCCCAGTATTCGAGGTTGACTGCAAAAGAAGCCTTGAATACTTGTTGAGTCTTCCTTAGGTAGCATATGGGTATTGCCTCGCTAAATACCTTGCCGGTAAAACCCTTCTTGGGATAAAAACCCGATCGAAGGAAAAGAGTGCAATGCATGCTTTTGAAACCTAAAGGCCTTCGAGTTGGGAAGCATTTCAGCTGTTTCGATCGGATACCTGCACTTAGGTTAGTGTAAGATGTAATTGAAAAAAGGAAGGCGATCATACCTTAGTGCTGACGACGCTTCGGCCCCTGATATGTTTTGATCATTTGTCACGAGGACGCAGTACGGTCCTTTGCTTTGTTCGGTTCGGACTTAGCCGAGGGTGTAGCTCATTTTTGCTATTTTACTGTTTGCTTATCCTTTGGCTCTTTCGAAGGTGGAGGTACTGGTGTCGGTGCTACGTCATGTACTGCGAACATTTCTCTTGCCGCATGCTGTTCCCCGTAGTTTTTATCCCATCCTTTGTCGGGAATTTCATCATTTGATGGAGGGTCGACGGTACTGCTTTCATGCGGTGTATTCATGGCCTTCCGAGTAAGGCGTTGTACCTCATGTCTCCTTCGATGACATGGAATTTGGCATTTTGGGTTGTGCCGGCCACGTTGACTGGGAGGGTGATTTCCCCTTTTGTTGTTTCGCTCGCCATGTTGAATCCGTTGAGTACTCGAGAGGCGGGCACGATTTGGTCGAGCTGCTCTACCACTCTCGACCTGATAATGTTGGCTGAGCTACTTGGATCCACAAGTACACGTTTAATTTGAAATGTATTTACAAGGAAAGAGATTACCAGTGCGCCGTTGTGAGGTTGAGACAAGGTCCTGATGTCCTCGTCGCTGAATGTGAGGGCATCCTCGGGTATGTAACCCCGAGTTCACTTTTCTCTGGTGATGGATATTTTTGTTCTTCTAATCATGGGTTCTTGTGTTTCGTCGATGCCTCCCAAGATCATGTGGATGACATGTTGTGGCTCATTTGTTTTGTTCTTCTTTGTCGCCTCTCTTTCCCAAAACTGGTTTTTGGCCCGGTCGCTGAGGAATTCTCGGAGGTGACCTTTGCTTAGTAGTCGGGCTACTTCTTCCCGGAGATAATGGCAATCTTTAGTTTTGGCCGTGCGTGTTGTGAAATTCACACACTAAGTTATGATTTCTTTGCGAAGGATCTGAATGTATAGGCCTGGGCCACCTAGCATCTCTGATTTTACTGATGGCGAACAAGATGTCTGATACGTCGACATTGAAGTTGTATTCCGACAAGCGAGGCGCCTCCGTTGGCCCTGTGTGCCTATCGAATCCAGCACTGTTGACGAGTCCCCGAGGATTTTGTCCTCGATCCATCCTTCGATCATTGCGGGGTATGTTGCGCCTCGGGGCGTTTCTCCTGTCTTCGGTGTATGGCTGGTACCTTTCTTTGTTTGGCTTTGGCTCCTTCGCCAAAAGCCTTCTTGGGTATACCGAGCCCGAGTGGGATCCTAGTTGGTCGTCCTCGACCCTGATTTTCGACTGATATCGATTGTAAACGTCCTATGTCCTACCAGGTTACGGCGGGATATTCAACCAGATTCTATTTTAGTTACTTCGAAGCCACCGAGCTTCGTTCGTTCAGACCTTGAGTGAAGGCATGTACTGCCCAGTCGTCGGAGACTGGTGGTAGTTCCATTCATTCCATTTGAAAGCGAGATACGAACTCTCGCAGCATCTCATTCTCCCTCTGCTTAATCTTGAAGACGTCGGATTTCCTTGCTGCTACTTTGATGGCGCCAGCATGTGCCTTAATGAAAGAATCCGCCAGCATGGCAAATGAATCTATCGAGTTTGGGGCCATGTTGTGATACCACATCATTGCCCATTTAGAAAGCGTTTCCCCGAACTTCTTCAGCAGGACGGACTCGATCTCATCGTCCCTCAGGTCGTTGCCTTTCACCGCATAGGTGTAAGTAGTAACATGCTCGTCGGGGTACAAGGTTCCGTTATACTTCGGTAGGTCGGGAATTCTGAACTTCTTTGGAATGGGTTTCGGAGCAGCTTCCTACGGGAATGGCTTTTGTACAAACTTCTTTGAATCTATACCCTTCAGGATCGAGGGTGCTCCCGGAATCTGGTCGACCCTGGAATTGTAGGTCTCGACCTTTTTGTCGTTGGCTTCTATCTTCTTTTTGCCCGACTCGATCCTCTTTGTGAGGTACTCGAGCATCTTTACGATGGCGGGGTCAATTGCCGACCCCTTGTTGCTTGACCTCTCTGGTACTTGCTCGGCTAAGGGAGCCGTCGCCGGTGCTACCGTGCTGGGAGTTTTCTGGTAACTTTGCAGCTGAGCGATCGCCAGCTATTGTGCCTGTAACATTTCAAAAATAACGTGAAGGCTAACCTCCCGTTCTTCTCTAGCTAGGGTTTTCTGGGCTTCTTGTTGGTCTCCTTGGTGTATGCTCATGTTAGTGTGGGAGCTTATTTCGACGTGTTGAATGTCGCGCGAAACCGCGTCCACGAGAATCGATTCCGGTGCATTCTCAGGGTTTTGTGTTGGTACACCAACACCTGGGACGTCAACACCATTTTTTCCATGGTCTTCAAGGTTGACGTTTTCACGTTCGTTTACTGAGTTAGACATTTTGAACTGAAATCAAAGATCTTGGACTAGAAAAAGTGTGAAAGATAACTTGTGTAACGTGGTTAAACTAGCAAGAAAATAATCATTATTATTTTTGGCCCCACGGTGGGCGCCAAATTGTTTACCGTGAAAATGGTAATAACAATTAAATTTGATTGTTAGGTTCTAAAAATACGTGATCTATTTTTATGCTAGTTGTTAAGCGATGGTTGCTAAGTAAGAGGTTAGAAATCAGGATTATTGCTTAGAAATGGCAAGATAATCGAACCAAACGGTGTCAGATCGGAGGCCTCGAGCTGTCGATTACAGGACCTCGGGGTCGAGCTAGGTGACCGATTCGGGGCAGCCGAGGGGGAGATAACAGTTATAAGAGCTATGATGATGGCTCTTTTATGATCAATAATAGGCAATAATTGAAGAACAATAAATAGAACACGATGAATGTAAGCAATAAATGAAGTAATGAACTCAAGAGAATATGTTAGAGAGAATGTTCGTGTATTTCTTAATATTGAGCAACGGTTTTTTTTTACAAATGACAAGGATTCCCCTTTATATATGAGGGGGAACATAGTACAAAATACATTAATTACAAAGATATGGGGCAGGTACAACCACCTAATCCCCGGATATGGGTCAGGGCTAGACCTTTAGGCTTTGTCAGCCTCAGTCGTGCGCCTAGGGAGCTTCCTACTTTTTTATCATAGCTATCGACTTGCACCATCTCGAGGTTGGACATCGATGGCCCTTCGGGGTGACTCTCGACCGTAGTCCCGAGCCTTTGGAGAGCTTTTCTTACGAGGCGTTATAATGGCCGAAAATCGGACCCACCGATTTTACCGCATACAAATTCGACCAACAACTGGTGCAATATGGGAGTTTATTTCGAATCATTAATGTTGATGTTGTCTATGTTATTTTAACCTTTGTGATATAACTTATTCCATATCTATGGAGTAGTTTACGTTACGGTTTAAAGAATACAGTGTATTGAGTGTCCTTCGTGGATCTAACTCTAGTTTAATTGCTTGAATTTGTTTGTGGAGTTTTGAATTAATTGCGAACTTTTTCATTGGTTTATTTAATCGAAAGAGGAATATTTTGGTGATTATCTTTGCATTATTATGTTTGGTTTAATTAAGTGATTCTTTTAAGTAACCGAGAGAGATTTTTGAATTGTTGATTAAACAAAGTTAGGAGAATATTCGAGAGACATTTTACTAAAGACTATTTCATTAACGCGTTCTTTTATAGCTTCACGGTGCTTTATATTAGTTTACCTCGTAGAATCCAGATTTAATTGAGAGAGGGATCGCGACTTTACGATTAGACTAATCATTGAATGAATTTGTCAGAATCATTAGAAAACTAGAAGTGAATTCAAATAAAGTTAGATCCCGAATAATTATCTTGCACCTATCTAGTCAATGACCCTTATTTCGCATATTGATAACAACCCATTATAGCTCAATTCTCTAGTCTTCTGTAGTCGATCTTAGTAGTTTACAATTTCAGTTTGTTACTTGTGGTTTTCAACCACCTTAATCAAAGTGTTAATCGTCCTTAATAGGGATACGCCATGAATTAATATAGCACTATTTAAACTAATCCTTGCGGAGACGATATTTTACTATACTATCTTTGGCTAGAGAGCTTCCAATTTATATACAATGGTTTGTGCTCGTCAAATTTTGGCGTCGTTGCTTGGGATTAACAATCAATAGTGTTCAAAAAAGTTTTTGGTGCTAATTTAGGAAGCGATTCAATACGGTCTAGAGTTGGAAAAGCTCCTACTGCAGTTGAGAAAAGAGAAAGGATTCACCGAGAAATTCTTAGGGCATCTTCGACTCAAGAGAACATGACGAAAAATGGTGACAAGCAAGTTAACTTGGCTGCAAGAGAAGAAGCCCAAATGGAAGCAGCAGCACGGGCAGCTGCTAAAGCAGCTCTTAGAGCTGATGAAATTGTTGAAGGGAACGGAGGACGAAGGTTCAACCTAAATTGACCTTTGGTTGAAGATGAATTTGAGAATGCAGGACCCAAGGCTGGTTGATCACTAGGAGACTAAGCCAAGCCAGTCTACAATCAGGAATCGTCAAGTTTTAGACCTCCTTCTATTGCAGCAAACAACTTACAATTGAAGCAAGGGCTACTCCAGACCATCCAGAATACCGTGTCTTTAGAGGTAAATCTAATGAAAATCTAAGCACTAACCTTATGGAGTTTAAAGAGATCATGAACATTTTCACTAAATGATGATGCAAAGCACTAGTTGTGAAGTTCGCCAACAAGGTTTATCAGGATATGGGAGGATATGACCAAAAAAGTTTCTAGACAAATACTTCTCGTCTGCAAAAACAGGAAAAACTAGAAGGGAGATCTATAACTTCGGCTAGAAGGACACAGAAACCATTTTCAAGGCATGGGAGTGTCACGCCTCGACCTCGGGAGTCGGGACCGACACTCAACTGATGTGACCCAGTCAAGCAAGTCGTGCCTACTCACCTTGCCCATGGATGATTCAAGAGCAATTAACAAGAGGTAGCTTGTCACGCCCCAACCTCGAGGAGCGTGACCGAGCTCAACCAAGATAACCCGACCGAGCAAGCCTGTACAATACCTTCTACCCGAACTCACTCATAATAAAGAAAATATCTATCTCATTAATTGGACAATGGGGAGGATCATTAACAACACCAATTCATTATCATTAGGTACTTCATTTATAATTCTCAAAATACATACACCTTCATAGTTTGAAATGGAACGTGCGGTACAAATACAACATTACTAGTTTCACTTTCCCAACACCAACATACCACCCACACTATGTCTACTAGATACAAAAGAGTACGATGATAGTGCCGGCAACAAGGACCCGGCTATACCTCAAAACATAGTATACAAGGAACGAAAGGTACATGACCCCAAATGAAGACGGGCTCACCAAGTCAGCTGAGAAGAGGGTGTACCGATATCAATGATCAAAGCCGCCTGCTGTGGAACCACCTGCAACCATTAAAGATGCAGCGCCCCCGGCAAAAGGGACGTTAGTACATATAGAATAGTACTAGTATGAATGAGTAAACACCCTCTCAATAGAACGAGTGATAACACAAGGAAGAACAATCATACAATCAATGGGAGCCTCAACAATACCAAAACATCAAGTTAGGAGCAGGACAAGTTTCAAGTAAATTTCCATATTTTAGGTTGGGAGATCTTTAGCACTGATATACCATCGTGATTTTAACACGGAGTCTGATCACGGTCCGATCGTCTAGGCCGTCTCTTCCAAAACACCAACCACAATCACAATCATTATCTCAATCTCAATCATTGATTCAATCATAATCTCAGGCACAATCACCACCATGTGTGCGGCATGGCATCCGATCACGACCCGACCGGCTAGGCCGTCTCACTACAATGTCATGTGGATTGATATCACCCTTTTCTAAAAATTATCTCATCCCATTAAAGGGGAACATTCTCATCACATTAATCTCATCCCTAATAAGGGGAATAATCACAACTCACTCCTACACTGGCACGTGTAGTTTTGGAGTTAGGTTATTGCAACCTACCCTTCCTCGGTGACTGTCGATACTCCCAAAGTGTTTATTCATTTAAAGGATTTACAACTCATTACAATATCTTTTACACATCTCTTAATTTCATTGGCACTAATGGGCCCCAAATGTAATATCATTCTTGGCATGTTGGCGTGTTTAATCTTTCATGCTCACCTCTTTTCACTTTCAAACATCATCACAGATCATTAAAAAAAGCATTTCTATTCAAGACTTTAAGTCCACATGTGAGCAAATAAGAGTCTTAAGCACATAGAGATTTCTTACACAATTTGGTATAATAGCTTCCATTTGAAACACAATTTAGATATGTAATCCATAATTTGAACACATTCCCAAATAGTAACATAACATAACAAGAACATTTGAAACACACATTGAACACATACCTTTTGTCACAAGGCTTATTCGGAATAATCAATTTATGATGAACAACTCTTGACTTACAAGCACATTGTGGGGTTCAATTCTAAGAGAAGAGTTTAGCCAACATACCTTGCCTTGAGCTTTCCTTAAATTACTACAATGTTCCGAAAATCTTTGCCACTTCGATATATTTAGAAATATAGCAAAATTGAACACAAATTAGGAAGGAGTTCATGGTTCCAGCTCATTTGAGCATTTTATCAAACACTAGGTGTGCATTACAGTTTCAAGGTTCTCCTATGGTGGATTCCTTCATCCCACAACTCAACGTCTACCCTATTTAGCTCAACAATCTTCCCACTACCTTTGAGGGTATATGCATGCACAATGAACAACTCCCAAACCAAGAATTGCTTTTCTCATTACTTATTTCCAATTAAATCCCGGAAGTAAGGGCTAGGGAGTAGAATCTTACCTCTAGGATGAAGACCTAGTGAATTTTTCTTGCGAATTCTTCTACTTTGAGCAAGAGGTGATGAACAATAACCTTAGGAAATTTCCCTTTCACTCTAGACCACTCCCCTCTCTCTAAATATCAGTTAGGACCGGCCAAAATAACCCACAAGTTGTTTTTATAAAAATGGGATCTGGTGAAATTTTCCGAACTTCAAAAAAGCAGAGTGAGCACCTTCTTTCTTTGCTACTACTGCCATACCACAAAGAAGTCCAATAACTCAAGCTCTGATAAACCCGCAACAAGAACAACCTTTATTTTGTGCCGTGCCGAAAGGACTAAGAGCTCTTATTCCGCAGTCTTTAGCACATAACAGTCGACGCAGTACTGATTCCTGGCGGTTCCGCTAATCTTCCTACTCTATGAAGCAGGGTCTGTGCCGCAAAACAGGTATGCGGCCCGCAAAGGGGATCGCAGAAAATGGTCCCAAAAATAGTCTGTTCGGGTTGGGTCTGCGGCAAGTCTGCGATCGGCAAACCAGTTCTGCGGTGGCATAATGCGTCGCAGAACTCTCCTCTGAAAATCTTTATGCTGGATCTGTGATGTATTGTGCGGCCCGCGAAATGGTTATGCGGCCGCATAATGGACCGCAAAACAACCTCCAAAATAGGCCATTTCTCGCTTCACTCTGCGACGGTTCTGCGGCCTACAGAGTGATTCTGCGGTCGCATAGTGGACCGCATAAATGCCCTACTCTGCCAAAAATATTCATTAACTCCCCAACGACTGTTGCATTCATCAACACATAAGTCTATATTGGCACCAAGAAACCCCGGGTTTTAGGTAAATTTTACGGGGCCTTATATCCTCCCCCTCTTAAGATCATTCGTCCTCGAGTGAGGGCAAAAATCCGCCATTAGAAACCAATGTGACTTAGCTGCTATTTTGACACACCAAATGTTCCAAATTTTTGACCAACTCCCTGAAATTTCAAAAGTTTCGCCAGAGTTTCCACTGTAACTGGCCTATCCACTTGTTAGAGAATCCAAGAAACCAACCCTAGCAACATATACATGAACCAACGATGCAACATAACATAAAAACAATGCCAACCGTGGCCTCACGAGCAGTATATTACCAATAAGGAGCACCCTTACCATCAACTGTACAAATGATACATAATTCATAGGGAACAATTTCATATTATCGATTACATATCTATTCAAACAAATGAGGGTACTTCTTCATCTCTTACTCGGCCTCCTAGGTGGCCTCTTTAACCTGTTAGTTTAACCATAGTACTTTCACGGAGGCAATTTCTTTATTTCTTAGCTTACGGACTTGCCTATCAAAAATGACAACTGGAATTTCTTGATAAGTTAATTCCTCGTTAACCTCAATAGCCTCAATTGGAACAATAAGCGACGAATCTCCAACCACTTTCTTCAACATGGATACGTGAAACACCGGGTGCACTGAAGACATCTTTGGAGGTAGTTCAAGCTTGTACCCAACCCGACCAATCCTCTGAATGATTTTGTATGGTCCAACATACCTCGAACTCAATTTCCCTTTCTTACCAGACTGCATTATACCCTTCATGGGGGAAACCTTCAAGAATACCCAATCATCCTCTTTGAACTCTAAATCCCTGCGACACACATCAGAATAGGATTTCTGATGACTCTGAGCAATTTTCAACCGTTCTGTAATTATCTTAACCTTCTCTATAGCCTGATGTACGAGGTCCGGCCCTATCAACTCTGCTTTCCCAACTCTAACCATCCAATGGGAGATCTACATCTCCTACCATATAAAGCCTCGAATGGTGCCATCTGAACACTAGCATGATAACTGTTGGTGTAGACTAATTCTACGAGTCGCAAATGATCATCCCAGCTACCTTTGAAGTCAAGAACACAAGTGCGCAACATATCCTCAAGCGTCTGAATAGTCCGCTCTGCCTGCCCGTCAGTCTGCGAGTGAAAGGCTGTACTAAGATTCACTTGAGTACCCAAACCTTGCAAATTTCTTCCAAAAATTAGTCGTGAACTGTGCCCCTCTATCTGAGATAATAGAAACTGGAGTGCCATGCAACCTGACTATTTCCTTGATGTACAACTAAGCACATTGTTCTACAGTGTCGGTAGACTTAACAGGTAAGAAGTGAGCTGATTTCGCGAGTCGATCCATAATCACCCTAATCGAGTCGAACTTGCGATCTGTGCGAGGTAGTCCTACCACAAAGTACATATTGATCATCTCCCAGTTCCACGTTGGAATCATGATGTTTTTGTGCAAACCCACCGGGCCTCTGGTGTTTGGCCTTTACTTGTTGATAATTTGGACATCTCACCATAAAGTCCTCTACATTCCTCTTCATACAATTCCACCAATAGACTTCCTTAAGATCATGGACACATCTTTGTAGAGCTCGGGTGCACGGAATACCTAGAAGTGTGAGCCTCGGTCATGATTCTTTCCCGGAACCATCTACATTTGGAACACATAGCCGCCCTTGGTACCTTAGTGTATCATCATCCATGCCAAGAGAAAAGTCTATGGTCTTATGTTTATGAATCTCCTCCTTCAATTGTACCAACAATGTATCGTTGTACTGCTTCTCCTTGACCTCTACCACAAGCGATGATTCAGCCCTATTTTGCACAATCACCCCTCCTTCACTAGAGTCCACAAAACGAACCCCCAAACTAGCCAACCGATGAACCTCCTTGGCCAACGACCTTTGATAGGCCTCCAAGTGAGCCAAACTTCCCATAGATTTCCGGCTAAGAGCATCCGTCACAACATTAGCCTTCCCCGGATGATATAGAATATCGATGTCGTAATCTTTGAGTAATTCAAGCCATCTTCTCTGCCTCAGATTTGATTCCTTATATTTGAAAATGTATTGAAGTCTCTTATGGTCCGTAAATATATCCACATGGAACCCATACAAATAATGATGCTAAATCTTCAATGAAAATACCACCGCTGCAAGTTCTAAGTCATGTGGTTGATAGTTCTTTTCATGATTCTCGCGTTGCCTGGAAGCATAAGCTATTACCTTGCCATATTGCATTAATACGCACCCAAGTTTGATCCTTGAAGCATCACAATATACCACAAACCCGTCTGTTACCTCTGGTAGAGTCAACAACGACGCTGTAGGCAATCTTGATTTCAAGTCATGGAAGCTTCTTTCAAAAGCATTTGACCATTGGAACTTAACCGCCTTCTGCGTCAATTTAGTCAACGAGGAGGCAAGAGTAGAGAACCCCTCCACAAATTTCCTGTAATTCCCAGCTAAGCCCAAGAAACCGCGAATATCTATTAGAGTTGTAGGTCTAGGCCAATTCTTCACAGCTGCAATCTTCTGAGGATCAACCTTAATTCCTTCACTGGAGACAACATGACCCAAGAACGTGACAGATTCAAGCCAGAATTCACATTTCGAAAACTTTGCATACAACTTGTGCTGATATAGAGTCTATAGAACTGCCCTGAGATGATCGGCATAGTCCTCTCAACTTCGTGAATATACAAGGAACTTAAATCAATCTTGGAGAAGTACTTAGTACGCTACAATTGGTCAAACAATTCTTCTATCCTTGGCAGTGGGTACTTATCCTTGATTGTGACCTTGTTGAGATGCCGATAGTCAATACACATCCTTAGTGACCCATTTTTCTTCCTTACAAAGAGAACCAGTGCGCCCCAAGGCAATACAACCCTACGTGAACGCAATGCCCAAGTCCTCACCCATCGCGCGTGACCCCTATGTCACGAACGCGAAGAAGAAAAAGCATTTGCCCCCAATTAAGCTTTCGCGTCGCGAAGCACACTTGACACTAGCAGTCTTCAGCTATCCAACCAAGCTCCGGCTGGTCCAAAACTCACCCGGAACCTTGACCAATCATACCAAAAAGTCCGTAATCACTTCCCGGACCTATTCAAAATTGCAATACACATGCATGATCACCACATCTATGCATCGACGATCAAACTATCAATTAAACTTCTCTTAAGTTCATAAGCTTCTAACTTCCAACTAAACGTTCGATTCCCATCAAACCATCTCGGAATGCAACCTAATTTTGCACATAAGTCCCAAATGTCATAATAAACCTATTCAAACTTCTGCAACAAGAACCGGACCCCCAATAGCCTCAAAGTCAACTCCCGATCAAACTATGAACTTTTTAAACCTTAAAATTTCCAACTTTCGACAATTAGATCCAAATCAACCTAGGAACATCCAAATCAAAATACAAAGATACTACTAAGTCCAAAATTACCATATGAATCTATTGGAACCATCAAATCACTCATCCGATGTCTTTTACATAAAAGTCAATCATTGGTCAACTCTTATAACTTAAGCTTCCAACCATGGAACTAAGTGTTCCATTTCACCCCAAAACCTTTCGAAATAAAACCAACCATTTTTACAAGTCACATAAAAAAAGACACATACAGGGAACATATAATAGGGTAATGAGGCTCAAAATATAAGAAATGACCGACTGGCTTGTTACAATAGGAGGAGTTGGGGTCTTGAGAGAGGGGAGAAGAGCTCAAATAGGCTAAGTGAAATGAGGAAAAAATACCACCAAAATGAACATTTTAAAGTCTGGTTTGGGCGCTGGGGGAGGCACCACGTGCTGGCCTAGACGCTGGTCAAAAAATGACTTACGGTTTGGCCTTTACAAAAGGCATCACGCGCTGGCTTATGCACTGAATTTTTCTGCCAGACAACCTTCAGTAAAAATATCATAACGTCTTGTAGGAATGTCCAAATGATGCAATATTTGAAAAGTTAGAAACTAGACTTAAAGATTTTTCATTTGATATGTAGATCACCAAATTAAAAAAATTATACTTTGGTAGTTGTGCTCGTTTGAAATTAGGTGATATACAAGCCTATTTGAAATTTTAGTCTGTCACATAGCTTCCAACTTAGCTTGTTTATTGGGATTTCCTTAGACCCTAAACCAAATAAAATACACCTCTTACATTTATTATCATACCCATATAAGTCGTTTCTAGTCCATAGTCTCTTGTGGGAGGCAAAGCAATAGTTAAGGAACTCGTGAGCGCACTTTAGAGTCTTAAATCATTAGGAAATTTTATGGGGTTTTACATTCTTTCCCACTTGGGAAAATTCGTCCTCGAATGTTGGATCGTAGAATTTTTTATCCTTAGAGTGAGTACTCAGGTTTTCTTGCCACTTATTCCCCTTGTTTAGGTCCTCAAACCTTAATAGACTTCCCAATAACCTCGCAGGTCCTCGCTAAGTGTAGTGTCATCCTCCTTACCTCTAAACCATCATCTTAGTCATTCATAGATTACCCCCCAAGCCTTAGTGCTTCAAAATTTGACTAACTGCCCAAAATTTTCAAAACTTTCGATAGAGTTTCTTTTGCTTCTAGGCCTATCCATATGCCAGCGAGCCAAAAAAAATAATAAAAGAAAAATATTCCTCAAGCCATACATGGCACCACCATTTCCAACAATACTAAAATATCTCAATACATGATGAAACTCCCAACTAGGGTCTTCATTAGCATTAAACTCATTAATTACCTCAGTATAGATATTATTTGCATGGTATGTAACTCAACACAATAGAATATATCATATTGGGAAAAATATAACCCTTGTTGCCATCTCTGAACATTCATACTCAATAATTTATATAAAACATGAATTTTAAATTTCTAGAATCACAGGAAAATTACCTATGCATGCCTTTGAACCTCTACTGTGAGAAATAAAATAGACAGTAGATAAATAAGGATTGGACTCCATGTGCTGTGAGTCAAAATAATATGACGGCTCACCATGAGGTCACCAATAACACACTCCAACTCAGCTCAAAGAGTACCACAATCCCAGCCATAGAACCTACACAAAAATATGCAAAAGCGTAGTATGAGTACACCACAGTCGTACCTAGTAAGTATCAAGTCTAACCTCGAAGAAATAGTAGAGAGGCTAGATGCATCTGAATACTTACAACACACAAATAATAATAAGCTTGGAGCTAGAAAAGTAAATATCCTCATGATCAACATGTATCGAGATATAAATAATCGAAAGACCTAAAGCATGAGTTTCCAATACAACAGATAATCATAACGCTGGTCAGGTATGGCAAGTAAGGCTGGCATGCTTCAATCAACGGAGTCGAGGCTCCCAACTAGCATGTATACATGGCATCAAACAGTTAGCATTTAAATGAATGTCTCTAAATGAATCAAAAATATGAATGCATGCTCAAACCTGTACAAGATCCGTGTACACCGATACAAGATCCATGTATACCGATATAAAATTTATGTATCACAATAACCCAATACAAAATTCATGCACCAACCCGGTAAAAAATCCATGTACCAACCACGCTCATTATGCCCAAAGTAAAATGGGTATTTACCTGGTTCCGGAAGGACAGTACCAAATTCAAGTGCAAAGAAGAGCTTCATAGCATCACATATAGTCAGATATCCGCTCATCATGTCTTGTGCCATAACTGTATTTCAACCGCATGGCCTTGACTTTCGTGCCTCAATATCAGTACAAATCCAGTACCAAATGTGATATATTTGCATATGCCCAAGAATTAATAGATAAAAGATGTACAAGGACTTAGTAATAATTATGCGGATATGTGGTCATGAAATCTCTATGTGACTAGGGATAATTTAAGCAATTCAACATAACCTGGATAAGTTCCCATGCCTTTGTAAATAATCATAATTCTAGGAATGATTTCTAATATGAATAAGAGAGCAAACGTAGTTATATAAGCCAAACAAATTATGAATATAATGAGCACATAGTCAAAACAAGGCATACAATATTCAATTTCTACTCCCGTCATAATATAAACTCGAAAAGTGCACATACGCTCTCCACCACGTATATACACCACCCCTAATACCTTAAATATGTAGCAATCAAGTCAAATCCTAGGGGTTTCCCTCTAAACAAGGTTAGCCAAGAGACTTACCACATCCCGAACTAGCTCCAACCACAAATCATGCCAAAACCTCGCTCTAGCCCTCCAATCACATAAATCCAAGCCAAACATCATTCAAGGAAGTCGAATAATGCTATAGAAAATGATCCTAATCCAAAAGGCTGCGATGTTTGAAGAATTCCCAAAAAGTCAACCCGGGCTCGCGTGTTGAAATCCGAAACCAATACCAAAATTCTATGACCCATAACCTGTCGAGTCCAAATATATAATTAGTTTTCGAATTCGAGTCCAAATCGATGGTCAAAACCCCAAAATACTCTTTTAAAGTGTAGACAAAGATACCAAATTTCCTATCAAAATTTTATATTTTAGGTGTAGAAAATCATGCACATCCTTGGAATATAATCACAAGTAGGTAGAAATTACTTACCCTCTTACCTTGTATGAAAATCCCCATGAAAAATCGCCTCACTCCAAATCTTGGGCTCAAAATATGAAAGAATAGGTGAAAATCCCAAAATAACATCCCATATAATCTTCCCAGAAGTATCATTCGCGAACACGGCACTGGCCTTCCATTTGCGAAGCACGAACACTGCTACCCAGATAAAACCCTATGCGATCGCGTTTGAGCCTCACGATCACGGAAGCCAACAACCCAAAACATAGCGAACGTGAGCCATATTCCCGAACGCCCAAGCCAACGAAACCCCTGTCTGACCCGGATTTATGCGAACGCGACCACATAACACGAACGCAATGGTATTCCTTCCAACAACTTCTGAACATGAGGCTAATCGTGCGAACGTGTAGCACAAAGCTCCAGCTCCCAAAACACACATCGGGGATGCACCACCTGGACTGCGAACACGAAGAAAAAAATGCCCACATGAGAGTACCGATGCGCTATGCTCATGATAAAAACTCAAATTCGGAATACTCAGATAATCAAGGTAGTGAAGAATATAATTCTAATGAAGTTCAGTATCAACATGATAGAAGGAGACCTCAGAGAAGGCCACAAAATAATAATTGAGAGAGGTATCAGCATGATGATATTAAGCTTGAAGTTTCGGAGTATGATGGCAAATTTTAAGGCAATGAATTCATTGATTGGCTTATATCTATTGAGCGTGTTTTTTATTATAAAGAATATTCTAATGAAAAGAAGGTCAATCTTGTTGCTATATTGTTTAGAGGTTATGCATCGCTATGGTGTGAAAACCTCAAAAGGGAGCGAGATCTTGAAGAAAAATACGAATTTACAATTGGGAGAGAATGGAACAAGAATTACGCAAACAGTTCTTGCAAGAGACATATGAAGAAGACACTTATTTGAAGTTTCTTTCTTTTAGACAAGGAACTTTATCTGTGGATGAGTACACAAGAGAATTTAAATATCTTAGACTCAAGAGTGATATTAAAGAAAAACCAGCCCACCTTGTTGCTCGGTATTTAGTTGGATTACTAAGCCTATTGCGAATGTGATACGATTGCATTCCCATTGGACCTTTGTAGATGTTGTCAAAATAGCCAAGGTCATAGAGACACAACATAGGGAAGCCAAAGCGACACTTTCATCAACTACAATAAAAAGCCGAACACTTTCAGCCATGGGAGTGCTAGTTTGAGCTCTACAAAGGCACAATCATCTACAAAAAAGAATCAAGTGTCCAAAAAGTTGAAGGGAAGCCCATGCCATAAATGTGGAGGACTTGGGCATATACAAGATGATTGTCTTAACAGAAAGGCATTCACCATCCTTCAAGGAGTAGCTGATGAAGAAGATTATCATGAAGAGCAGCATGATGACAACTTGGAAGAAGTAGCTGACTATGGAGATGATGGAGAATACCTTATGATCCAACGAGTTCTCATTCATATTCTAGCAAGAAAGAACTATGGTTGCAACACAATTTTTTCATCCACGTTGTACATCTAAGAGAAAAATGGTATTTTATCATTGACCCGGGAAGTTGTACCAATGTAGTTTCTGAAGAAATTGTTACCAAACTGGGATTTGAGACAGAGCCATTGTAGAAGCCATGGATGAAGGAAGGAATGTATAAGTTAATAAACGATGCCTTATTCCTTTCTCTATTGGAAAGAGCTATCAAGATAAGTTTTGGTGTGGTCCAATGCCTATGGATGCTTGCCACTTACGGCTTGGGAGACCATAGGAATGTGATAGAACGGCAATTCATGATGTCTTCAAGAATACTTACTCTTAAGTCAAGGATAGAAAGAAGATCAAACTGCTCCCAATGAACCCTGAAGATTAAAGAAGTCAAATCCTAAAGTGAAGGAGATATACATCACAAGAGCTAAGGTAGAAGAACAATTGAAGGAGGGAGCGGAAGTACCGTTGTAGTACCTAAGGAAGTGGAAGCTATCACCAAGAAAGAGTCATTAGAAATTATTGACCCACGACTTCAAGCAATATTGGATGAGTTTCATAATGTTGTGTCTGATACTAGACCTTCTTCCTTACCACCTATGAGGTCAATTCAACATCAAATTGATCTGATTCCAGGTGACCCACTTCCTAATAAAGTAGCATATCAAATGAGTTCAATATAGCAGGAGGAACTTCAATGACAAGTTAGGGAACTACTGGATCGTGCACTAATTAGGGAAAGTTTAAGTCCTTGTGTTGTACCTTCCTTGCTCGTTCCTAAGAAGGATGGGTCTTAGAGTATGTGTATTGGTAGTCGTGCTATTAACAAGATCACCATCAAGTATAGATTTCTTATTCCTAGGCTTGATAATCTTTTTGATCAATTCCATGGGGCCAAGATATTTTCTAAAATTGATCTGAAGAGTGGATATCACCAAATTCGAATGTATGAGGGTGATGAATAGAAGATTGCACTCAAGACTGACAATGGGTTGTATGAATGGCTTGTTATTCCATTTGGGCTCTCTAATGCTCCTAGCACATTTATGAGACTCATGACCCAAATTCTTTGGCCATACATGGGAAATTTGTTATTGTTTATTTTGATGATATACTTATTTATAGCAAGGATGATCAACAACATTAGAAACACTTGAGGGAGAATTTTGAAGTTTTAAGAGAGGAAACCCTTTATGCCAACTTGAAGAAGCGCAAGTTCTTTTCTGAGCAAGTCTCTTTTATCTGTTATATTATCTCTAGTGAGGCAATCATGCCGACTCGAGAAAGATTAAAGCTATTGCTAGCTAGCATATTCTAGAAAGCTTAAACGAGATTCACAACTTTCATGGTATAGTTTCTTTCTATCGGTGTTTATTAAAGAATTTTATCTCTCTCGTTGCTCCTATTAGCGAGTGTTTCAAGAAAAATTCATTTAAATGGACAGATGCTTCCCAAAAGAGTTTTGAACTGATTAAGATAAAGATGACTCAAGCACCTATGCTTGCTTTGCCCAACTTTGATGTAATCTTTGAAGTTGAATGTGATGCTTCCAGAGTTGGGATTGGAGTTGTTCTTGGTCAAGAAGGTAGACCAATTGCTTATTTTAGTGAAAAGTTGAATGATGCAAACTTAAAGTATTCTACTTATGACAAGGAGTTCTATGCCATTGTCAGAGCTCTTTCTTATTGGAGTCACTATCTTTTACCTCGAGAATTTGTACTTTATTCTGATCATGAGGCCTTGAAGTATGTGAATAGCCAATAGAAACTCAACACTAGGCATGCCAAGTGGATAGAATTTTTGCAAGCCTTTCACTTTGTTACTAAACACAAGGTTGGGAAGGTCAATCAAGTAGCTGATGCATTAAGTCACAAACATAAATTTATTTCTGCCATGTAAAACAATATTGCGGGTTTTGAGCACATAAGGAAATTATATGCAACAGATCCAGACATTGGAGCTATTTAGGGCCAATGCTGGAAGGGTCCTCAGCTGTCACGTCCCAAATTTCCCTCTGTATGATGTCGTGATGGAACCTAGTCTCTAAGACTGTAACGACCCAACTGGTCGTTTTGAGCTCTAGCGCGCCGTTCAGCAGTTCGAGGCCATGAGCAGCTCCATTTCGGGTATTATGACTTGTACGCGTGGTCGGAATTAAATTATGGGAAGTTCGGAGTTGATTTGGAGAGGAAATTCTCATTCCGGAAGCTTTAAGTTGATAGAATTGACTAGGATTGGATTTTAGAGTAAACGACCTTGGAATCGGGATCTGAAGGTTCCAGCAGGTTCGTACGATGATTTCGGACTTGGGCATATCCCCGAATCGAGTTTTGGGTGACCCAGGAGCATTTTGGCGCCTATTGTGAAGGTGAGCATTTTGGAAGAAATTTCATAAGTTTGGGTTGAAGTGCATTTCAGTGTTATTGATATCCGTTTGGGATTCTGAGTCTGGGAGTAGCTCTGTATGGTGATTCTAAAGTTGGGAGCGCGATCGGAGGTGAATTCGGATGTCCGTGGAGCATTTTGGAGCCATTTGGCTAAGGATAGAAATTTGAAGGTTTTTGAGAGGTTTGACCGGAGGTGGACTTTTTGACATCGGGGTCGGAATCCGATTCTGAAAGTTGGAGTAGGTACGTAATGTCGAATATGACTTGTGCGCAAAATTTTAAAGTCAATTGGACGTGATTTGATAGGTTTGAACATCGAGAGTGGAAGTTGGAAATTCTTAAGTTCATAAAGCTTGGATTGGAGGTTGATTCGTGGTTTTAGCGTTGTTTGACATGATTTGAAGCCTCGAGCAAGTTTGTAATGTATTTTGGGACAGGTTGGTATGATTGGTTGGGGTCCCCGGGGCCTCGGGTGGATTCCGGGTGGTTAACGGATCAAATTGGATTTTTGGAAAAGGCTGAAGTTGCTGGTTGCTGGTATAACCGCACCTGCGAGACTAGGGCCGCAGGTGCACAGCCGCAGATGCAGTTTTGGGCTGGAAGTTAAGGAACCGCAGATGCGATCATGTAGCCGCAAAAGCGGGACCGCACCTGCGGTAGTCGAGTCGCAGAAGCAGAAATGGGCGGCTAGGCTGGGACCGCAGATGCGGTCATTTTGTCACAGATGTGGGACTGCACCTGCGAAAGGAGAAGCGTAGAAGCAGGCTGGGGAAACTGGAGGAAGATCGCAGAAGCGGTATTGACCGCACCTGCGGAACCGCAGAAGCGGTCAAATGACCGTAGGTGCGGAAAGTGCTGGAGGCAGTGAGTGTTTTAATATCGGGATTTGGCCCATTTCTTTCATTTTCTCTTGGTTTTGGGCGATTCTTGGAGGATTTCAAGAGGGGATTTCATCGCAAGGTAAGTCATCCCCACCTATTAGGAGTTAAATACATTGATTATGTATGGATTTTAACATAGAAATTAGTGAAAACTTGAGGTTTGAGGGAAAACCTAGAAAATTGATATTTTTAGAATTTGACGACGATTTTGGGTATGAAATTAAGATTAAATTATATATTTGAGTTCGTGAGGCTATGGGTAAGCTTTATCTTCGAAAAATTTCGGAATCCGGGCACGTGGGCCCGAGGGCGTTTTTGCCAACATTTCGATCGGGGTTAGGAATAGTTATAAATTGGGTTGCAATGAGTAATTGAGCATATATTAATGGATTTGCGTAATTATTGGCTAGCTTTGGAGCATTTAGCATCGATTCGAGTCTACAGAAGGGTGTGAAATGCCGATTATGGATCTTCGGAGCAAGATGAGTCTCCTTTCTAACCTTGTAAGAGGGAATTGTCCCCATAGGTGAAATAATTGGTTATGTGCTCTTATTTGTGGGGGCCACGTACGCACAAGGTGACAAGGGTCCGTGCGTAGCTACTAATATGTGTAAGTCCGGGTAGTCTAGGACCCAAAAAGCATACTATACTTGGCATATCTGTGATCTTATTGACAATTGAATTTCTTAAATCCTATCGAATCGGTAAATAAATTTCTAAGAGGATTAAACTAAATTTTCTTAAATGATTAAAAGAGAATTGTCTTTATGTGGATAAATGTTCCCCGATAAATTCTTAATTTGCTATTTGAGCATGTATTTCTATGTGTACCTGCGCCGCATGCATGATTCGCGAGCAGGGTGATTGTTTAGTTAAGTTTGACCGCGTCGCATGTATGATTCGCGAGTGGGGTAATAGATGCATCTATGGTTCGTGCCACTCGACCCTCGGCAATGCACATTTTACATTTTATGCTGGATCGGGCCGTACGACCTCGGCATGATTTGTGCATGCTTCTATTGCTTGCCTTGAGATTTATTGATATTGCTATCTACTCTTCCGACTTGAGATAATTGTTAATTAATGGATTATGATCCGGAGACTTTAAATAAAAAGGAACTATCACCTGTTTAGTGACTCGGTTGAATTTACTGTTGTTCTTAATAAATCAGTGAGTCGTCGCATTAATAATATTATTACTTGACCTTTAGTAAGTGTCAAAGTTGCCATCTCGTCTCTACTTCTTCGAGATTAGGCGGGATACTTACTGAGTACACGTTATTTTTTTACTCATACTACACTTCCGTGCATTTTTGTTGCACAGGCACATGCACCTCTAGTGGCCTAGTGGGCGTAGCAGCATGGTTGACACAGAGACTAGGTGAGCTGTATTTCCTCGAGGCAACCCGCAACTAGTATAGTCTCTCTTAGGATTTTATTTATTTTCTGTCCAATTTGTATTCCAGACAGCTGTTGTACTTTATTTCGATTTTTCTTAGAAATTGCTCATGCACTTGTGACACCAGTTTCTGGAATGGTTATGAAGTATCTTGTATTAATTGCTTATCATTTAATTTGAATTGAAGCAATTGTCCTTTTTATTGGTAAATATGAAGGAAAGTCATAGTTTTCAAGAGTATTAAAATGACAATTTAATTAAGCATTTTGGGTTAGCTTGCCTGAGGGTGGTGTCCGGCACCATCACGACCTTTAGTGGAATTTGGGTCGTGACAACATGGTATCAGAGCACTAGGTTCCCGTAGGTCTCACGATTCATGAGCAAGTCTGGGAGAGTGTCGCGCCCCCTTTTTTCCCTCCTTGCGGTGGGAGAATCGGGTTTATGACATTTTTGGGGTATGGGGCAACTTGTTCCTTTTGGGAACTGGGTTTTGCATTTTGAAGAGTCGTCACCTAATGATTTAGGGTGCATTAGGACACCAATAAAGTTCACTATAACTACATTTTTTGATAACCGGAGATATGGTAAGGGCTTGAAATTATCCTAAGGGGAAGGTGTTAGGCACCCCTCAGAATCCACTAATGTGGTTCCCGGCCAGACAATTCTTTGTGAATTTGGTGCAATTAACATGTAAGTGATAAGGCTCAAATAAGAGGGGATTTTAATATACAAATGCTTGAAAGTAAACAAAGTGTGAAAGAGCAGTTATAAAAGGGCTGATTTTGAAAAGAAGTCATAATATTTTTAAGACAAAGAAAGAAAGGGAAAGTGGGTCCTAGGTTTATTTATAATATGGATCACATCAATGCAATACCCGGTTTTAACTACTCAAAAGAGGGGCTACACGTGGTATTAGCGCACCGGTCATCATATCCATATCTACCCTTCCCACCCCGTTAAGGTACTAAAGCGCGGATTGGTCTCGACCACTATTGCATGCTATTACCCGTCCCATTCCTATCAGTCCCGGAGGCACTTAGGACTACTATTCGTAAAAGGGAGGGATATTAGGCTGAATTGGGGTTTTAAAGGTGAAACACCTAAGGCGACATGCAAAACACATAGGACTGCACATTAAAAGGGGAAGAACGTAAACACTAGAGGCTCATATATACCTCCTCAAACAAAGCAATCAAATTAGCATGACTCAAATAACAAGCAGGGTCTGAAAATATTAAGACAAAAAGGGAGTTTAAGCTGTTGAAGCAGACCAATTTATTACATAACTCAGATAAGAAGTCCGAATCAGGCATGCCTGCTAGTTGTAGCAATTATTAATTACCAGGAACGGGCTCAGTTTTATTTATTGTTATTACCTAAGGTTTGCCTAACTGTTTGGGGCAGAATCCTATGAGCATGGTATCTATTACGGATTTAGAATGTGGCAAAGCAGTAACAAACTAAAAAATGAGCGGTTTGAAATCCTATAGGCATGCTTGCTAAACCGTGTTATAGGGGATTAAATTATATATAAAAAAAACTGGTTCGGGATAGACTGATTTTAAATTAGACCAGTCTTAGATTCTGTAGATGATGGTATCCATTATTGCTGGCTTTAACTCCTATAGACATAATATCTAGTGTTGCTGATTTTAATTCCTATACACATGATATCTAGTTGAACGAGAAATGAGAACAGGCAGGTTTTCACTTGGGAATTCCTATAGGCATGATCTCTATACATTGGACTGATTTTTAACCTTATAAACATGATACTCATTTATAGTCGTTTAGATCCTAGAGCATGATGTCTAAGTGGTAAAAAAATTACGTGCAGAATAAAGTCCTATAGGCAGGTTATCTAGGTGTCAAGTTGAACATGCAGAATTTTAAATGAACCCCTATAGGCATGGTATCTAAAATGCAGAATCAAACATGCAGGATGTAAAACAGTCCTATAGGCATGCTTTCTAAATGCAGAATTGAATCATTCAAAACACAAATCCTATAGGCATGTTTTCTACCCTTGAGCATGCATAATTACCCACCCCTTTTTCACTAGCCAACCCCAGATGTTCATTATAAATTATTACAGACCAGTTGCTGAATTATATCAAGAAAATACATTAAAAAGGGAAATTACAACCATAGGAAGCCTGATTCTGACTTCCTCTCTGAGTTATGGAATAAAACGCCTCAAATACCACTTGTTTCAAAGCCTTTCTCGGACCTAGGTGTGTCAAAGTTCCCTAAGGGTCTCAAGGAACCCCGGGCAGTGCTTTCACCCAGGTTCAATAGAACCAGACAAAGATTAGTGCAGTGTGGAAGGGCCAGCCCTTATGTGTCCAAGTTCAGAGGGAGCTCATGGGTCCCAAGGCAAGGCTCACACAAGAGGGGCAGAACTTAAGTCTAAGAAGATAGTGGAAGTGCAGGAATAGGGTCTTAAAACTGAGGGGATAAGGAGAGGTGTAAAAGGTGATTAGGGAAACAGTAATTAGTAAAATACAGAGTTGATAACTTCATACAAAGGGGGGTCAGGGGTTGGGAATTCATTGCAAGGAGCCTATGCACTTAGGCAAGGGTCAGCTTTGGGCATGCACAGCAATAGAAGATGCCGGCTTGCCTATGAGCCAACCAGAACACACAACAACTAGAGAAAACATGGAGGTTATGATCCCAGGGGGATCAAGTTTGGGTCATGGACAGCAATGTTCAATGCTGCCATGCCCCAAACCAACCACAGATACCAAACACATTGGGGATAGGGATTTAAGGTTCACAAACCATGATAAGTAAGTAACAGAAATATTAATTTAGAACAGAAAAGGCAGAATACAGCATGCTTAACAATGGAACTAAGTTAAATACAAGCAAGAGACAAACAAGAATGAAAGAAATAGTAAAGAAACATGTTGTTGTTGATGCTGAAAAATTAGTTAGAACATACCAGTCAGAGAAGCAGAGTGCAGTAAAGAAAAGTAAGCAGGACTCCAAAGTCTAGCCTTGGCTTTCAGCCGGCTAAACAGACAGTAGCACAAGTAGCAGTAAAGCAAGAGAGAGTTTTTGTCACGACCCTAAACCCAGACCCGGTCGTGATGGCGCCTCTCGTGAAGACAAGGCCAGCCGACACAACACTCACATTAGCCCCTTAAGCATTAAGAATCATTTTTAAGCCTTTAATTAACCAATGTTTCATAATAACTTCTGAAATAACTTTGCGGAATAAAAATACAAGCCCGACCTCGGGGTGTCACTAGTCATGAGAATCTATTAGAGTATAAATACAACTACAAGGTCTGAAATATATAAAACAGGACCGATGAACGAATAGGGAGAAAAACGGTGCTGCGAACGCTGACAGCCACCCCGCTAAACTCCGATAACCCTGCCTCCAATCAGCCAAAAACTCGCTACCGGGTGTATAAATACCTGCATCTGCACGCAAGGTGCAGGGAGTAAAGTGAGTACTCCAACCCAGTAAGTAATAAGAGTAAATAAAGGCTGAGAAGTAGAAAAATGAATCCACATTCACGTTAGGTTCAATAAACACAACAGGCTTTCAAATCATAATACGAGTCAATCTTCCCTTTTTAAAATCCAGCTTTTAGTGAAAATCATTTTTAAATACTTTCCAGCAGTTTTAGTAGGGGTTCAATACCATTTAAAATAATAATAATAGAGATCAAAGCCATAATCAGCCCCTCGGGCAAAGCATAGTTTGTAAAAACAGCCCCTCGGGCAAAACAGTAATCATAAACACTTCATAACTTGAAAATCTCAATGGAAATAACCAATGCCAAATCAGTGATTAATTTCTGTACACCTCATAACCCCAGTTTAAATAAAAGTTGTTTTAAAACATTTGTTCATCTTTCCGACGGAGGCTCGATATAAAGATGGGTGAAAACAGTCAATAAATCAACATATTCGATAGAATCTCACTTTAAAGAGGAGTGAAATCATTAAGTCCATAACCAGGCCTCTCAGGCAAAAAATCACTCATATGCATGTATATATCTATCGCCCCTCGGGCTAGCCTCTCTGTCACTCGTGACTCCACTCTTACCAACCAGTACTCGCACTCAGCATTCACGCTCAATAGGTACCATATAGTAACCGCTGCAGCGCGCAGCCCGATCCGTATATCGATCGCTGCGGCGTGCAGCCCGATCCATATATTTCGTCGACGGCGCTCACTGGGGGTGTGCAGACTCTGGGAGGGGTCTCTTACGGCCCAAGCGCAATATTACTGCGGCATGCAGCCCGAATCATATAAGATTGATGCGGCGTGCAGCCGGATCCGTATCCATATATATATATATATATATATATTGCTGCGGCGTGCAACCTGATCCATAGATATATAATCCTCACAACTAGGCCCTCGGCCTCTCTCAGTCATTAACCTCACCATCAGACTCTCAGTATATCTCAGTCATCCATCTCACAATCAGACACTCGGTCTATCTTAATAAAACAGGGAACTCAGCCCAAAATAGTTTCCACATTTTAAGTATAGAGTGATAAAGCCAGATTTGAGTAATAAATAGGTAACACATGACTGAGGACATGCTTTCAACACATTTAGAATAAGGATAGATAATAAAATGCCCCTAAGGGTCTCAACAAGTCGGCACAAGGCCCCAAACATGGCATACATCCCAAAATATAATAACATCAAACAATTAACTATCAAATACGCATTAATGTACTCATTCGGGAAGGAGTCACAATCCCCAGCGGTGCTCTACCCACGCTCGTCATCTAGCGTGTAAGTCACCTCAAAGTAACACAACGATGTATAATCCGGGGTTTCAAACCCTCAGGACAGTATTTATAATCATTACTTACCTCGAACCGGCGAAATCTCTAGCTCGCGATGCCCTTGCCCCTCGAATCAGCCTCCACGCGCGTCGAATCTATCCAAAATCAGAACGAATACGTCACAATATGCTAAGGGAACAAAGCCCAAGCGAAAACACTCGAAAAATATCAATAATCCCGAAATTAGCAAAACCCGAGCCCCGGTCCCACTTCTCGAAACTCAGAAATTTTTACATCAACGGGTTCCTTATCACTCCACGAGTTCATACATATCAAAAACACAAGAATCGTAGTCCAATTGATCCCTCTAATCCTCAATTTAAGCCCTCTTAAACTCAAGCCCTAAACCTCCATTTTTAGTCCTTAAATTCCTTAAATTTCAGCCCTAATCCATGAAATATTACCATACAAGTGTGTTTTAGGTCCAAAACCCTTACCTTATCGAAGTTCTCTTGAAATCTCCCTTCAAAATCGACCAAAAGCTCTCAATCCGAAGTTAAAATGGTGAAACCCTTCAAAAATCGCGAAGAAAGGATTTATATACAGTCTGCCCAGGGGTTTTCGCATCTGCAACCCCTCCACCGCTTCTACGGTGCCGCATTTGCGGTCACAAGTCCGCTTCTGCGGATCTCACTTAAAAATCCAAAAGTCGCTTCTGCGACAGCTCTTCCGCATCTGCGGCTTCGCAGATGCGGCCTCCTCGACCGCTTCTGCGGAAACTGCCCATCACACTAACTCTTTCATATGCGGTCTCCTCCCTTGCACGTGCGGAACCGCACCTGCGGTTCCCAAGCCGCATGTGCGAAAACACCAGAAGCAGCAGATTTTTGTGAAATTTCATAAGTCCAAATTCTTCCCGTTAGCCATCCGAAATCATCCCGAGGCCCCCGGGACCTCAACCAAAAGTAGCAACACTTCCTAAAACCTTATTCAAACTTGCTCCAATCATCAAAACACCCCAAACAACACCAAATCCATCAATTCACATCGAATTCAAGCCTAAGCTTTCCAAAATCTTCCGAAACCTGGAATTTTGCACACACATCCCAAATCACACAACGAAGCTACAACAACTCTCGAAATACCATTCCGACCCTTGGATCAAAATCTCACCTATCAACCGGAATTCGCCAAAATACTAGCTTTGCCAACTCAAGCCTAATTCTACACCGGACCTCCAAAACCAATTCCGATCACGACCTAAATCATAAATCACCTAACGAAGCTAACCAAATCATAAAAAATTACGATCTGAGCTCATATACAAATAAGTCAACTCTTGGTCAAACCTTTCAAATTCAAAGCTTTCAACTGAAACTGTTCTTTCAAATTCATTCCGATTTTCCTGAAACCAAAACCAACGATCTACATCAGTCATAACACATTACATGGGGCAAGTCGTGCCCGAGAACTGGCGATCAAAGTGCAAAAGCTCAAAACGACAGGTCGGGTCATTACAATTTTTGAGTGTAAGTATGTGTTCTGAACTTAAAATTATTCGCCTCTTTGAAAGAAGAGAAGGTGGGCATTTATAGTTTTGAAAACGAGTAGAAATTAAGGTAATAAGCAAAGACTTAACATAAACATGGAAACGATCAATATTCAGAATCAATTACACACATGATTTCCTTTAATTAAGGGATCACTTTCTTAACAGGCAGTGACATATTCAAAATAAGGAAAGAAATCAATTTATAGGCAGACTGATTATTTCCAAAAAGAAGTAGTAAAACCATCAAGTAAGTGATTAAGTCTAAGTACAGGAATATACTTGTTTAGGAAAGGATTCAAAAAGGCAAACAAGGAAAGAAATCAATTAACCTTAACGGGCGAGTGAAATCAGATTTTCACAAAAGAAAAGTTTGAAATCAGTCACAAAATTGAAGATCAATCAAACAGGGAAACTTAGCATATAAATAGAGTGCACAAACACTAGACGTGCGAGGCCAAACTATTGGCAAAAGGAAACAACATGCGACAATATCACAAAGTTAGTAGACAGCAAACATTCGAAGCATGATAGTCACGTAGGTCAAGCTTCAGTGACTTAGTAGTAGAGGAAAAGATAGAGTATCAGAAGCATGTAAAGGGTCAAGTGAAAAACCCTTCTGAAGACATAGTCGAGTTTCAAATATAGTAAGAACCCAGAATCACATAAAGAAAAGAGATGCTGAAACAAAGGAATTTCAAATCAGGTCGAGCAACTTCAAACAGATGAATTGCACAAGCAGTTTCAAAAACTCGAATAGACCCCAAAGACATTAGGGTTTTGAAACCAATCGAGTTTAAAGATGATGAGCAAACAGATTACACAAATACTTAGAGACTCGAGTGAACCCAAAAGAAATTAGGGTTTTCAACACCAATCGAGTCTAGAGATGAGAAAGCAAGTAAATCAAACAAACAAATAGTTTCAGGAACTTGAATAAACCCAACAATTAGGGTTTTCAACACCAATCGAGTCTAGAGATGATAAGCAAGTAAATCAAACAAATACTAACAAATGGACTCAGAAACCTCAGAAGAAATTAGGGTTTTTATCATGCAAACTCAGAGAGGAGAACAATACGAGCAAACATAGCAAAACATGTCAAAAATCAGAGAAAGTCTTGAAATAACTTAGCAAGAAAACCCTAATCGGAAAAGATAAAGAGTTTTGGAAGTAGAGTTTTAAAAGAAACTTCGAGAAAAATGCTTAGAAGTTCAAAGAAAACATAGATCTGAAGCAGATCTGAAAGAAATCGAAAGATTCTTAGAGATTAGGGTTTCAAAAGAACCCCAAGTGACGAGAAAGGCCTTGCAAGCCATTGATCTAAGCAAGAGAGTCAAAGATCTGACTCGAATGGCCATGGCTGGCCGGAGAAAGATCAGAGACGACCGGAGAACAGTCATCGAGCAAAGTCTGGACCAAGCCCCTTCATGATCTGGTCATGAGACCACAGAAACGAACACGTAGAAGCCATGGGAGGTTGATATAGGTCCCTGATGACCTTGGAAGGCCATGGATTAGGGCGGATTAGGGTGGCGGCGGCTAGGGTTTGAGGGTGGTGTAGAGAGGATTTGAGAGAAGATGGGGATTCAGAGGCGCCGTGTTGTGAGGAATGATAGGGTTTAGGGGGTCGTTTGGGATTAATTAAGGTAAGGCGATCTGATGGCCGTTGATCATTTTGATCAACGGCCTAGATTGGACGGGTAAGTGGGGCGGTTTAATAGAATAGGGTTTGGGTCGGTTCTGATTGCAATTGGGTCAGAGTAATTGGGCTTTAAATTGGGTCCAATTGGGGTTCTAAATCAGGCTATAATTGAAATAAAATGGGGCTAACATTTAAATAGCCAATTTTTCCTATTTGATTTATAAAAAATAATAAAATAATTTTTGTAAATAAATTAAAGGTACTAAAATGATTTATAACACATAATTAATTATTTGAAAATACTAGACCTAATTTTGTGAACATAAAGGAAACTAAATCTTAAAAGAGGCTAATATTGCAATTATATGCAATTTACCTTTTAAAAATACTAAATAAACTTGTAAAAATATGCAAAAATTCCCTTGGTTATATTTGGTATAGATATAAAAGTGCAATAAGGGATCACCAAAAATGACAATTTTGGAAATAATTACTGAATTTTATGGATAAAAATAAGAGAATGAATATCTTTTAAAATTAAGGAAAAGTAATGAAGCACTTGTGTATATATAT
>NC_031995.1:20226528-20277888 GCF_001879085.1 Nicotiana attenuata | reverse complement strand
GGTGGAGTTTTTCTTCTATAATGAGGTGTCGTTGTCCTAATTGAACGTACTAAGTTCGCCGGTGTTATGATCTTCTACAATTCGCCTTTGGGGTAAGATATTGTGAAATAGTATTGAAGATGCGGCTGTCAGATATCGCGGGGTGCGGTAGTGCAGGATTTAATCAGTGTTCCTAATGTCGACGGTTCGAGGAAGATGATCTTCGGAAAGGTTTAAAGTTAGCAGCAATTATGGGTTCAAGTGCCACGAAGGTAGATTTTATTTAAGGCAACAATTGAACAACAAAGGATGAGGAAGGACATGTGGGGAGTGTCAGGCGGTGGTTAAAATTTCTAGAAGGCCAGGTATAAGAAGCAAAGGTCGAGTAGTCGACTAAAAGGGTGAGTTTCGCCAAAGTGGGAACGTTTGGGGTGATTTGGGAATTTTAGTGATTGGTGATTTGGGCCTACGGATTAATTTGGAGTATGGGCCATTAGGCGGCAGGAGATTTGATATAACAGAAAGGAGCTGCTTGAAATGAAGAAGGATACAACCTAACTTTGATTTTGAAGGATGTTGCCGCGCACTTAATTGATGTCCACGAGAGGTTAATGGACTTGTGCAGCTAGAGAGTGAGCTTGGACTCAGGATGGGTCATTAATGTCGTGGGGGTTGCACCCCGTGTAGCAGCGTTGGAAGACGTCGGCACGTAAATCCCACAGGTGGGTTATCTCCAGTGAGCGGATCGGCAGTTGCATGGTTGGTGAAGCTTCTGCGGAAATTCTATTGGTTATACAGCAAGGAGATCGGTCGTGCGAATGTGGTTGAAGATTCAGAGTAGAAAAAGGGGTTTTACAGAAAGATTTCGAGTTTTGGCGGTCGATTGCGCAAAGTTATGTCAATAAGAAATCAAGGATCTTAGTGAAGTCCAGAGTTGTGTAATAATGGCTTCAAGCTAAGTGGGAGAGTCCCACCGCCTATGATTAGGGTTGCATGGTTAACTACTTGCAAGGTTTCTGGTTATTAGCATATTGATGGGTCATTCCAGCTACGGAAAGGACATAAGCGGTGATTTGAGCAAAGGAATTGCTAAAGGTGTGCTATGGTTGGCCTTATTGACCCATGTTCAGACTTGGGGAAGGATTCAGGATTTATGCCTTGTATAGATGCGGGTTTCAAGGGAAGTGATTCTGTTGGGTTCTTCGTCGAGAGGGTATTCACATGCTAGACGATTTATGGAGTTGAGTATATTCGGGGCCAAGTCGGAGCGGGTGGCTCTCAACAACGGTCCTAGTGAATTCAAAGGGGTAAAGTGTGGTGCCTAATGGCTTCGAGCCTATAGATACAGTTAAGAGTCAAGCCTTGTAGCAGTTTATGAGGAGCTGTCCAGAAGGTTCTATGATGTTTCGACCGGCAGGGTAGCAATTGGAAGGTATGAAATGGTTCATGGGATTTGAGACAGCATGGTCTCGTGAGTCAAGGTCACCCGAGATGAGTGCGGATGGAGAATGCTATGTGTTGAATGCAGTTATCATTATTTCTAAGGAGATCAAGGATAAATTGGAAGAATATAGATTGATTAGCCATAGTTGAATTGGCATATTGGTGGCAGTGATCGGTTCCTTCAGCGCGATCAAGTAATTCAAGTGATTTGTGGCGGTACATGTGAGGCTTGTCGACTGTCGTAATTGATGTTATTCAGAAGTATTCTACTGTTATGGCCTGTCATGTGTAGGCGGGTCCCGGAAGGGCTATGGTGGCTTAAGACCACTACTTAGAGATTTGGCGTATTCTACGGATATGAGAATTCACCTGTGTGTTGCTATGGTTCTCCTGAAGTGAGTTAAGTGAAAAGTTTTTATATGATGAAGTGTTAATCTATTTGTGGTTCCGGAGTTATTATAAATATCGTGTTCTATCGCATATTGGCGTGTTGGGTGCAGTGAGTGGTATGGAATTTGAAGTGAGGATCAAGGTTGCAGTTCGGTGTTGACAAGGATGTCACGAGCTCGGATGAGCAGGAAAGGAGTTTCAATGTTTAAAGTAAGTTGGTATTGTCTTCAGCGTTACCTGAGATCAGTGTTTTGTGAAAAAGGCTTTGCATCCTGGTTAAGGATTCTTGATCACTTTTCAGCGTTAGTGCGGCCGGTGGTTTGAACTTACAGACCTGTTATCTGTTACGGAAGGTGGTGGGAGCGTGCCCCACGGGAAGGTTGTATAAGTGTGGCATGTAGTCACTTGATTGATTGAAGAGTTAAACCAAGTATGAAGATTGCAGTGATGTCGTTAATTTGAGAATTGATGCCTGGAGGGCAATTGGTTTATTGGGTTGTGGACTATGGATGATTACTCTGGTTATGATGGTTGTTCTTATGTGTTATGAGCGAAAGAGGAGTTATTCTGGACCATTGAAAGGTTATTAGCCTATTTCAGTGCGATCAGGATCGGCTTGAGGTTTGTGGATGGATTCAAGGGTGAATATGGGCTCTATATCAAGCCAGATGTGTTCATTTCAGTAATGCGCTCCTTATGGAGGAATAGTCAGAGTGTCATTTCGCCGTTAGGTATTTCATGTAATGATACATTGCGCAGTGTGAGTTGTGAGATGGCTTGGGAAATTGCTTATGTGTTGAGGTTCCGCGTAGAGATGATGTTATATGAGCAAATGGCTCTTGAGATTCACATCGTATATCGCACCTCAGTTGTGCTTGAGTTTGTAGCTTATGGCACTATATGTCTCCCCAGGGATGGTATTATGCACATGGCCTGCTTGTGACCGATATTCGATATCTTGTTGTAATGAGCAATCTAGCTCGGTGTGTACCTCCTTATGTGAATTTTATGTGTGGACCGGGTGGCACGCCGCCATGGGTATGATGTTTGGATCGGGTTGCGTGCCGCAACAGTATGATGTTGAGTATAGTTCCCCGTGTCTATTTTATGTGTTTCGTTTCCTCCTTTCCTGAGAGGAACTTATATTAGCTGTGTGCCCGCGTTGCATGCATGATTTGCCAGCGGGGTGTCTATTTAATTATGTTGATCGCGTCGCATGTATGATTCGCGAGCGGGGTAATTGGATTTCCTTTTCAGAGTTAGTTTTCCTTTTGTCACGTTCGAGTTCATAGCCTATTGGCACATTGTGGCATCATATGAGACTTTTGAGAATGTTCGGGGTGGCTTATTGCCTGAGCGGTTCGTACTGGGTGAGACGAGATCATTGGATTTAGGATCAGTGCAATCTGATTACATGAAGTATATTAAGGAGCAAATACCATTATTCGGTTCAGAATAAGGTGATGGTTCTTGTCAGGAGTATATGCTTGATGAATTGTTGGTTCGGTAGTTGGTTATGAATTTCTACACACCTCTTCCGTCTTGGCGGTATTGTAAGAGTTAGAGCAAGGCCTATGTAGGTCATGAGGTGAAATGGGAGCTTCAGATTCGTGGAATTTCGATTTATTCAATCAGAGAATGCTATTGTGGTCCGGTGAGTAAAGTGGTGAAAAGTGTGAATTCAGCTAAGGTATGCAGTCATGTTTTGGTGCTGCGTGTAGTTATTGATACGGTGAGCGTATGTTGGAACAGGCCTGGAAGAGAATTCTGGATGATGGAATTGGGCTCTAAGGCTTATTTGCTTAAGTGAAAAAGGATATCTTCAGATTGACCGAGCTATGGCGCCCAGCTGAGTTGTGGTAGCACGGGTAGGTGCTTGAGGTGTTAAGCAGTGATTTCAGACAAACCTCGGCACGGTTCTTAGCACGTTCGAGGACGAACGTATGTTTAAGTGGGAGAGGATGTAACGACCCGACCGGTTGTTTTGAGATCTAGCGCGCCGTTCAGCAGTTTGAGGCCATGAGCAGCTCCATTTCGGGTATTATGACTTGTACGCGTGGTCGGAATTAAATTTCGGGAAGTTCGGAGTTGATTTGGAGAGGAAATTCTCATTCCGGATGCTTTAAGTTGAGAGAATTGACTAGGATTGGATTTCAGAGTAAAAGGCCTCGGAATCGGAATCTGAAGGTTCCAGCAAGTTCGTACGATGATTTCAAACTTAGGCGTATGCCTGGATCGGGTTTTGGGTGACCCGGGAGCGTGTTGGCACCTATTGTGGAAGTGAGCATTTTGGAAGAAATTTCATAAGTTTGGGTTGAAGTGCATTTCAGTGTTATTGACATCCGTTTGGGATTCTGAGTCTGGGAGTAGCTCCATATGGTGATTCTGGAGTTGGGAGCGCGATCGGAGGTGAATTCGGATGTCCGTGGAGCATTTTGGAGCCATTTGGCTAAGGATAGAAATTTGAAGGTTTTTGAGAGGTTTGACCGGAGGTGGACTTTTTGATATCGGGGTCGGAATCCAATTCTGAAAGTTGGAGTAGGTCCATAATGTCGAGTATGACTTGTGCGCAAAATTTGAAGTCAATCGGATGTGATTTGATAGGTTTAAACATCGAGTGTGGAAGTTGGAAATTCTAAAGTTCATAAAGCTCGGATTGGAGGTTGATTCGTGGTTTTAGCGTTGTTTGACATGATTTGAGCCTCGAGCAAGTCCGTAATGTTTTTTGGCACTAGTTGGTATGATTGGTTGGGGTCCCGGGGGCCTCGGGTGGATTCCGGGTGGTTAACGGATCGAATTGGATTTTTGGAAAAGGCTGAAGTTGCTGGTTGCTGGTATAACCGCACCTGCAAGACTAGAGGCCGCAGGTGCGGAGCCGCAGAAGCGGCCAGAAGAGCCGCAGATGCGGTTTAGGGCTGGAAGTTAAGGAACCGCAGATGCGGTCATGTAGCCACAGAAGCAGGACCGCACCTGCGGTAGTCGAGTCGCAGAAGCGGAAATGGGCGGCTAGGCTGGGACCGCAGATGCGGTCATTTTGCCGCAGATACGGGACCGCACCTGTGGAAGGATAAGTGCAGAAGCGGGCTGGGGCAACTGGAGGAAGATCGCAGAAGCGGTATTGGACCGCACCTGCGGAACCGCAGAAGCGGTCAAATGACCGCAGGTGCGGAAAGTGCTGGAGGCAGTGAGTGTTTTAAAATCGGGATTTGGCCCATTTCTTTCATTTTCTCTTGGTTTTGGGCGATTCTTGGAGGATTTCAAGAGGGGATTTCATCATTCAATGGCAAGGTAAGTCATCCCCACCTATTAGGAGTTAAATACACTGATTATGTATAGATTTTAACATAGAAATTAGTGAAAACTTGGGGTTTGAGGGAAAACCTAGAAAATTGATATTTTTGGAATTTGACCACGAGTTTGGGTATGAAATTGAGATTAAATTATATATTTGAGTTCGTGAGGCTATGGGTAAGCTTTATCTTCGAAAAATTTCGGAATCCGGCCACGTGGGCCTGAGGGCGTTTTTGTCAACTTTTCGATCGAGGTTAGGAATTGTTATAAATTGGGTTGCAATGACTAATTGAGCATATATTAATGGATTTGAGAAATTATTGGCTAGCTTTGGAGCATTTAGCATCGACTCGAGTCTTCGGAAGAGCGTGGAATGCCGGTTATGGATCTTCTGAGCGAGGTGAGTCTCCTTTCTAACCTTGTATGAGGGAATTGTCCCCATAGGTGAAATAATTGGTTATGTGCTCTTATTTGTGGGGGCTACGTACGCACGAGGTGTCGAGAGTCCGTGCGTAGCTACTAATATGTGTAAGTCCGGGTAGTCTAGGACCCAAAAAGCATGCTATACTTGGAATATCTGTGATCTTATTGACAATTGAATTTCTTAAATCCTATCGAATTGGTAAATGAATTTCTAAGAGGATTAAACTACATTTTCTTAAATGATTAAAAGAGAATTGGCCTTTATGTGGATAAATGTTCCCCGATAAATTCTTAATTTGTTGTTTGAGCATGTATTTCTATGTGTACCTGCGTCGCATGCATGATTCGCGAGCAGGGTGATTGTTTTGTTAAATTTGACCGCGTCACATGTATGATTCACGAGAGAGGTAATAGATGCATCTATGGTTCGTGCCGCTCGACCCTCGGCAGTGAACATTTTACATTTTATGTTGGAACGGGCCGTACGACCTCGGCATGATTTGTGCATGCTTGTTTTGCTTGCCTTGAGATTTATTGATATTGCTATCTACTCTTCCGACTTAAGATAATTGTTAATTAATGGATTATGAATCTGGAGACTTTAAATAAAAAGGAACTATCACCTGTTTAGTGATTCATTTGAATTTACTGTTGTTCTGAATAAATCAGTGAGTCGTCGCATTAATAATATTATTACTGGACCTTTAGTAAGTGTCGAAGTTGCCATCTCGTCTCTACTTCTTCGAGATTAGGCGGGATACTTACTGAGTACACGTTGTTTTTGTACTCATACTACACTTCTGTGCATTTTTGTTGCACATGCACATGCACCTCTAGTGGCCTAGTGGGCGTAGCAGCATGGTTGACACGGAGACTAGGTGAGCTGTATTTCCTCAAGGCGACCCGCAGCTAGTATAGTCTCTCTCAGGATTTTATTTATTTTTCTATCCAATTTGTATTCCGGACAACTGTTGTACTTTATTCGATTTTTCTTAGAAATTGCTCATGCACTTGTGACACCGGTTTCTGGGATGGTTATGAAGTATCTTGTATTAATTGCTTATCATTTAATTTGAATTGAAGTGATTGTCCTTTTTGTTGTATAAATTTGAAGGAAAGTCATAGTTTTCAAGAGTATTAAAATGAGAATTTAATTAAGTATTTAGGGTTGGCTTGCTTGACAGTGGTGTCTGGCGCCATCACGACCTTTAGTGGAATTTGGGTCGTGACAAAGACTAGGTAAGCCTAACATACATGCAGATTAAGTGAAATAGAATTAGTCAATGTTTGCAACCACCAACAATAAATGAAGTATAAGAAATGAATAAATACCAACCAACCATTATATATATATTTAATGAAACACCCATTAATATTACACCCATTTAGGGTCCACAACCTTAGTATTTAAAACTAGCTATCATACTAGAATCCAAGACAAAGCAATAAATTCATAAAGCTTACAAAGATACAAGATTCTATCTTCAAAAGCTTCCAAAATAATGGTGTATTCAATGCCTTCAATGTAGCCTCTTTTTCAGACAAGATGTCCCACAAAAACCCTAGTAAATCTATTTATAATGGGCTAAAAGTCGGGGTCAAATTTAGACAAAAATGACCCTGCAGATCACATCTGGGACCGTAGAATGGGTCGCAGATCATGTATGCAGTCCGCAAAAATACAAAGTCATCGCATAATTGCGTGCCCAGTTACCGAGTTCCCCATCGCAGATCCATTACGCGGTCCGCATATTGATTATGCGACCGCAAACTGCATCGCAAAAGTACTCTCGCAGAATCTCCTTTTGCACATATGCGATCATTATGCGGTCCGCAAAAGCGTTATGTGACCGCATGGTAGACCGCATATTTCTCTCTTCAAGAGCTGCAACACCTGCTTCAGCCTGCGGTTGGTTTGCAGCCCGCACATCACTTCTATGGTCGCAGACCTGCCGTATTTCTACCCTTCTATGGGTTTTTGTCTTCTTTTCTGCGTTCTTGGTTCTTCAAGTCTCGTACACTACAAAACACCAAAAATTCATAAGAAATAACTAAATATGCTTTAAAAGACGAGCTAAAGTCTATGTAATTAGTATCAAAAGTGCCGAAATTCTACAGCACATCAACATCCCCAACTTAGACTCTTGCTTGTCCTCAAGCAACTAAAATAAAATTAACCTATCATACACTACTCTATTTCCAACAGATCACAAAACAACAGTAACCGTAGATGGTGCTGACTGTCAGCTAACAAGCATGTAACTTCTTTTATTCACCCTTCGTGGAAGACAAAGACCATTTAGCAATTCGACCAATCAACTTGTAAACTTCGAGCCTCAAGCAAAATGACAGAATGCTACCCATAGCTAAGTGTGCACTTGTATCCTACTTCAAGAACCTAACTTTTGCTAAATCTTGCAATTCATGCGTGCTCACAACAAAGAAAATTCCCAACTAACAAATATGTACAGGGGATACAATCAAACACTCTTGCACTCAGAAAGAAAGCTAAATGTTACAAGTATCAGTCCATATGCTTGCCCTTATTTTAACTCGCTGCTATCTCAGGAATAATTGGTTGTAGATCACCAAGGACTTTTCACGGGTTGTAGTGTAGGCTTCGGGACGGGGTGGACGAATATTTGGGAATGTAGTGGCTATACCCTCCTTGAACTCTACATACACTTTGCTTCTTTACCACATAGCACTTATTGACCTCGAGTTACTGACATAGAACAACCTCAAAGTATTTCTTCAGTTTTCACAAGACTCCACTCCATTTCTCTTATATAAGAGAAATGGAACAAATGTTTTTCTGTTGTTTTTCCTTTGGAACTTGAGTATCTTCATATATATAACTTTGAGGTTTTTGTCTTTTTTTCTTCTACACACAGTAGGCAACCTTAACAATTTCCACTTAACACCGGCACCCCCAACTTAGGCTTTTAGCCAAATTCTTAATCGTTCAAGGAAGGATGGATTCAAAAGTGGGAATTATTTCACAAAGGGGGTAAAGGTTTGTAATGTGGTAGCTAAATAAAAGGTTAAAGGCTCAACAGGGGTAACTAGGGTAATTGATGTACCATGGAGGTCAATTTGATCAAAATTAGCTAGCAATCACAAAGAGAGCCTAAGATCATTTCAGCACTCAATCATTAACCTGAGAGTTGCATTAAGAAACCAACCGGGAAAGTTCTAGACATCACAAGTTAAGCATATGCATTATTTATACAAATCCTCACTCACTCACAACGCATGAGCTGTTCGACTCAGCATAATTTGATCCCTCAAGTGAATGCAACACAACTCAAAGCTTCATCTGCTGTGAGTAAGCATAAAGTGAAAGAGCGAGCCTCGAGTTCACAAGAATGACTAACTATTTATTTACAAAATTAGAAGGGTGAAATTTATTCCACAAAAACTTATCACATGCTTGAAGCTAGAACAACAACACCAAACAAGTCAAAATGTTTTGTGCTACCGCCATGGTTCCACTATTACAGCCTTGGAAAAGAACCCGGCAAAGAAAAACCAAGGGGAATTCATTGCTATCTACAAATATACACTATTAAAGTAAAGAGTTTATATACAAGTTTCACACAAAAAATTTGACTACCCCACCCCCAACTAAAAGCATGCATTATCGCCAATGCATTGAGAAAGTAAGAGCAAAGTTTAGGGGCTTCCTGGGCGCACTAGGCGCTAGGAGGGGCTGGAATAGCTGCGGGGTCAGATGCTGGCACTACGGAAGTAGCAGGTGGAACCTCGGACTGTGTGGTGGTGTTTGAGGCCAGAATAGGAAGCTCCACCTGCTGTGAAACTAGGTATGGGGCCTGGGAGCTGCTAGCCTCACCCAGTGATAGCTGCGTGGTCGAGGGAGTGGCTTTGGCGACCATGTCTGTAATGGAATGTGCAATTGCTGTCTGCACATCTGCTTCCTCTTCACCCTGTGTATCTTTAGAAACTGCAATTTGTTTGCCTCTGTTGTCCCATTGATCCTCATTCTCCTCAAGAAATGTCTCCTCATCAGTCTCCTCCTCCTCAGTGTCCTCCTCAAACCCTTCAGATTCCTCTTCTGAATGATCATCTATGTGCACAACAGGGCCTGAAGCCTGTGAAGCCTTAGTACCATGGATCACCTCAAGGGCCACCTCAGCTGACACGAGGTTTTTGAAATCAAGGCCAAGGCTAGGAATCTGGGAGGTAGCAGTGCCCTGCTCCCTGCCTCCGGAAGAAGAAAGGTAAAATCAAACTCCAGGTTTTGCATTTTGAGCAGCTCTGACTTTAGCTCAGCAACCTCCTTCTTAAGTTGAGGCATGTCCCCAACTTTTCCTCGCTTAACCCTCTCAAGGCGCACTTCAAAGTGCTTGAGTCGATCCTCATAAGATAGATGCTATTTTTGAAGATCAGTGGCTGATGTCTAGATCGGGGCCAGTGCTTGCCGGATGAGAGATTGAAGTTCTTTCAATAATTTTTCTACTTTGGCATTTGCATGTTGTGCCAGTAGACCAAGCTTTGAGAGTGCGGGAAACAAGGCAGGTAGTGGTGCAGTGGCTGCTCTAGGAGTGGATGTGGAAGTGGCCGGTACGGAAGGAGTGTCTGATGAAGTTGCAGGTGTTACTAAGGCTGGAGAAGGAGTGAGTGAAAGCGCTGGTGGATTGTCGACCACTATACCGGCAGCATCATTGATCCGGGTGATGTCAATATCCTGAACAACTTTCACTATGAGATCATGTTTGGGGATAGGAGGAACCGTCACAACTTTACACAAGGCATGGATTAGGCATGGAAAAGGGAGCGAAGTTGCTGTCAGATTTGCTCGGATCCCAATCTCACGATATATAATCTCTCCCACATCAACCTTGATGCCTGTCATGATGTATGCAATGAGGATTGCTTTCTCGATGCTTATATCTGTTTCATTCCTTGAGGGAATTAGACGGGAATAGACAAAACTTAGACAGTACCAACCTTCTTGGGTAAGATCCCTCTTGTAGATTGTTTGGCACCGTTGTCGGGGAATACGGTTTTGAAATTACTAATTAGTGTGTGCTTTACTTTTTGTCTTCTTCTATTCCATCACACCTTGCTTGCTTTGCTTGGTGTCACTAGGTAAACATGGACGAGCCGGAAGAAGAGAATATATTTGCGGATATAGATGAGTATATTGAGGACAAATTCTATTGTCCCTCCAAGAGTTGATGTTGCTACCTTCAAGGTGAAACACAGTCTAATTCTAATGCTCAAGACAGAGGGGTTTTTCTGAAATTCCATAGATGATGATCCGACATGGCATCTCAGAAATTTCTGGGGTGTGTGTGTGATGCACAAGCAGAATCATGTTTCAGATGATGCCCTAAGGTTGAGGGTGTTCAAGTACTCTCTAACTGGAGAGGCAAGATAATGGATCCAAAATCTACCGCCTAATTCCATTCATACTTGGCCCGAGCTTTCCTAGCAAAATGGTTTCCACAGAGCAAGAAATCTGAGCTCCGGGATAAAATTTTCTTTTTCAAGCAATTACCGATAGAGCATCTATATGAGGCATGCGATCAGTTCAAGCTATATTTAGTGAGGTTGCCGAATCATGGTTTTCCGGATACTATCTTTTTAGAGAAATTTTACATAGGCTTGGATACTATGAATCAATCCATAGCCAAAAATGCAGCTGATGGATCTTTTATGGATAAAACATTTGGAAGGATCACGCAAATCCTTGACAAAATGCCAAAACATAACCAAGCTTGGCACTCAGAGGACACCATGGGTGCAATTGCATATGGTACTCCTTCCTTGACCAACATGATTAAGGAGAACCAAGAAAGAGATCAAGTAATTGTCGGGCTTGCCACCAACGTCAATGTGTTGACGAAGATGTTCACTGAAAGCCAAACAAAAAAGGTGAACATGGTGAAAGATGTTCAACCCATGTTAAATGAGGACTACGAGGAAGCAAATTATGCCAACAAATCTCAAGGAGGTTATCAAAGGCAACCCTACCAAGGTTCAGGACAACAAAACCAATGGAGGCCTAACCCGCAAGGGCAAGGCAGCCAACTGTGGCGAAATGACCAAGGTAGTTTGAATCAAGGAAATTGGGTAACAACAACAATAAGTTTTCAAATCGGAGTTCCAACCCCTATGTTCCACCAAAGGGGCATTATTAAAACTCTCCACATTGAAAAGAAAGTTCTTTGAGTGAGTCCAAGTTGGAAAACATGCTTGAACGAGTATTGTAAAATCAAGAAAGATCCGACACTTCAATGAAGAACATGACTGAGCTTGTGGGCTCTCATACCGCATCTATTCAAAAGTTGGAGATGCAAATGAGAGATCTCTCAAGAGAGCAAAATCTGAAGCAAAAAGGCACACCCCCAAGTGACACAATTGCAAACCCAAAAGGTAGTAGGAGTGGCCCAACCTCGCATTGTATGGGAATCACAACTCAAAGTGGGAAACTACTTCAAGGAGATAATGAACAAGTGGTTGAAGTGGAAGATTTCGAACAACAAGTCGAGGCACAAGTTGAGGTGCCAATTGTTGTTGAAGTTGAAAGACTCCCGAAGAAGGTGAGAACTCAAGAAGTGAACCATGAGGAGGTTAAGGAAAAGGTAATAGAGGCACCAAAACTGTAGCACCAATTACTAGGCCTCTGCCTCCTTTCCCTCAAAGATTTGCTATGAGGGTTGATGATAGCAAACTCAAAAAGTTCTATGACATTCTCAAGCAATTATCGGTAAACATTCCATTTGTGGAAGCATTTTAAGAGATGCTGTGTTTTGCTAAGTACTTGACAAACTTAATCACTAAAAAGAGAACCACCAATGAAATGGTGAATGTGACTCACCGGGTTAGTTCCATCATTGCAGCAACCACGGTCCAAAAGAAAGAGGACCCGAGAGCTTTTACCATTCCATGCACTATTGGGTTGCGCAATTTTGCACGAGCCCTTTATGATAATGGGGCTATGATCAACTTAATGCCTCTTGCTATTTACAAGCAAGCGGGGTTAGGTATGACTAGGCCTACAAGTATGAGGTTGCAAATGGCCGACCGTTCAATAAAGAGACCGGTGGGAATTGTTGATGATGTCCTTGTGAAAGTGGGGAAGTTCCTCCTCCCTGCCGACTTTGTTATCCTCGATTGTGCTATTGATAAAGAAATCGCTATCATCTTGGGGAGACCATTCCTTGCCACCGGAAGAGCACGCATGGATTTGGAACGAAATGAGATCAAGTTCCGAGTTAATGACGAAGAGGTTACCTTTCAAGCAAGTAAGGGTTTGAAATTACCACATGCATATGAAAGCATCTCAGTCATTGATATTATTGGTGAGGTAGAGGATGCAATCGAATTGAAGATGGAAGAAGAATGCCTTGGTGAGGCATCGGCGACTATTTTGGTGAATTTTGATGGTGAAGACATGGAGGGATATATGGAATTGGTAAATGCATTAGAAGGGCTTGGGTCCTACACTTATGCACCAAAGAAACTTTCTCTTGACTTAGAGAATAGAGTCACTCCTCCCACTAAGCCTTCAATAATCGAGCTGCCACAACTTGAGCTCAAGCCACTTCCACCGCACTTAAGGTATAAATTCATTGGCTCTAATGAAACTTTACAAGTAATCGTTTCTTCATTGTTGAATGATGTGCAGGTTGAATAGTTGTTGAATATCTTGAGGGAGCACAGACAGGCCATTGGGTGGACAATAGCGGACATCCGAGGGGTCCCCACTGGAATTTGTGAGCATAAGATACAATTGGAGCAAGAGAGCAAACCTAGCGTGGAGCATCAAAGAAGGTTAAACCCTTCCATGCAAGAGGTGGTGAAGAAAGAAAACATAAAATGGTTAGATGCGGGGGTAGTCTACCCCATTGCCGATAGCCCTTGGGTGAGTCCGGTGTAATGTGTGCCAAAGAAAGGAGGCATGACCGCGATTCAAAACGGCAAAAATGAGCTCATCCGAACAAGGACAGTGACCGGGTCGAGAGTTTGCAAGGACTAGAAGCTCAAAAGTGCTACTTGCAAGGACCATTTCCCTATGCCTTTTATTGATCAAATGCTTGATCGGCTAGCAGGAAGATCATTCTATTACTTCTTGGATGGTTATTCTGGCTATAACCAAATCAACATCGCCTTAGAAGATCAAGAGAAGACAACATTCACATGCCCGTATGGGACCTTTGCCTTTAGCTGTATGTCATTTGGGCTATGTAATGCCCCGACTACCTTTCAACGGTGCATGATGTCAATCTTCACGGACATGGCGGAGGATTTTTTAGAGGTGTTTATGGATGACTTCTCTGTAGTTGGTGACTCCTTTGAGCATTGCCTTGACAACCTTAGACAAATTCTCGAAAGATGTGAGGAAACCAACCTTGTGCTAAATTGGGAAAAGTGCCACTTCATGGTGGACGAGGGCATTGTTCTGGGCCAGAAATTTTCCAAGCAAGGCATAGAGTTTGATCGGGAAAAGATCAAAATCATTTCCAAGCTTCCTCCTCCCACTTCGGTAAAAGGTGTCCGAAGCTTTTTGGGGCATGCCGGTTCTTATAGGCATTTTATCAAGGACTTCTCAAAAATTGCAAATCCCATGTGCAAACTCATTGAAAAAGATGCAAAGTTTGAATTTAATGAGAAGTGTCTCAAAGCTTTTGAGGAATTGAAAGCAAGTTTCACCACGGCACCTATTATTGTCACACCTGATTGGTCCCTTCCATTTGAACTCATGTGTGACGCCAGTGGTATAGATATTGGGGAGGTACTTGGTCAACGACATAACAAGATCCTTCATCCTGTCTACTATGCAAGCAAGACACTCAATGGAGCACAAATGAATGACTGAGAAAGAACTGCTTGCCATTGTCTATGCTTTAAAAAAATTACGAGCCTATTTGTTGGGGTCCAAAGTGATAGTTTACACCGATCATGATGCTCTTCGCTATCTTATGGCGGAGAAGGATGCTACACCAAGATTGATTAGGTGGGTTCTTTTGTTACAAGAGTTTGACTTTGAAGTCAAGGATCAGAAAAGGACAGAGAATCAAGTTACGGATCACCTATCTAGGCTTGAAGAGGCAAGGAGACCAAAAGAAGATCTTGAAATTAATGATGCCTTTCCATATAAGCACATATTGGAATTGTCTAGCACCTTCACTCCTTGATATGCTGACATTGCTAACTTTTTGGTTAGTGACCTTATTCCCGATCAATTGGAATCTTATCAAAAGAAAAAGTTCTTGCGGGAGTGTAGGCAATACTATTAGGAGGAACCCTTTCTGTTCCGTATTTGTGCCGATAACATCATTTGGCGTTGTGTTCCGGAAGATGAGGTAATGCAAATTCTCAAAGCATGTCATGACTCCCTAGTTGGGGGCCATCATGGTGAAACCGTACTGCGACAAAAGTGCATGAATGTGGCTACTATTGGCCATCGATCTACCAAGACGCAAATCAAATGGTCAAGGCATGTGATCAATGTCAAAAACAAAGGTAAATTTCTAGAATACATGAGATGCCTATGAACTTTGTAATGGAGGTCGAGATCTTTGATGTGTGGAGGATAGACTTCATTGGTCCCTTCATGAGATCTTATGGAATGACATACATCTTGGTGGTTGTGGACTATGTCTCCAAATGGGTCGAGGCAATCGCCTTGCCAAACAATGAGGCAAAGAGGGTGAGCACTTTCTTGAAGAAGAACATATTTACGCGGTTTGGTACCCCCAGGGCCATCCTTAGTGATGGTGGTTCTCACTTTTGCAACAAGGCCGTTACCGGGCTGCTCGAAAAGTATGAAGTCAAGCACAAGGTTTCCACCCCTTATCATTCTCAGTCGAGCGGCCAGGTTGAAGTTTCCAACAGGGAGATCAAAACATCCTAGCAAATACAGTTAATGCAAACAGGACTGGCTGGTCAAGGAAGCTAGATGATGCATTGTGGGCATATCGCATAGCATTTAAGACTTCCATTGGCACCTCACCATACCGCTTGGTTTTTGGTAAGGCATATCACTTGCCAGTGGAGCTTCAACACAAATCCATGTGGTCGTTAAAAAAGTTGAATCATGATTGGGCCGAATCTACTAACCTAATAATGACACAACTCAATGAGATGGAAGAATTCCGTCTCCATGCCGATGAGAGTGCAGCCATGTATAAGGAAAGAATGAAATTTGTTCATGATAAGAAGATTTTGAAGCGGGAATTCAAATCCTTTGACTTGGTCATACTCTTCAATTCAAGACTCAAGTCATTTTCGGGCAAACTCAAATCCAAATGGTCTGGCCTGTTCAAAGTTGTGAATGTCTCCCCCTATGGCGTTATTGAATTGGAGTTGGAGGACGGGACTCGAACTTTCAAAGTAAATGGACAACGGGTCAAGCATTACCTCGGAACCACAGGGGAAAGGCACTTGGTAGAACAATTCACACTCAAGGATAATCCTACACCAGCCCCCACCACTGATTAGCCCAAATGGGTTCAACATCGTCGTGCCGCAACGTCAAGCACTTCTTGGGAGGCAACCCATGTGTGGTAATATTCTTTAGTTAGATTTTAATTTCTGTAGGTTTATTTGTTAGTGTTGAGCAGTTTGACGTGTGTGTGAGAATGCAGGTAGCTCAAAATACAATGAAATAGGGTGCAAGGACTGAGAAGAAGGAAGGAAAGAAGGACTTGTGGTCTGCGGTAACTATGCGGTCGCTTTATGGCTTTGCGGATCGCATAATGGTCGCAGACACACTCAGAAGAAAATGCAATTTTGGCCCTAAAAATGCGGTGGATTTCTATTTCTGCGGCCTGCAAAATGATTATGTGACCGCAATGCATCACGAAATGAGTTTTAGCAAAGTAGTCAATAACTCATCGCATAACACATATGTGACCGCATAATGTGTTATGCAATCTACACAGAACCCCTAGGTATTAAACCCTAACCCCTCCGCATTTCAATCGCACACCCTCACTCTCACACACACAAGCACCGCATAACAAAAAGAGATCAAACACAAAAATAAAAATAAAAAGAACAAGAAAACGACCAAAAACATCGGATTAACAACACAAAATCACAAAAAGATAAAAGGAATTGCACAGAAAGAGGTCACCTTGTTCGTATCTCAGAATGAGTTATTCAGCTACTCAAATATCTGGTATGTACAATTCCCCCTTGTTCTCTTTCTTAATCTCGCTGAAGAATCATGTGCTTGCAATTCCCTTCCCCATTCTTCTCAATCCCTTGTTGTGTGTGCGTATTCGGTTCAAGAATCAGTGTTTGGGAAAAATTGATGCTGTAGGAAAATTGGGTCTTAGGGATTTAACCCACAAAATAGGTGTAGAGAACAGGGGTTGGGAAATTTTTCTATGTATTGGGTGTTCTGTCTGATTTTAGCTATTAGAAGCTCGATAAGTTGGGTGGGTCGATTTTTGACTAAGGACGATGAACTTTGCGGTCCGCATAACTAGTCTGCGCTGCGGTCCGCAAACCTGCCGCATTTCTGCCCTTCTATGGGTTTTTGTCTTATTTTCCATGTTCTTGGTTCTTCAAGTATCATACACTACAAAGCACCAAAACTTCAGAAGAAATAACTAAAAATGCTTTAAAAGACGAGCAAAAGTCTATGTAATTAGTATCAAAAGTGTCGCAATTCAACGGCACGTAACCAACGATATCCACTTCTGCGGTCAAACTGTCGCACCTCCGACACCACACTTGCAGAATAATCCATCACAACTGTGGTTCCCACTAAGGCTAGGCAAGTTCGCTTCTACGAAGAATAATGCGCATGTGCGCATCCGCTCCTGCAGAACATGGGTGCTGATAACTAGGGGTTCTAGTTCATTTAACACTCTTTTTTACTTGAGTTTTGATTAGAAATGTATACAAATAGTCCCAAAGGCTTACATGTTGTACTTGTTTGCAGGGTTTGGTCAAAAAAGTGACAAGTAGTCAAAAACAGCTCAAAAAGGAGTGAAACCTGTACAAGTACCAAGAACAAGTCAAGGCATTGCTGCAGCATAAAATCCACTGCAGCCGCAGAAGATCCACCGCGGCCGCAGTCCATTTAGCGCGGTCCATAGTGGAAAAGATCAAAGAGATGAAAATTTTAGAAGCTCAAGCACTACGGCCACAGTCCATTTTGTGCGGACCGCAGTAGCCTCACCGTGGCCGCAATCCATTTTGTGCGGTCCGCGGAGAGGAGATTCAGAGAGTTGGGAGTTTGGAAGATTGGAAGCCACTGCGGCCGCAGTCCATTTTATGCGGACCGCAGTGAAGCCGCTGAAGCCGCGGTGCATTTTATGCGGTCCGCGGTGGCCAGATTCAGAGCCTGAGAAATGAAGCTAAAAAGCCTCATCACAGCCGCAGTGCATTTTCCGCGGTTCGCGCTAGCCCCGTCAGCGGTATTTTTTTCCAGAAAATTCGGCCTTGTATAAATAGTTCTTTTTCAGATTTTTAGGGTATCTAACTTTTAGCTGAGCACGTGAAGGCCGTTTTGGACCTATTTTGAGTAATTTTTGTGGCTAGTTCAACATTGAATCCTTAATTCTTAGCTTGTAAACATATTTTATGGGTTATTCTTCATCTAATTATTTGTTTTCTTCCATTATTATGAGTAGCTAGACCCATTAGCTAGGGTTGTGGCTCAACCCTAGTGTGGGTATTTGATAGGTCTTGTGTTTTAAGGCTTAGATGTTTATGGATGGTTGATAGGACTGATTTGTGTTTTCTATGTTGGATTAGTGGTTGCAAACACTAATTTGTGCCTATTTGACTTGGGCTCTTCTTGAGAAAGAGAGCTTGAGTCTAGGTAATCAGTCTAACAAGGAATTGGGGCGTACTCAATAGATTAATAGCCCCAATTAAAGGGTTAAACCTAGAGATAGTAATACCCGACTTGAGCCTACATTGCTTGCATAATCTCGACACCCAATTGGTCTTGAGAAAGTCAATTAGGGCAAAGTCACTCAAGCTACCGAGAGGTATAGAGTGAGTAGTGTCGTGCATTGGCTATATCGCGATCCCAAACATAACAACTTTGCCTTAGACTTTAGAACCCGTCAAGTATTCACCTAGGGGAAAGTTACTTCCATAGTGCCTCTTTACCTATTTAGAAAACCTTTCAAGCAATTACTCTTGGTTTAATTTAGCATCTCAGTAGTATAATATTAGAAGTAAAAAACGAACAGTTATGATTGGAAGCGTAATTAAGAGCATTATGCATTGCTAGTTTAGATAGGAATCCAATTCCCAAATCTAGCTCCCTGTGGATTTGATCCCAACCTTCTCGGGTAAAAGCTGCATCGACCGCTCTTGCCACTTCGTAGTGGTGCAGGGTTGGGCATCGATCACTTTTTTGGCGCCGTTTCTGGGGAGCTAACGGTTTAGGCTATCTATCTAAATAGTTTTGCGTATTGTTTTTCTTTCCTTCTGTGATACTAACTTGTGTGTGACGCCAATTCAGGTACAGTATGGCGGCAAACAACAACAATGACCCTCTTGGAAACGTGGTTCCGGGGGAGGAGGTTGATGATAACGGAGATGATGAGGTGCCTTTAGTGCCTCAAGGACAAAGGAGAGGCCGCCAGGCCAATGCTAATGATAATGTTCTAGACCCTCCCCCGCCACCTCCAAGAGTGGCTCCTCGGGTGCTTCCCAACCAAGGATATGCGAGTGAAATTGTCCCACCTCGAACCCGGGCGGGCAATTTTCAAATTACCAATGTGATGCTGACCTTGTTGGAGCAGCGAGGGTATTTCACAGGTGCTCCCCATCAGAATGCTTACAAGCACCTTAAGGGTTTCGTGGATACCTATTGGGGAAGCAAGCAAACAAAAGTGTCAGAGGATGCACTTCGGTTGAGACTATTCCCTTTTTCACTGAGAGGGAAGGCTTTGGACTGGCTTGAACGGCTTCCCAACCATTCCATCACTACTTGGGATGAGTTGGCGGATAAATTCATTGCGAAGTTTTTTTCACCGGGGCACATGGCAACTCTGAGGGATGAAATCTTAGCTTTCAAACAGGAGCCCAACGAACCACTGCACGAGATTTGGGAGAGATACGGACTATGGTGAAGGAATGCCCAAACAATGATATGACTGAGGAAATGATACAACAGACATTCTATCGTGGCATTAACACAACAAATCAGTGCATAGTGAACCAACTAGCTGGGGGCAACTTCATGAACATACCGTATGATAAAGCTTGTAAGATATTGGATGAGATGGTGGACACTTCTTCCGCTTGGCAAAGTAGAGCAAATGTGCCACAGGGTAACCCCACAGTCATTCATTTGCACAAGGAGCTCCATGATCATGGACAGGCAATTGTAGAACTTACAACAACAATGAACCAGCTAGCAAAGGCACAATTACAACAGGTTCAAACTCCACGACAAGTGAATGCTAGGGAGGGTGTCAACATGTTAGTGAACAAAAGAAGACAAAGAGGGCAACAGAACCAAGGGAATTTGGATCAATATGACCAAGATAGTGGTGGGTTCCAAGATGATGTGTATGATGAGCAGAATGAAGAAGTGCAATACGTGAACAACTATCAAGGCCAAAGGAGAAATTCTTCTAACCAAGAGCAACAATGGAGGTCCCAAGGCTATTGGGGAAATCAATAACAACAAGGGAACAATAATTAGGGGAACAACAATCAAAATCCAAATTGGGGAAACCAGAACAATAATCAAAGCAATCAGGGTAATTGGAATAACAACAACAGCAACAACTGGGGTGGAAAAAACAATCAGGGTGGTTGGAACAATAGTAATCAGGAAAATCGGGGCAAGGCTTTCAAAGACCCCCGATGTATCAACAACCGAACAATCCACCACCATTTCCATCCCAAGGTCCTAATTCATCCAACAATGACATGGGAAGAACTGAAATGATGTTTGAACATATGATGAAAAAGAATTCTGACTCCTGCTCAATTGGCATCCCACAATACTTCAATCAGAAACTTGGAGGTTCAGCTAGGCCAAATCTCTCAATCCTTGAATACTCGCCCTAAGGGGGCTCTACCTAGTGATACGGTAGTCAACCCGAAGGGTGGGAACAATATCGGGCATGCAATGGCGGTAACTACAAGAAGTGGACGAGGCGGTGATGTGAATACCTCCAAACAAAAAGAAATTTTGAGTGATGAAGTTGAGTTGCAAGAGGATGAGATCCTTTTGGTGGTTGATAATGTGATTGATGAGAACGTGAATGAAGAAGTGAGGATTGATATCAAAGATACCGAGGTGGAAACTCAGAATGACGTGAACTCGTCTAGGGAACACGTAATAGACATGTCGGAAAAGGTTGTGCCTAAAGCCAAGGCTCCTTTGCCAAGGCCACCTCCACCTTATCCTCAAAGGCTCACGAAGCAGAAAAATGAGAACCAGTTTAAGAAATTTATTGACATGATGAAGAGCTTATCCATTAATGTGCCTTTGGTGGAGGCTTTAGAGCAAATGTCAGGTTACGCTAAATTCATGAAAGACTTGGTGACGAAGAAAAGATCCATGGACTGTGAAACTATCAAGATGACCCACCAAGTTAGTGCTATAGTGCATTCAATGGCTCCGAAGCTAGAAGATCCCGGTGCTTTCACCATTCCTTGCACCATTGGGAGTGCAGACTTTGCAAAAGCTGTGATTTGGGGGCAAGTATCAACTTGATGCCCTACTCAGTTTTCAAGACTTTGGGTATTGGACAATCGAGGCCGACTCCATGAGATTGCAAATGGCGGATAGATCAATGAAGAGGCCCTTGGGTATAATTGATGATGTTCTTGTCCGGGTGGACAAATTTATCTTGCCAGCTGATTTTGTGATTCTCGATTGTGAGGTTGATTTTGAGGTGCCTATAATTTTGGGAAGACCTTTCCTTGCTACTGGGAAGGCCTTAGTTGATGTGGAAGCAGGGGAACTCACCTTCCGGGTGGGTGATGAAAAAGTGGTCTTTCATGTGTGTAAGTCAATGAAGCAGCCCAACTGTACTGAAGTGTGCTCATTCGTGGATCTTGTCACGGCAGTGATAATTGATGATACTAGTGCAATGATCAATGTGGAGGACCCTCTAGAGGCAGTATTGTTGAATCTTGATGTAAATGAAGATGAAGGTCGGGTGGAGTGTGTTAATGCCTTACATGGAATGGGCTCTTACTCTTATGAGCCTCGGAAGCTCTCTTTGGATCTTGAGAATAGGAAGACTCCACCAACAAAGCCCTCAATCGAGGAACCTCCCGTGTTGGAGTTGAAGCCGTTGCCTCCACACCTCAGGTATGAATTCTTAGGCCCTAGTTCAACTTTGCCAGTTATTCTTTCCTCTTGTCTTACTAACATGCAGGTAGATGCCACATTGGCGGTGCTCCAAAAATGGAAGAAGGCAATTGGATGGACTTTAGCTGATATTCGGGGGATAAGCCCCGCCTTTTGTATGCACAAGATTATTCTTGAAGATGATGCAAAGCCCTCCTTGGAACATCAAAGGAGGTTGAACGAGGCAATGCAAGAAGTTGTAAAAAAGGAGGTGATCAAGTGGTTGGATGCCGGGGTTGTGTACCCCATCTCTGATAGCTCTTGGACTTTGCCGGTGCAATGTGTGCCGAAGAAGGGTGGTATGACCGTGGTTACCAATGCGCAGAATGAGTTGATTCCTACCAGGACTGTCACCGGATGGAGGGTGTGCATGGATTACCGCAAGTTGAACAAAGTGACCCGCAAGGATCACTTTCCATTGCCTTTTCTTGACCAGATGCTAGATAGACTTGCTGGGCGTGCCTTCTACTGTTTCTTGGATGGGTATTCTGGGTACAACCAAATTTTGATTGCTCCGGAAGATCAGGAGAAGACTACCTTCACTTGCCCATATGGTACCTTTGCCTTTTCTAGGATGCCATTCGGGTTGTGTAATGCACCGGCTACATTCCAGCGGTGTATGATGGCCATTTTTACTAACATGGTGGAAGACATTTTCGAGGTGTTCATGGATGACTTCAGTGTTGTGGGTGACTCCTTTGATGAGTGTTTGAAGAATCTTGGATAGGGTGTTAGGCCCGTAGTGAAGAAACCAATCTTGTGCTCAATTGGAAAAAATGCCACTTCATGGTTGAGGAGGGCATAGTTCTTGGCCATAAAATTTCAAAGCATGGTACAAAGGTGGACAAAGCTAAAATTGAGGAGATTTCAAGGCTCCCTCCCCCTACTTTTGTCAAGGGGGTTAGAAGTTTTCTTGGGCATGCGGGGTTCTACCAGAGATTTATCAAAGACTTTTCGAAGGTAGTGAATCCTTTGTGCAAACTTTTGGAAAAGGATGCGAAGTTTGTGTTCAATGAGGAATGCATGACAGCTTTTGAACTCCTCAAGTACAAGTTGATCACCACCCCTATTATTACTGCACCCAATTGGAGCTTGCCTTTTGAGCGCATGTGCGACGCGAGTGATGTTGCGGTTGGGGAGGTTTTAGGTCAAAAGTGAATAAAATATTTCATCCGGTGTACTATGCGAGCAAGACAATGAATGACGCTCAAGTGAACTGCACGGTGACTGAAAAGGAGCTTTTGGCTATTGTGTTTGCAATGGAAAAAATTTGGCCGTATCTCATGGGCGCCAAAGTCATAGTGCATACCGATCATGCCGTACTCCGGTACTTAATGACGAAGAAGGATTCCAAAGCGAGGCTGATGCGATGGGTCTTGTTACTTCAAGAGTTTGATTTGGAGATTGTGGACCGTAAAGGTAGTGAAAACCAAGTGGCGGACCACTTGTCTCGCTTGGAGGAGGAGGGGAGGCCTCGTGATGGCCTAGAGATCAATGGTACATTTCCTGATGAACAACTTCTTTCTATGTCGGTGAATGATATGCCATGGTTTGCAGATGTTGCTAATTTCCTTGTGACTGGTATAATCCCGTGTGAGCTCTCTTCTAACCAAAGGAAGAAGCTCAAACGAGATAGTTTGGATTTCTATTGGGATGAGCCGTACTTGTTCAAGATCTGCACTAATGGTGTGATCCGAAGGTGTGTCCCTGAGGAGGAGTAATTGAGTATCTTAGAGGCTTGTCATTCCTCTCCCTACGGTGGCCATCACGGTGGGGCGAGGACAGCTTCGAAGGTTCTTAGTTGTGGGTTTTACTGGCCAACTTTGTACAAAGATGCAAGTGAACTTGTGAAGAGATGCGGCGAATGTCAAAGAGCGGGCGGTATTTCAAAGAAGGATGAGATGCCTCTTAACACCATTCTCAAAGTTGATATTTTCTATGTATGGGGCATTGATTTCATGGGCCCGTTTGTTAGTTTGTGTGGCAATACTTTCATTCTAGTGGCAGTTGACTATGTTTCAAAGTGGGTTGAAGCCGTGGGTTTACCCAATAATGAGGCCCGAAGTGTTGTTGCGTTTCTCAAGAAGAGCATTATTACTAGGTTTGGCACACCTCGAGAAATCATAAGTGATGGGGGGTCTCATTTTTGTAATCGAGCTTTTGACACTTTGCTTGCAAAGTATGGTGCCAATCACAAAGTTTCTACACCTTATCATCCTCAGGCGAGTGGCCAAGTTGAAGTCTCAAATAGGGAAATCAAGAGTATATTTTCAAAGAGGGTCAATGCAAATAGGACCGATTGGTCAAAGAAATTGGATGATGCTCTATGGGCTTATAGGACTGCTTACAAGACTCTGATTGGTATGTCTACGTACCGGTTGGTTTTTTCGGAAAGCTTGCCATCTACCGGTTGAGTTAGAGCACAAGGCCATGTGGGCTTTGAGGAAGCTAAATCTTGAATGGGATGTGGCAACAAATCTTCGTGTGGAGCAGCTTAATGAACTTGATGAATTCTGATTCCATGCCTACTCCAGTTCGTCCTTGTATAAGGACAAGATGAATTACATTCATGACAAGTATGCTCATAGCAAGGAGTTCAAAGTGGGTGATTTGGTTCTCTTGTTCAATTCTCGGTTACGTCTGTTTTCGGGAAAGCTTAAGTCAAAATGGAGTGGACCTTTTGAAGTGGTGCTTGTGACTCCGTTTGGTGCACTTGACTTGACAAACAAAAATGGAGAGATCTTCAGAGTTAATGGGCACAGAGTCAAGAACTACCTTGGCAAGATTGATGACAGCCACGTGGTGTCCATGATCCATCTAAAGTGATTTGATGGTAACCTTCGTCGTGCCGCAACGTTAAATCAGGCGCTTCTTGGGAGGTAACCCGTGTGTCTTTCTTTTTGTTTTTCTTTGATTTTCTTATTAGTGTAGGATTTGCTTTTGGACTAACTGGTTGTGAGATGTGTATAGGGTTGTTTTGATGTAGTGCACGACCAAGTTGGAAAAATGTTGCACTCTCTGAAGTTTGCACTGCGGCCACAATGCATTTTTCGCGGCAGCAATGGCCTTAGTGTGGGAGAAAAATTTCAATGCGGTCCGCATTGGTGAATAGTTACAAATGGGGGTTCTCTGAAGATTGTCACCGCGGCCGCAATGCATTTTATGCGGTCCGCGGTGATAACCCTGCCAGTTCTTCATGTGGTGAAGCCACCGCGGTCCGCGGTGCATTTTATACGACCGCGGTTGGTAGGTAACGTGGGTCCCAGGTCCTTTTTCTATAAATAGGACCTCATGCCTTCATTTACACTTTTCGATCCTTTGCTTTCCAAATAGAAAAAAATTACTGTTAATCAAGCCCTAACTGTGCAAATTCAATCACTGATCCTCATTCAACTTTACTGCATCTCATTACTGGTACTTTTAATCTTTCCCTAGTTTTCAACTTTGTTTCATTTTATTTTAATTAGTTAGTTGTACTTCTTTTTCTTCCCTTTTTCTTTCAATTTGTAGCGTAGGGTTACATCAGGCCGTTTAGATTAGGGTTAATTAGTGAAAAATGATGATTAAATACCTAGGGGCTTGATAATAAGTGAATTTAGGCTAAAAATGAGAAAAATGAGGAAACCCTAGGTTGGTGTTGTTGAGTAATGTTTACCGCGACCGCGATGGAATTTATACGGTCCGTGGTGGACTTCTGCGGCCGCGATGGCTTTTTTGCGGTCCACGGTGATGAACTTCTGAGAGTGGGTATTCTAAACCCCACCTCACTGCGGACCGCGGTACCATTTTGTGCGGTCCGCGGTGGTTCCTTTGTGGCCACACTGCATTTTATGCGGTCTGCAGTAAGCTGCTTTCATGCATATTCTTCATCGATGCTTATGATACTGTGATACTAACAAACTTTAACTGAATTCCACTTACAGACAGTGGTTAAATGAAGGGGCGGTGGTGATAAACAGAAAGGCAAAGGAGAGTCCTCCCGGGGTAGGGGACGAGGTACAATTAAATTGACCCCTCAAGTCCGGAAAGCAATCGGGGGAAACTAGAAAGGCAATAAAGGCTGCAGATAGGCTGCTTCCCATACAGAGGGAAGTGAGTATTTGCCCTCCCGGGAGATATCTGAGTCTGATTCAGTGCCGGAGTACATCCCTGATTTCCCGGAGAGGATGAGATTGAGAGATGAACCTACTCCTCCGGGCTCTCCTACTGCTCAAGCTTCAATCCAGATTTATTCTGAGTCATCTCTGGGCTCAGCTGACAGCGGTGATAGTGCTTCATCTACCTCACCCATAGCTTCAACACCCGGTGAGGATCCCAAAGAAGAAGAAGGAGGGGGTGTGCCCCGAAACGGGGGGGGGGGGGGGAGGGGGTAGAGAGAATTAGAAACCTAGATGCTTGGCAGGACAGATTTGTTAGTGAGATAGCATACCACAAATTCCGAGAGTGGTGTCCCGAGAGGAAATTGATACTGGAATGAACATTCATTGAGAGGGACCTTCTGCCTCACAACCCTAATGTGAAGAGGCAATTCAGAGATAGACCAGGCTGGGAATATTTTATAGGCAACATCGAGGACGCAAATGAGCACTTAGTCAAGGAATTCTATGCTAATGCTGCCCACATCAAAAGGGGCACTAAAGTGACTAAGGTGAGGAATTTGACAGTGAAGTTCGATGGGCAGACAATCAATGACTACCTGGGCTTTCTGGAAGAAGATGAATCATTATATTTAGAAAAGGTGGCATTGGATGAGGCAGCCCGTCCGTGGGTTGCAGAATACCTGGCACTCCCGAGTACCACCCCAGCATGGTTGACAGCAAGAGTCCCAATTCTGAGGAGAACCTTGAACTTCGAAGCAAAGGGATGGGAGACTTTCGTATGCATCAGGCTGGACCCCACTACTCATGAGAACTCTCTGCCTATCTCCCAAGCAATCTTGGTGGCTTCAATTCTGCAGGGTACCCGATCAATGTCGGGAATGTCATGTCTCATGTGATCACACGGGTGGTCAATGAAGGTGATACATCATATCCCTTCCCAAATTTCCTGACAATGTACTTTGAGGACTTGGAGGTGGAGAAAAGGAAGTTTGATGTGAAGGTGAAACCAAAACTGCCTTTTTCCTGGTATAAGCCTAAAGAGTGATGACAACCCCAAAAACAAAGATCCAAAAGGAAAAGCCACTACTTCTACTGGCCAGTCTGAAGAGCCAGTAGCAGTAGTCCCTTCTACTCAGCCTCCCTCAGCTACACCAGATATTGCCCCAGGACCCTCTACTTCCACTGCTCCAGATATTCCCTCTTCCATACCCTACCCATTGACTGCCCACTGTTTGAGCCAAACCCTTGCCAGTATCAACAACTAGATGCATGCAGCTACTTCTAAGCTGTCTGTGCTTTCTACCTCGGTGGCAGCACAGTCCGTACCCCTACAGCCATAGGTTCCAGAGTAAGTGGAGGAGACTCTCAAGGAGCTTCTAGCCAACCAGAAGAAGATCTTGGAGAACCAGCAGTTAATATTGGAGGTTGTAGGTGCTCACGGGAAAGCATTGAAGGAGCTGACAAAGGAGACAAAGAAGCTAAGAAAGACTCGAGCCTCCAGGGAGTCTGTGAAGGAGTTGAGGGCAGAAGTGGAGAAGATGAAGGCTGCCGATCACTTGCCTTTGGAGCTTCTATTGCATGACTGCAGGCACAGGTTATAGGGACCCAGTCACAGGTTCCCGAGTAGTCAGAGGACCCAGGGACCCAGGCTCATGATCCCATGCAGACCCGGGACCAATAGGGAGTTTTCTTTACTCTCTATCTTTTTTTTTGAGCTATTTTTTGTTAGTTGGCATTGAGGACAATGCTAGCTTTCATTTGAGGGGGTAGCCCTATTTTGATGATACTGGGTTGTAAATATGATACTATTTTTGTTTTATTATGCTTTGATTTTCACTTTTGGTATGTATATAATTTTACCAGTTTTCACTTTTCGTATTTTTCAACTTTGGTCTGTATATAAAGTTACTTTCTGATGTATATATTCATTCCCTCTTATGTATATTCGTCTAAATCCCCTATTGTACATATTCATTTTACTTTCCGCATTTTCTTTCATAGCTTCTTACTTCATTTTCGTAGCTTTTTATTTTGAATTTTGCCTGCAATAAGCCTTTGGTTTTCTTAATGTCACGGTTCTTTCCAAAGGTGGAATTTGTGTGAACCGGGTGGCTCTTCCCGATGATGGATGGCATGACAACCTTCTTAAGGGTTTGAGTCTATTTTCCTTTTTGTTTCTGTGTAAGTAGTAGTTAGTGAGTGATAGTGCCTCAAGCAAAGCTTCACTTGGGCCTAACACATTTGCCTTTGATCTTATGGTCAAAATAAATTGGTGTGTATAGGATGGTGATAGTGGTGACCTTGAGACTCTTGTGTTGGCCGACAATCATCAAGTGGTTTTTCGGGACCATTTGTGTTGCTCAAATCTTAGCTAAGGTCATTGTGGGCCCTCGACTCTGTCTCCTTACCAATCCTATAGCTTGTGTGGTGAGAATTTGAATTGCAAGTCCAAGTCCCGTGTCATTGAGTCTAGAACTTGCCCTGAATATTTGTCTAGGCGAAATCCTAAGTGTAGTTTGACTTGAGAAGTGATTATAGGCTCTCCTTGACCCGAATTATGTCTTGAAACATCCATAACCTACCAATGATAATGTCCCTAGTCAACCCCTTTGAGCCATAACCCTTTTTCCTTCAAAGACCATGATACAAGCCTTTGCCCGTTTTAAAAAGACCCTCTCTTGGCACCCTATCTTTCCTTAGAACAAGCCAAAAGCATAAGTTTGGGGGGAGAGACGAGGAATTCAACAAAGTGGTAAAAGGTGCAAAAACGAAGATAAGGAAAAGCAAAAAGAAAAAGAAAGAAATCAAAAACTCAAAAAGAATGAACAATATAGAAGAAATGAAGGGATTCAATAAAAGTAAAGTGATGAAAGGCGTGGAAAGTGTAGAAAGGAGAAAAAGTTTTGAAATGATCAAGAAAGAGTGACAGTGTGTTTCTCTAACCCCTAAGAAAGAAATAAATGACCCAAAAAGTCAAGATAATGCGTGCCAAAATGACGCAAATGAAGTGCTTAAGGGAAGATGGAACCTAATTAGACCAAATATTTCCTACCCTGATCCAAAAGCATTCACTATATCTCCACAAAAGTCCTATATGATCTTGAGTTGAATGAAGCTTACATTAGTGGTGACTCACATAAGGGGCAAGCTTATGGTACTTAGAGCCGGACTTGTGACCTTTTCTTGAGAGAGATGAGTGTATTTTCCACAATCCTCATTCTGAGTGCTATAACCTAAAAGTGAGGTTTGCTTATGGAGCATTGAGGAGTATGAGTTTGGGTTCCACAATGACCAAAGTAGTAGAAAGAGTTTTCTTGATGAGTTGAGTCAATTCTTGATGCTTCTGTGTCGCACTAAAACCACGGTGTTTAAAAGGTTGAATGTTGTTAATGATTCGTTTGAATTGAGGGCAATTGTTAGTCCCAATTGAGGATAGATGAAGTCACTTAAGGTCAACTGAATTTTCTTGGTTGTATTCTTCAGGAGGTGGGACTTATTTTGTTTGCTTGAGGACAAGCAAAAGCTTAAGTTTGGGGGAGTTGATAACTTGGGATTCTAGTTCATTTTACACTCCTTTTTACTTGAGTTTTGATTAGAAATGTATACAAATAGTCCCAAAGGGTTACATGTTGTACTTGTTTGCAGGGTTTGGTCGAAAAAGTGACAAGTAGTCAAAACCAGCTCAAAAAGGAGTGAAACCTGCACAAGTACCAAGAACAAGTCCAGGTACTGCTGCAGCATAAAATCCACTGCAGCCGTAGAAGATCCACCACGGCCGCAGTCCATTTAGTGCGGTCCGCGGTGGAAAAGATCAGAAAGATGCAAATTTTGGAAGCTCAAGCACTGCGGCCGCAGTACGTTTTGTGCGGACCGCAGTAGCTTCACCGCGGCCGCAATCCATTATGTGCGGTCCGCTGAGAGGAGATTCAGAGAGTTGGGAGTTTGGAAGATTGGAAGCCACTGCAGCTGCAGTCCATTTTGTGCGGACCGCAGTGAAGACACTGCCGCCGCGGTGCATTTTATGCGGTCCGCGGTGGCCAGATTTAGAGCCTAAGAAATGAAGTTAAAAAGCCTCATCGTGGCCGCGGTGCATTTTCCGCGGTCCGCGGTACCTCCGTCAGGGGTATTTTTGTCCAGAAAATCTGGCCTTGTATAAATAGTTTTCAGATTTTTAGGGTATCTAACTTCTAGCTGAGCACGTAAAGGCCGTTTTGGACCTATTTTGAGTAATTTTGTGGCTAGTTCAACATTGAGTCTTTAATTCTTAGCTTGTAAACATATTTTACGGGTTATTATTCATTTAATTATTTGTTTTCTTCCATTATTATGTGTAGCTAGACCCATTAGCTAGCGTTGTGGCTCAACCCTAGTGTGCGTATTTGATGGGTCCTGTGTTTTAAGGCTTAGATGTTTATGGATGGTTGATATTTGGACTGATTTGTGTTTTCTATGTTGGATTAGTGGTTGCAAACACTAATTTGTGCCTATTTGACTTGGGCTCTTCTTGAGAAAGAGTGCTTGAGTCTAGGTAATCAGTCCAACAAGGAATTGGGGCGTACTCAAGAGATTGATAGCCCCAACTAAAGGGTTAAACCTAGAGATAGTAATACCCGACTAGAGCCTACATCGCTTGCATAATCTCGACACCCAATTGGTCTTGAGAAAGTTAATTAGGGCAAAGTCACTCAAGCTACCGAGAGGTATAGAGTGAGTAGTGTCGTGAATTGGCTATATCGCGATCCCAAACATAACAACTTTGCCTTAGACTTTAGAACCCATCAAGTATTCACCTAGGGGAAAGTCACTTCCCTAGTACCTCTTTACCTATTTAGAAAACCTTTCAAGCAATTATTCTTAGTTTAATTTAGCATCTCAGTAGTATAATATTAGAAGTAAAAAACGAACAATTATGATTGGAAGCGTAATTAAGAGCATTATGCATTGCTAGTTTAGATAGGAATCCAATTCCCAAATCTAGCTCCCTTTGGATTCGATCCCGACCTTCTCAAGTAAAAGCTGCATCGACCGCTCTTGCCACTTCGTAGTGGTGCAGGGTTGGGCATCGATTAGGTGCACATGTGCACCCGTTCTTGCGGAGGGTCTCCGTTTTTGCGACCCCACGCTTGGCTATCCCTTTCCACTTTTATGATGCTTCTCTCACACCAGCGAGTCCGCACCTGCGGCCATTCCTACCGCATGTGCGATGACACCAGAACAACAGTCCCTCAGCAAACAACTAAGTCCAAACTTAGCCCGATTTCAATCCCATTCACACCTAGGGCCCCCGGGACCCTGTCCGAATATTCGAACAAGTTCCATAACACATAATTGGCCTACGCGAGACCAAAAATCATGTCAAACAACATCGATTCTACGAATCGCAACCTAGTTCAAGCCAATTGGAACTATGAACATCCGACTTCCAAAACTAACGATGAATCATACCAAAACAACTCCGATTGACCTCAAATTTTGTGCACAAGTCATAAATGACATGACAGACTTATTCAAACCTCCACAAACAGAATTCGACCCCAATATCAATAAAGTCAACTCCCGGTTAAACTTCTCAACCTTCTAAACCTTCAGCTTTCTAACTTTCGTCAATTCAAGTTGAACCTCTAAATCAATATCTGAACACGCTCCTAAGTCCAAAATCACCATATGGAGCTATTGGAATCGCCAAAACTCCATTCCAGAGTCGACTCTTTCAACTTAAACTTCAGACTGAAATGAGACACTTAGTCCCAAAATGACCACCCCCGACAAGTCACATAACCACGATACGACATAGAGGAGGCAATAAATAGGGGAACGGGGCTAAAATACTCAAAATGACCGGCCGGATCGTTCCATCCTCCCCCTCTTAAAACAAACGTTCGTCCTTGAACGAGTATAGAGACATACCTATAGTGGTGAAAAGATGAGTATAACGGCTACGCATATCATGTTCGGTCTCCCAAGTCGCCTCCTCGACTGGCTGACCCCTCCACTGAACCTTCACTGAAGCAATGCTGTTTGACGTCAACTTTCAGACCTGCATGTCCAAAATGACCACCGGCTCCTCAACATTAGACAAATCATTGTCCAATTGGACGAAGCTGAAATCTAACACATGGGACGGATAACCGTGATACTTTCGGAGCATAGAAACACGGAATACCAGATATACTTCAGCTAGACTAGGTGGCAATGCAATCTTGGAGGCCACCTTACCAGTCCTCTCAAGAATCTCAATAGGTCCAATATACCTAGGGCTCAACTTTCCTTTCTTCCCGAACCTCATAACACCCTTAATAGGCGAAACCTGGAGCAAGACCCGCTCTCCAACCATGAATACAACATCGCGAACCTTCCGATTTGCATAACTCTTCTGTCTAGATTGGGCTGTACGAAGCCGATCCTAAATCAACTTAACACTTTCCAAAGCATCCTAAACCAAGTCAGTACTCAATAGGCATGCCTCATCGGGCTCAAACCAACCCATCGGAGACCGACACTGCCTCCCATACAAGGCCTCTTACAGAGCCATCTGAATACTCAATTGCTAGTGGTTTTTGTAGGCAAACTCCGCAAGCGGCAAGAACTGATCCCAAGAACCTCCGAACTCCACGACACAGGCATGAAGTACATCCTCTAATATCTGAATAGTGTGCTCGGACTGTCCGTCCGTCTAAGGGTGGAATGTTGTACTCAACTCAACCCATGTGACTAACTCATGATACGGCCCTCCAGAATCGCGATGTAAACTGCATACCCCGGTCAGAGATGATGGATACCGACATGCCATGAAGTCGTACAATCTCGCGAATATAGACTTGAGCTAGCTGCTCTAAAGAATAAGTAGTCACCACTAGAATGAAATGAGCCAACTTTGCCAACCTATCCATAATCACCCATATTGTGTCAAACTTCTTTTGAGTCTGTGGGAGCCCAACAAAGAAATCCATGGTAACTCGCTACCATTTCCACTCGGGAATCTCAAGCCTCTGAAGCGACCCACCTGGACTCTGCTACTCATACTTCACCTGCTGACAATTTAGGCACCAAGCTACATACTTCACTATGTATTTCTTAATTCTCTTTCACCAATAGTGCTGCCTCAAGTCCTGATACATCTTAGTGGCTAGGGCTGTTCAAAACCGAACCATAACCATTAACCAAACCGAACCGAACTGATGGTTTATTGGCTTATTGGTACTGGGTTATCGAGGTAATAGATGGTGAATGGATTTAGATTTTATAATTAACGACTTAATGGTTTAAGGGCAGATTACTCAATTTTTCTTATCTGATAAACCGTTAACCCGTTAAGATTTTTTATATTTATACTTTTACCTTCATTGAGTATTCAAAAAATTTGCTCCAGACTAATAGATCCCACAGTATACTATGTACATGTTGGACATATACATTAAAACAGAGGAAGTGCAGCGAGATGCTATGATAAAAAAATGGCAAATGGGAAGTGATCACAGTCCTTTCTTCTCTACTCCATTCCTATTATTTTGCTTGGTAATTAAGGCTGATGCTTCATTTTGGTGCAGTGATTGAGATAGTCTCACATCCAACATGTACATAATATACTGTGGGATTTATTATCATGTGTAGAAAAAGTTCCTCGAATATACATTAGAACAACATATGATCGAGTTGTGAAGCTAGAGCAGAAAGATGCTATGATCAAAAAATTATATTTAGTTTAGCCGATAAACCGCCCGATAATCGTTAATCCGATACCAATCCGCCCGTTGTCTTATTGAATGGCTAGCAGATTACTATATTTATAACCCGATAACCAATAAGTCGAACCATTAAGTATAATTATCTCCCTGATCCGCATGATAAGCACCCTTAGTAGCGGCACCCAGGTGAATGGAGTACCGCGAACTATGGGCCTCCTGAAGAATCAACTCGCGCAAACCATCCACATTAGGCACATATAACCGGCCCTGTATCCGTAACACACTGACATCCCCAATAGTAACCTTATTGGCATCGCCGTGTTGAATTGTGTGCTTGAGGACAAGAAAATGGGGGTCGTCATACTGATGCTCTCGAAACATCCAATCTATCAAACTGGTTGGCCAAGGCCTGAACATCCGATGCTAATGGCCTCTCAGCTGCCGGCAGATGCGTTAAATTGCCCAAGCTCTCCGTCTTTCGACTCAAGGCATCGGCTACCACATCGGCGTTCCCGGATGATATAGAATAGTGATATCATAGTCCTTAAGCAACTCTAACCACCTCCGCTGACGCAAGTTAAGATCCTTCTGTTTGAACAGATGCTGTAGGGTCCGGCGGTCGGTATAGACCTCACAAGGGACATCGTACAAAAAGTGTCGCCAAATCTTTAAGTCATGAACAATAGCTACTAATTCCAGGTCCTGGACAGGATGATTCTTCTCATGGACCTTCAGTTGCCTAGACGCGTAGGCAATCACCCTATCGTCTTGCATCAACACCGCGCCAAGGCTAACACGTGATGCATCACAGTACACAATGTAAGACCCTGAACCCGTAGGTAACACCAACACTAGGGTTGTAGTCAAAGCAGTCTTGATCTTTTGAAAGCTCTCCTACACTCCTCGGTCCATCTGAATGGAGCACCCTTTTGGGTCAATCTAGTCATAAGTGCAGCAATAGATGAGAAACCCTCTACGAAACGACGGTAATGCCCTGCCAAACCAAGAAAACTCTGGATCTCCGTAGCTGACGATGGTCTGGGCCAACTCTGCACTGCCTCAATCTTCTTCGAATCTACCTTGATCCCCTCACTCGACACCACATGACCCAAAAACGCCACTGAATCAAGCCAGACTTCACACTTTGAAAATTTTGCATACAACTTCTTTCTCTCAAGGTCTGTAGCACAATCCTCAAATGCTGCTCATGATCCTCCCCACTATGGGAGTACACCAAGATGTCGTCAATAAACCCAATGATGAATGAGTCAAGATAGGGCTTGAATACACTGTTCACCAAGTGCATGAATGTTTTTGGGGTGTTGGTCATCCTGAATGACATCACAAGGAACTCGTAGTGACCATAACGAGTCCTAAAAGCAGTCTTCGGAATATCAAAATCCCGAATCTTCAGCTGATGATAGCCTGACCGCAAATCAATCCTTGAGAACACTCTGGCACCCTGTAGCTGATCAAATAGATCATCAATGCGTGGCAATAGATATATGTTCTTCACTGTAACCTTGTTTAAGTGCCAATAATCAATACACATGCGCATAGAACCATCCTTCTTCTTTAAAAACAAGATCGGAGCACCCCAAGGTGACACACTGGGCCAAATGAAACCCTTATCAAGCAACGCATGCAACTGCTCCTTTAACTCCTTCAACTCCACTAGGGCCATACGATACAGTGGAATAGAAATGGGTTGAGTGCCTGATAATAAGTCAATACCAAAATTGATATCCCTATCAGGCGGCATGCCCTGAAGATCCACCGAAAATACATCTCAATAGTCTCTCACTACCGAAACTGACTCAACGGTAGGAGTATCAACAATGACATCTCTCACAAAGGATAGATATGCACCAAACCCCTTCCAACCATCCATTGTGCCTTAGGGAAAGACACCACCTTGCTAGGAACATAATCTAAAGTAGCCCTCCACTCCAACCATGGTTAACCTGGCATAGCCAACATCGCCGTCTTAGCGTGATAATCAAGAATAGCATGATAGGGCGACAACCAGTCCATGCCTAAGTAACATCAAAGTCTAACATACAGAGCAATAATAGATCAACTCTGGTCTCAAAACCACCAATAACAACCAAACACGACCGATACACATGGTTAACAACAATAGAATCTCCCACAAGCGTGGACACATAAACAGGAGAACTCAAAGAATCATGAGATATACCCAAAAACGGAGCAAAGTAAGATGATACATATGAATAAGTGGAGCCTGGATCAAATAAGACTGATGCATCTCTATGACAAACCGAAACAATACATGTGATAACTGCGTCTAGTACAACCGCCTCCGTCTTACTCGGATGAGCATAACATCTGGCCTAGCCTCCGCTTCTAGGGCGACCACTACCCGTCTGACCTCCACCCTTAGCTTGTTGTGTAGGTAGAAACTGGTGCGGTAACCACGGCCTGCGAAGTTTGGGGACCCTATGGAATACATGGAGCAGGAGTAATCGGTGGAGGTGCACCCCTCCTGAGTCTAGGCAGTCCTTCACCATACAATGAGTGTCACCACACTCAAAACAAGCTCTCGAAGGACGTGGTTGCTGAAATTGACTCGGGCCTGGTCGGATGGACTGACCGTTGAAAGCACCCCGTGCAGGAAGTATACTAGATAGTGGCGGTGCATAATGAGCAACCTGAGGCCTGGAAATATCAGGAGTACCACTAGAAGCTAGAAGTGCTGAATGAACTGGACAACTCACATAGCCTTTACCATGACGGGATGCAATTGGGCAAAGGCACCACTATACCTGCCAGAATCACGAGGCCTCTTGGCCTCCCAGTCCTCCCTCTCCCAGCCCCGCATACCCTTCAATATCCGTGCGATCTCTACCACCTATTGATATGGAGTATCTGTGTCCAGCTCTTGATCCATGCTGAATCTAATACCATAGTTGAGCCCATCGGTAAATCGACGGGCTTGCTCTCTGACTGTGGAAACCAAGGCGGGTGCATGTCTGGGCAACTCACTAAACCTGAAAACATACTTTAACACGGTCATAGCACCCTGGCACAACTACTCAAATTCCACGCGCCATGCATCCTAAAGGCTTTGTGTAACAAACTCTCTCAAGAACATCTCTGAAAACTGAGCCCATGTGAGTGAAGTTGCCTCGGCGGGGTTACCCTCCTCATAAGCTCGCCACCACTAGTACGATGGTCCCTACAGCGGGAAAGTGGTGAAAGAAACTCCTCTCGTCTCCACTATACCCATGGTACGGAGAATACGGTGGCACTTCTCCAGAAAGCCATGTGCATCCTTTGTGGCTAGGCCACTGAAAGTAGGAGGATGGTACTTCTTGTACCTCTCGAGTCTGAGCTCCTCCTCAGATACTGCTGCCCTAACCTCGGGCTGAACTGGAACAACTGGCTGCACTGGTATAACCTCTAGGACCTAGTCAACAAGGACCTGCTGCTCGAGGGTACGGGATACGGGAGTCTGTGCTCCTCCACCAGCCTGAGATGTGGCCGGTGCAAACCAACCCCGCCTGAGCTAGAGTACCAAACATGCTCAAGAGCTGGGCGAGAGTCTCAGTGCAGTGGTAGCAACAGGCGCCTCAAGTGCCTGCCTCCCCAACTGGAGCTATTGATGGCTCATCTGTCGCAACTCGGGCAGGTGCTCTTGCTGCACCACATGCCCCTCTTCGGCCTCTTCCCCGGCCCCGGCCCCGGCCCCGACCGCTCGCGGCTCTGGCAGGGGGTGTAGGTGTATGATCATCGGATCCAGCGGTGTGTGTCCTCACCATCTGTGAGAGATTAGAAAGACAAAGTTTTAGATTTTGAAGTCAACAAATTCGCACGATAAGGAATCAAAGAAGTGAAGTTTTTCCTAATAGTTCCATAGCCTCTTGAAGATAAGTACAGATGTCTCTGTATCGATCCACGAGACTTACCTAAACCTGCTTGTGACTCGTAAAGCGAATAAACCTAGAGCTCTGACGCCAACTTGTCACGACCTCAATTTTCCTCCGTAGGATATCGTGATGGCACCTAGTCTCTAAGACTAAGTAAGCCTAACATACATGCAAAATTTAACTGAGATAATGATAAAACTTTCAAATTAACCAACCACTATCATAAAAGGACTCCGCAACTCAATTGAACAAAACTCCCAAAGTCCGATGATAGCAAGTCACAAGCTCTACAAGAGTATACTGAACATCCCTATGCAACAGTATCTATAAAAAGGAAAAATAAAATAGAACTAGATAGAGGGTGACTTCGAGGCCTGCGGATGCCAGCAGATATACCTTGAAGTCTCTGATCCAAGCTCGACTCACTAGTACCTAGTTTGATATGAAGTACCCGGATCTGCACAAAAGATATACAGAAGTGTAGAATGAGTACACCACAACGGTACCCAGTAAGTATCAAGCCTAACCTCGATAAAGTAGTCACGAGGTAAGGTCAATACCTTACTTGAATAAATAAGAAAATTGAACAGGTATATGATAGTAAGATAATGAAAAATAATGGAAATGATACAATGAAGAAATATAGCAAGAATAGCTATACTGAATTAAGTCAAGTAAGACATCACAGAAGGAAACAAAGAATAAAATGCCAAATGTAATTGAAAGGTATCAACAAGAATCACTACCGAGGTACCGCCTCGTAGTTTCATTTCACAAATAATATCACAGTCTTTCCTTATATCACCGCGGGTGCCTTGCATTTAGTTTTGAAAATCATTTTTCGAAACAACTACCCGCGTTTTAGCCAACCTTATCACACCGCGTGACTTCAAGTAGTTTCCCTACTAGAAACACGCGTATCACACCGCGTGGCTTCAAGTAGTTCCCCTACTAGCAACACGCGTATCATGCCCACTTATCTCACTGTATGCATTTCAACCCCAATCCTTATACCGCTGCATGCGTATCAATATCACAACATATCACAAATCGCACCTTAAGTTCACAATACTACAACTTGCCAAAGAAATCTACAATAACAGTGTTTCCACAATAAATAGCACATGACGCAATCACAATATGTACAAGAGACTCAACAATAGCAACCGAAAGTGAATAGCTCAACAAGAATGATATTTCAAGAAATTTACAACTTTGCATCAATGTGAATCATGGCCTTTATAACTTCAACACCAAATTCAACAATAAGATATTCCAAGAAATAACAACTTCAAGTAAAGGGACTCAACGGTTAAATAATGAATAAGGAATTGAGAAAAAAATAACTTCAACTAAACATGTAAAGACAATTAGCAAGTAAGAGATAAGACAAGTGTTAACGATGTCAAGTAAAGCATGTGAAGGTAGACTAATGATGGTGAATATAACATTTTATGGCAACTCAATTAAAGACATGGAAAGAATCTTCATGGCTAAACCGGTCAATTACCACATTTAGCCCGTGTACACACTCGTCACCTTGCATACACGACTTTCACCTATCACAAATAACACAAAACAACACCAATCCTAAGGGGTAATTCTCCCACACAAAGTTAGGCAAGACACTTACCTTAAAACATGCTAACTCAATCCACTAGTAAGCCTTTCCTGCGATTATCCAACTCCGAACGACTCGAATCTAACCAAACAACTTCATACCATAAATACAAACTATAGGAAGCTATTCCGAACAATAAAGTTGCAATCCTTAAAGAGAAACAAAAAGTCAACTCAAAAGTCAACCCCGGACTCGCATCTTGAAACCCGACCAAACTAATAAAATCCAAACACACATTCGATAACGAGTCCAACCATACAAGAATTACTGAAATCCTCAAATCGTCTTTCAAATCCCCAAAATTTGGTCAAAGAAGTTTCACAATTTTTTCCTAAATTTTCCGACTCAAATCACAAATTGAATGACAAAAACGGCGATGGATTCATGTATAATAGCCAAAATCGAGTTAGAATCACTTACCCCGACGATTTCCTTGAAAATCCCTCGAAATATCGCCACCAATCGAGCTCTCTAGGTCAAAAGATGAAAAATAAATAAACCTTCATCTCTAGCCTTTTCTGCCCAGCGATATCTGCTTCTACGGTCAAATTGTCGCACCTCCGACCCCGCACCTGCGGAATAATCCATCACAGGTGCAGTTCCCATTAAGACCAGGCAAGTTCGCTTTTGCGGAGAATAACATGCACCTGCGCGTCCGCTCTTGCGGAATATGGGCACACCTGCGCACCCGCGCCTGCGGAGGGTCTCCACTTCTGCGACCCCAGGCCTGCATAGCCCTTTCCGCTTTAGCGATGCTTCTCTCGCACCAGCGAGTCTGCACCTGCAGCCATCCCCATCGTAGGTGCGATGACACGAGAACAACAGTCCCTCAGCAAACAACGAAGTCCAAACTTAGCACGATTTCCAATCCCATTCACACCCGGGGGCCCCTGGACCCCGTCTGAATATACCAATAAGTTCCAAAACACATAACGGACCTACTCGAGGCCAAAAATCACGTCAAACAACATCGATTATACGAATTGGAACCCCATTCAAACCTATTAAAACCATTAACATCCGACTTCCAAAACTAACGTCGAATCGTACCAAAATAACTCTGATTGACCTCAAATTTTGCACACAAGTCATAAATGACATGACGGACTTGTTCTAACTTCTGGAATCAGAATCAGAATCCGACACCAATATCAATAAAGTCAACTCTCGGTCAAACTTCTCAACCTTTCAAACCTTCAACTTTCTAACTTTCGCCAATTCAAGCCAAAATGACCTACGGACCTCTAAATTAATATCTGAACACGCTCTTAAGTCCAAAATCACCATATAGAGCTATTGGAATTATCAAAACTCCATTCCGGAGTCGTCTATACAAAATTCAAACTACGGTCAACTCTTTCAACTTAAATTTCCAACTTTGGGACTAGTGACCCATTTCGCTCCGAAACTCACCCGAACCAAAACCAAACACCCCCGGCAAAGTCACATAACCACAATATGACATAGAGGAGGCAATAAATGGGGGAATGGGGCTAAAATACTCAAAATGACTGGCCGAGTCATTACATCAGCATATATTTGTGCTTAGGGAAGGCTATCTTTATTATGGTCAACAACTTTGTATTCCACAAGGAAGTTTGCATGAATTTATATCCATGAGTCCCATGAGGGAGGGTTCGCTGGACACTTTGGGCAACCAAAGACTCTACACCTAGTTCAATAAAACTTCTATTGGCCTAAGAGATTCGGGATGTCAATAAGCCGGTTGAAAGATGTGAAACTTGTATAAAGACAAAAATGCAGAAATGCAATTCGCATCTTTACCCTCCTCTGCTAATTCCTAATCAACCTTGGGAAGACATTAGCATGGACTTTGGGTTAGTCCTTCCAAGGACTCAAAGGGGTAAGGATTTCATCTTCATTATTGTTGATAGATTTTCAAAGATGACTCGCTCTATTCCTTTGCGATAAGACCTCGGATACAACAAATATTGATGATCTCTTCTTTGATAATATTGTGAAATTGCACGGAATACCCAAAACCATTATTTCAAATAGGGATTCGAGGTTCCTAGGTCATTTCTGAAGGACTTTATGAGCTAAACTTGGTACTAAGCTAACACCGAGCACTTCTCATTATCCCCAAACTGATGGGCAAATTGAAGTTAATTTAGGTGCTTTGCTTCATTGATTAATGAAGAAGAATCTCAAAGAGTTGGAATCATCACTTCCTACTATTGAGTTTGCTTTCAACAAGTCAACCAACCGCACTAAGGAAAAGAGTCCATTCAAAGTCATCTATGGTAAGAAACCTCTTAGACCACTTGATCTTTCTCCTCTTTTAGTTATGCATTCTTTTAGTGGAGATGCTTCTGATCAACTGAAGAATGTAAGATGAAAAGAACCTTGATCATCTTACATTCTTCACTTGATCATCTTATATTCTCCTCTTTTAGTTATGCATTCTTTTAGCGGAGTGCTTTTGTTTTTCTCTCTTCTTGGTACTTGATAGGTACAAAACCTTGAAGTTACCTTTCCACTACCTTCATTCATGTTTATTTGATTCAGACATTATATTTTATTTCAGACTTTTATTTTTCACTCATTAGAGCTCATGTATTCAGTGACACTAGTTTTGGGGTTGTATGTTGCTTCAATATTTCTACTTTAGTTTTGACTTTATTGTCTATGTTATGATTATATTTAAGAATTATTGAAGTTATTTCCACTTTGTTGAGTATTTAGTAGTAGTAGTCATGGTTCGCCTAGCCCGCGTATTAGGTGCTATCACAATCTTTGGTGGGATTTTTGGATCATTACATACTTTATTCATTTTATTCTCCAACCCTTAAATCCTTCCCTCTATTCTGGTTGAAACCATGAAGGATCTGATATAAAAAGGATGTTGGGAAATCAAAACTTTTCCTAACTTTAATTAGTGAATTTTCAATTAAGAACAACACTCTAACAATAGAATGAGTTCTACAAGTTAGAACATTAATACACCTAATAACGAAGGTATTTCAGAGAATCTTATCCTCAAAATCTGTCAGAGAAAATTCTACCAAATCAATTGTCAGCCTTCCCTTCTTCCTAATGCAAATATAACACGAAATAACCACCTAAACAACAGGGTAACTACTAAAAATACATACACATAATAATTAATAAATAAAGCAGTTATATTTAGGCCATATTTTCACCTTCTTCTACTACTAGTATGGTGTTGCCCAATAGTTGTTTAGAGAAGTTACAAGAAGCAAAATAAAAGAAGCAACAAAATTCCACAATAACCAAATATCAGATAAGTCAAGCTGTTAAGCTTGAACTTTTACTCTATAAGTCCAAAGTGATAGATATTTGATAAACACTTGCTGAAATATAGTATCAAAATATAATGACTGTTTTCCCACATAGTTAAAAAAAAAACACGAAAGTTCAACCTCTATGATAAATATTCACATCTCATGAATCCCATAAGCATGTCAAATCTCTTCCATTTTCTCTCCATAAACTCCGCCTAAGTTTCATCTCAGCTTTCGATTTTGCCGAGCAAACGTGTTTGTTCTTTTGTTCAGAAGTTATTAGTCCTAGCAGGAGCCAATAATGTCAGATTAATAAAAGAACTAATGAAGCTCAAATATCTGTCTTTTTTCTTTTCTAAACAATACATAGAAGAAGAATGGTATTAGATGGTCAAAAATGCAGCTTTTTGTTCTTAAAATATGTATTCCTTTATTTTTTCTCAAAAACACCAACCAAAAAAATGTATTCCTTACTTTTGAATAGAGGATTGAAACAAAATGAGATGACTTCAGGTATTTTCCAGTGAAATATATGTCAAAGAGATGGACAAAATTATATTAACTCTATGATTCACAAAGCATCCTAAGATGATTAAAAACAACTTCACATGAAACTTATTTTTCTAAAGAAAGTAGTTGACATGAAAAAACAAGATAATATATGTATATCATAGAGAAGCAAAAATGCAAGAGTGTCCTGCAATGTACTTCAACTTCCATGTATTAAAAAATTACATGGCATCCCTTACTCAATTACATACGATTCAACTTCTTTTACCAACAAAAAGCTCTTCTTCCAGATAAGAATCAGAGATAGATTATAACAAAGTGTATAGTGAGGAACAAAATCTGTAAATCAAAACCAAGAAGGATTAACTTTCTAAATTTCGAAGAATTGATAAAAGATTTATATTGGTACCAGTAATACGTTTTTCTTTGTTCTTTATTCAGGACAGGGACTTTGAAGTGGTTGAATTAATCATCTGCTGATTTATCTCTTTCTTTAAATTTGACTAATAGTTAGGTGGTGTGCAATGCAAATCAGTTTTATACATATGTTAACTTCTACCAAGTTATTAATACCTTTGAAGCAGATTTAACTTATAAATCTTACTTTTAGGCAAAAGCTAGAATCTAATAAAATACTGATTATTCTATAGGAATGAGGAAAATTGAAGTGATTAACAAATACATGACAGATATATAATCGGCAAAGGATTAATCACTTGTCAATAAAAAGATGCTTGATGCAAGGTGCAATGACTACTTTCAACATTAGGCTTGTATTCCTATATCTATTAGCATGTTTTGTCTCTCAGAATGAGTTTAAAATCGCTCTAGTGTACTTCTCTGGCAAGTGAAAACCAACAGCCAATTAAGATAATTTAATATGTTACATGACAAGTTAACTCTAGTACTCAAAGATAAAGAGAACCTAGAGAAGGCAAACATTTTTAGAAGTTCCTTTAAGATTCTAATCTATATCATCTTCCAAGTAGTAGTTATGATATAATTTAGCCCCAGGGAAATGACAGTAGAAGCCATTGATACTCCTCAAGACAATAGAGATAAAAATTAATCACAGAAACTTAAAAATAGAGAAGAATACATATATATATATATATATATATATATATATATATATATATATATATGCAATATATATATATATATATGCATAAGAAATTTATTTGAAACCATAATTCATTGAAGAATTTACTCAAACACATAGAGAAGAAAATACATTGGTAGTAATTTTATTCCTTCAAAAGCCACCAGTCACATCTAATTACCAAAATAATGGATCTATTAATTTTAGAGAACAAAAAAGGAAAAAATAAGAAAAGAAGTTACCCTTTTGAATTTGATTCTTTTCAATCATGCACAAAATTTAGCGCATGTCGATGTTGTTTAAGGGATTTCGACTTTTTCCATTCATCATCTCTCAATATTCATCTCGTTGCTACTAATTCTCAAATAAGATACCCCGATTTTGCTTATGGCTATTCTAAAAATTCTGTGGCTCAGAGAATCAAAATAAATGAAGAGAACTTAAAAGTCACATAAGAAATCTAAAATAAACAAATTAATAAAAACAGAGACCAAATCAGAACCCAACCTCAGTTAGAAGATTGCTAAGCAAGCCAAAATCCCAAAGATCTTATCTTTTTGCAGAAGAAGAAAAAGTAGAATAGAAAGCGGAACCACTAAACAAAATAAAGCTAAACGAGAAATTTTATAAGAAGGCTAAAGATAAGAGCACCGAGGAAAAACTTGGAGAAGAAGAACAACAAAGAGCTTGGTACTAAACAGAAGCAGAACAAAGATAAGAAATGCAGCGGAGATAGGATTAAGATGTAAGAAAATTGGAAGCGGTGCTTTTTACCTGGCAAATTAGTAGAAGCGTGTCAGAAGCACATGAAATGACAAAAGTACCCTCATGATGAAGCAGGCATGTTGACCATCAGGTCCCTGCTTATCCTCGCTTGTATATTAGTAGTAGATAGATTATAAACCTTAGTAACGACATATCTAATAGTATACTTATAGTATTAATTGTTAAAGAGAAGATTTTATTTTACTTTAATAGAGTAATCAGAACTCCATGTTGCAATTCGATATACATTCTAAGAAGTTGCACTTTTCCTTTATTTTTTTAATAACTAAAACAAATTTTTAATAAAATTTATACAGTTTTTATAGTTTGTATTCATTAATACAAGGTACACACAACATGCGTACCCAAAATCTAGTAGTAGTTATTAAATGGACAAGCACTTATATATAAGAATAGCAACGTTCAATAATATATACCAACATCTCTGATCATTAGGTTACCTTTTTGTTAATTGGATTAGGCTCACTTACTGTTATTCTCATTACATTTCAAGCATTTATTGCTTTCCCTTGCATATTTTTTTTAATATGCATGCCTACTTTAGCTTAGTCTATTTAGTTAAAAATCTCATCTTTTTCATACGCCAACAGCCGTCACACTTCCATAGTAGGACCTTCTATGAAGTGGTCCTAGGAATCCATAATCGAGGAGCAGAGTCCCCTTCATTTACTTTACTAAACTCCATGATGGGGACTACCCAATTAAATCTACACAATTATTAGCAAAAGATGGACCTGATTAATGAAAAGCCTCAACAGCCAAGGATAAATACAGAATTCAAGCCGTTAATTAGACTTGTATATTATATTGGTATAACGAAACAAAATAACCGTTAAAACATAAAGGTAGAAAAGCTTGTTTGATAGGAAAAAGAACATCTAATCAATATTTAATATTTGGATGATTAAACGAACTCTCAGAAATTGTGAGTTGTATAAAGTAACTTTATAATCGAAATAGCAACAAACATCAATAACTTATATTAAAGAAGTACTATAGAGGAGTCAAAACACTAGAGTGGGTCTGAATTTGATATTCTCGACTTACAGAAATGCGAGAGTAAACAGCACAGGACAGGTAATAGATAGAGTATTCCGAGTCTCATGATAAAATCAAACGGAAGATTGAAGATCCTTAAACGAGCCAGAGAACAAGAAGCAATGCTGCTATATCTCCTGGCTCAGGAAGCTCCTGGTGCCATATGTATAAACATTCAGTCAGCACGAATTTTGTACATTCGATATCAACTGAGTAGAAACTTGAGCACAGAGTTTATGCACTAACGTCCACAAGTAGAATATTTTTGCCATTGGCATCTTCCCGTCATTTACTTCCACAGCTTTCGCAAAGACATATTCTTCTCCGTCTCCTTCTTCATTACCTTGGCAACTGCCATCTCAAAATCTTCTTGCGTCACGTGTACCCTCCTCTCCCTTAGAGCAAACATTCCTGCTTCTGTACACACAGCCTGTAAACAGATCATAAGATGCATCAAAGGCATGGCAAAATATAAGCAAGCGAAGCGTCAGATGGCACTCAGTCAAAGTAGAAGTCACACAAGTCTCTCACATGCTAGATCACAAGTTCAACCGCTAAACTAAGCATGCTCTCAAGCAATCAAAGTGCACATTAAAAGGATATATCAGATATCAATTAAAGCCAAAAAGACATGCAACCGCTGCACACCTTAAGTTCTGCCCCAGAAGCGCCATTCATCTTCTCAGCAATTTTCTTCAAGTCAATCCCTCGCATCAAGTTCATCTTCCTGGAATGAATCTTCAATATGTCGAAACGGGACTGCAGAATAATGAGAACATAATTGATTAAGATGAATCATCAGAGGGTTATAGAAATAACGATAGAAGGCATGCAGCTCTGCGAGGAAGCAGAGAGGTAGATATTGCCGCATCCTTTCAATTATGTTTAAACACCTCTTGTACTATACTCCCTTCCGTCCTTTTTGTCTGTCGTTTAAGGTTTTGGGTAAAGCCACAGATAAAAAAGACCGGCAGGAGTAATGAAAAAACAAGAAAAGTAAGCAATCACAAGGGAAGACCTGAGATCCATGAACCTAGTAACAGTATATGAAACCAATGCATACTCATGTTAACATCTTACTGTCTTGCAAGCTATGAGGAACCGTACCTCTTCATTGGGATTTGGAAATTCGATCTTCCTATCAATCCTTCCTGGTCTCAGGAGTGCTTGATCCAGAATATCTATACGGTTTGTAGCCATCAAAACCTGAAGCCAGGACCCTTCTTTTTCAGCTTAACAATCTCAAAATAATACACTTGTAAACTAGGCAACATACAAGTGATCCAGATTGACAAAACTTGCCTTAATTTTGTTTGATGCCTCAAATCCATCGAGCTGATTAAGAAGCTCCAACATTGTCCTCTGCACTTCACTATCACCGTTGCCACTTCCTGATTCCATTCTAGCAGATCCGATACTGTCTATTTCATCCATAAAAATGATAGAAGGAGCATGTTCCCTGAAATACATTCAAGACCAGGCTTTTCTAAAGCTAACTGTATAATAAGAGAGTGAAATGCTACTCAGGGATCAAAAAAGAAAGCTGGTGCCTCGTCAGAAAGACTTGGTTCGTAGAGTAGAGGCGAAAATGAAGCACTGAGGTCCATAGACCCAAAACAGAAAAAGCAAAAATTGTTCAAATAATTTTACCTACTTCTCCAGAATAGGACTGTCCAGCAGGTTTTTGGGAAGTTTTATAAAGTTAGCAGTTTTTATGGTATTACAAGCTTCATGCCCCAACTTTATAGCAACAAGATAGTTTCAGGTATTAGATATCCATGAATTCTTATTCATGGAGCACAAATGGCCTAGGGTGTCTGTGAACTTTTGTGGTTACAAAAACTGCTAGAGGAATTGAGATTGTCTGAAAACGGGAAACTTTCCTTATTTAGTGATAACAAGGCTGCAATTAGTATAGCTCATAATCCAATCCAGTATGATCGAGCAAAGCATGTTGAGATTGATTGACATTTCATCAAAGAAAAAGTTACAAGTGGCATCTTAAGTTCGTTCCATGTGTTATAAGAAAAGCAGCTAGATGATATGTTTACCGAAGGTCTCAACAAACGGACTTTTCAAACACTGGTTTGCAAGTTGGGCATGTGCGATATCTTTGCACCAACTTGAGAGAGGGTGTTGATTAATTAGAGGTTTCCTAGCTTAATTGTAGGAGTAGATTGATTCTAGAATATTTCCTTCACTATAATTAACTGTAATTGATTGTCTTTCCTTATTTAGTCTTAGGACTTATTGTATAAATACCTATTCTCATGGGATGTAAAAATACACACAGAAAAACTAGATGTCTTCTTCTTAAAATCTTCAAGCTGGCATACTTGTGCATTTCATCCATATCAATCACAAATAATGAAAGAATGAAAAAGCACATCTGCTAATAGGCACACCTAATGCATGAATATTCATGCTGCCTACTGCAAAAAACCCTCCCTTTTTCTCTGTCGCCCACAAAAATGAACAAATTGCAGTAGTATATCATAGGCTAACCCAATGTAAGGATCGAGTTTGACCTTAGCAGCTCAACATAGTGAGCTAGAAATGGCTGTCCAATGATTTGGATGTAATAAGATCAGAAAGATGCATGACAGAACTGATTATGTAATAAAAATTGTGGACATCAGAGATACATATGTGTTGAGTACTCAAGCTACAATGAAACTTAACCTGGCCATAACAAAGAGTTCTCGCACCATACGAGAACCTTCTCCAATATATTTCTGCACCAATTCAGAACCAGAGACCCGAATGAAGGTACAATCAGTATGATGTGCAACTGCCCTCGCCAACAATGTTTTTCCAGTACCTGGAGGCCCGTAAAGAAGCACTCCCTTCATTTTAAAAGGAGGAGATAGAATAAGCACACATAAATTTGTCCAACCACTGTTATGCTTAAAATACTGATGGAAGAAATGGAGAAAACATGGTAAATGGTGAATAACTGAATATACCTTAGGTTGAGCTATTCCAAGAGACTCAAACAGCTCAGGATGTTTAATGGGAAGCTCAATAACCTAATGCATAAAAGGCCAAAGTTCAAAAAGGTTACACAAATGTACAATGCATCAAAGACCAAGGTCTCAGGATAGATCATAAAACTAACTAAACGCAGTAACATAATGAAGGCAAAACCTCCTTAATCTCTTTAATTTGCTGGTCAAGGCCACCAATCATGTCATAAGTGGAATCAGGCACTTTCTCAACTTTCATTAGGTTGACCAAAGGATCCACTTTGCTGGGCAAAATTAGATGGAGAACATAGCTGTCATTGCGGAGGGCTACTCTGGTTAATGGAGTAATCTTTGTAATGTCAATATTCTTATCAATATCAACAACATATTTTCCTTCAGGATGAACCTGGCGCATAACACAAAGATAAGAAAATATGCATATGGAAATTAATTATAGATGTATATGAAAGAGGGATAAAGAAGTATGAAAACTATCAACATTTCAAGTTGAATAAGTATTGGTAAGTGGATCCACAGAAAACTATAGAAACACTGCATCCTAATCATTGTGCGACGTGCAAGGCTTTTTCCTGGAGTTCTGACTGATATAGAGTAGAAATTAACAAGCTTCAGTAATTCTTTTTGATAAGGAATTAACAAACTTCAGTAATCATTCACATTTTTATGTGAGGGAGAATATTCTGCACTATAGCCTAGTATCTTTGCTCCTCAACCCAGCTTCTAAAATTTACTTTCGTCATCCTTCATTTTTGCATTACAATCCAAACACAAATAGCAGTAACAAAATTACTTTGGGTTACCAAAAGGTAGAGCAGATTAATAAACTCAATGAAGCAAAATCATTTCTGCCCATACCCTATGAATAAGTAATAATAGTAAAAGGTTCTCATCATCACCCTCTTCTAGGAGGTCATGTAAAAGCTACTTGATAACATTTATTTAGATCAAAATTAGAAACAGACAGCGGATGAGAATCTTAAAATATAAGTTGTTTATATTCATCATATAGAACACACACATGGAATGGCACGCTATCATTGTTTCATAATTGTTTAAATTCTCTCCAAGGAGAGGTGGAAGGCAAACAAATATTGAATGACATGCTTTAAAGTTTAATAAAAAGGTAGAAACATCTTTTAAAGCTTTGTTATTCGTTCAAATACTATCATGAGGCGTTGAAAGAGGGCAAATACAAGCAGCAATAAGATAACTTTTATTCAACACAACTATTAAAGAATTGAATTTGTCACCATCAATGCTGGAGGGAAGAAATAGAAATGAAAATTATGATGGACAGTCAGAAACAATAAACCAAAGGAGGATCAACATTGAGATAGAAACCCAAACAACTCATGAAGTGGGAAATAAGATCATTAAGTCAAGGAATAAGTTCCTGAGCATAATAACATATCAACGTTAAAACTTAAGCTGAAATGACCATTTATTGCCCCAGTCAACTCAAAAAACAATTACAACCTTTCATCTGTGACGATGGTCTTCAAAAGCATAATATGCTTTTAACTTGCTGTATAATTTAGAGCCTCATCTTTCATTGCAATCACATAAGCACTTAAAAAGTTTTGATATAACCATGTTTGTGAAGTCATCCCACAAAATGCTCCAAAAATGCAAGCTGTGTAGATAACTTCTTTTTTTTTTTTTTTTTTTTTTGTCGGTGAAATATGCATACATATGTGTATCTGTGTGCGTGCACTAACTAAGAGAATATGCATTTCAAGTCAACTATTTCCATAAATTTTAGTGTGATCACAGAAAATTCCCTCATTCCCGCCACCTAGGAAGACCTTCAGGGGCAAAAACTATTCCTTTTAGCAGAAAAAGAATGCAAATCAATTCGACAAAAAAAGAGCTATTTCATTCATCTACAAAAACAAGCACTAAGCTAGCAAATCGCTAGCAAGCAAGTCAACCACGCACATGAAACATAAATGGTTGTTGCTACATGCATTAGTAACGTAAACATCACCGCGAACAGTGCGCCGCTAAATGAACCAACTGCAACATTTCCCAAGGAAAAACTCACAGAAGTGAACCAAAAGCACATGAACCGCAAATGATTGTGGATATGCATTAGGAAAATAAACATTGACAGGAATATTTCTAATAAACCAAATGAATCCTTTGCCAAGGGAAAGCTCACAGAAGCTTCTGTAATATGAAAGCATGTGTTTGACAGATTTTATATGGTAGGACAAACACTTCGAATTTCACAGATAACAAGAAGTTTTTCCTTTTCTTGGATAAGTAAGAAAATAACAAGGTTTAGATGCATTACTTACTTTAACTAAAACTTTTGACTTCCCCATCACTTTAACAACTTCACCAACATATGATCCAGGCTCCTGAAGCAATTGCAATTCTTCCTTAAGCATTCTCACTGGGCATACACATAAAAGAAAACACGTCTTATGAGCCAAACAGAACACTGTTCCATTCATAGACTGTAAAATTCCAAATTACAACTCAAACGACAGGCATCAAAAAATCATCACACAAGGTCGGGTACA
>NC_031995.1:20205038-20226508 GCF_001879085.1 Nicotiana attenuata | reverse complement strand
CCACCCCCACCCCCCCAGGAAAAAAAGCTAAAGAAAGAAGTTTTGGGGTATTCGGGAAATACTAGGCAATTTAAACTAAAATATCAGAAGGGCAAAATAGAAAAAAGGATCTCTATAAAAGAGGAAAGAATAACAACTCATTCTTCTTGTTTAATCATCAGAATTAACTGGAAGTTTTTAGGGTCCATTAACACAGTGGAAGCAGTTAGCGTGCTAAAAATAGAAATTGTTGGCTTTAATTTGAAAATTCATAATATAATCACATAGCAATGCAGAATTTCTAAAGTACAGACATCTAGGTTTAATAAGGTTCCGGTTTCGAGAATTGGAATGAACCTTTGGAATTGAGCTCATTGCGTTGGGCTTCAAGTCGATTGAGATTGTGAGTCTTGAGCCGGACCTGAAGCTGGAGATCATGGATATGCTGCATATAATACTGTCTCAGCCCTTCTCCTGGCTTCGTTCCCTTTGCCGCCGAACAACAACTCCCCTCTCTCTCCATCTCCGTCCTCCTCTTGTCTACTTCCGCTGACGCCATTATATTCAATCAAAGCAGCGCTTCTGAATAGTTTGGAGCAAAAGTTTCTTAAATATCACTGCTTCTTTTCTTGTTCGAGGGGAAAACATTAACACTATGTTTGGATTATTGTTCCATCGTTTTATAATGTATCGTACTGTACCGTATTATATTGTATCATATTGTTTTATGAATATAATGTTCGGATAGATTGTATTGTTTGATGTTGTTAAATAACATTTTGCTGTTTGGTTTGATTATATTATACGGTAATGTAACTGATAATTTTACTAAAATATCCTCAATTGTTTTACATATTTAATTTATCAAGAATTACACATAAAAATTATTCAAGAAAACCCCTTTCTGCTAATTTATCACCAATTATGTCTTATATATAAATAAGCAATTAAATTCATGCAAATTCTATCGACATTAATTGAACAAGTTAATAATATTAAAAATAATAATAAGTACACTATATTCATAATTAGATGATAATAATAATAATAATAAAAAAAATATTAAGTAGACTCCATTCAGAATTTAGACCATAAGTAATATTTCCTAACAACATGACATATAATCCATAACATAAGTATATAGCATAAAAATTTTCTAAGAAAGTGACATATAATCCATAATGAAATACTCATATCCAATAAAATCCTTAACGGTTATACCATAAAATAATAACACTTTGCACACTTAAAAACAACCAATATCATAAAGCTAATTGGAGATAAAATAATTAGAATTGGAATTACAAACCAAAGTAGAAGAAATAATGAGACAAAAGTAAAACAAAATCTATACCTGAAGAGTATGGAAGCGGTAGAAGGAATAAACAAGTTTTTCACGTATGTAGGTTATGAGACTTCACCTATATATGTTATATTTGGGATGCTGACTTCACGTAGAATTCTATTATAGAATTATAGAATTATATGAGAAAGAGACTTTGCTATTATTTAAAATAAAAAAAGGTAAAGGGTAAAACAGAATTATAAAGTAATAAGTTAGGGCATAATTAGAAAGAAAAATAGGAAACAATCCCACCACACCAAATCAGTTGTTTCAAAAAGTAGGACTTTTCATTGTTCCGGAACAATGGATTTAACAATACAATACAACCAATTTTAACTAAACAATCAAAACAAACATTGTTCTGAAAAAACAATACAATACGATACAATGGGTAACAACCATCCAAACAAGCTGTAAGGGGTCGTTTGTAACAATAATTTGGGATAAAAATTTAGTATTGTATTATAAAAATAATAATACCAAAATAATTTATATTTATGATCTATCATGGGTGTTACTAATTCCAGGATAAGTTATTCAGAATAGTGAAATTGACAATAACAAAACTAATACAACATAACGACATACCAAATATCATCATATCTAATCTCATTATAACTAATCCAATCATATAAGTATTGTTTTCAACCCAAACGACTCCTAGGGTGAATTACAATCCCAACCTTGTATTTGCTTATTATCTAGTTTTTTTATATCTATATAAATTATAAAAAAGGGTTAGATTTACCCTTTTACTTCTATCATTCCTTGTACAAGGACAATAATAACAACAAATAATAATTCAGTAAAATTTGATTAGTGGAGTCTCGGGAGGATAGTGTGTACGCAGACCTCACCCCTACCCCGAAGAAGTAGAGAGGTTGTTGTCAAAAGACCCTCAGCTCAAGAAAACAAAAAGACAAAAGGAGACAATATTAGTATCACCACGGAAACCATAGGAAAAACAGGAACATGAAATTCAAAAGAAAGATGCAAAGCAAAAGCGATAGCTAGTAAAATAGGTCCTGCACGGAAAATCGAAATAGTAAGACACAACATTGTCACTAGCTATCTTAGACAAAAACCTATCAGACTAGTCTCACAGAGGTACGAAGTAGGACAAGACTCGACTACGTTATACTATTGGTCTAAATACACCTTTACAGTTACCAAAGTTTAATCAAACATCTCTATTCTAACGGCTGTCCATACCTGGACGCCTTGTGTGTATATATTAAAAATCCTTTTTCTATTTTTTCTTTTCTTATTAGTTTTCCTTTTTCTTCTTCTTTTTTTCCTTTTTTTTTTCTTCTTTCTTATTTTTCTCTAGTCTCAATGGAACCAACCCACTATTTCAGAGCTTCAACCGCGGGTTAGCTTCTTCCTCAAATTGTAAACAATCCAGCATTCAACAATAACTACCAACGATTTTTAGCTTCCAATTAGTAATTTCCAATAAGTTTTTAACACAAATGAACCACCACTTTGAATGTTATTCACACAAACAGTTCAAATCTCATAGATCAATCAGTTTGGAATTTTGAAATTTTCTTCAAAGTTTGAATAACAAATAATTATTTATCACTATTCTATATTTCACACAATACTTTTCAAATAAGTTTTATCGAGCAAGGGTAAACACTTCAATTTTCAAGTCCAAATTTATCACCCAAAGAACCACAACTTTAATTTCGAACTTTTGAGGAACCCAGCTCCTAAAACATTTTTGTCGTCACTTCAGTTACAAGATATTTAATCAGTGAATTAACAATATCACTACCTAATTCAATACCTTTTTTTTTATTTCACTCAACAAACCAAATCAGTTTTGGATCGAGTATCACAATCACACAAGGTGACTTCTTCCAACACCATTGTGGCCTAGGAAGATATAGTTGCTCATAGTTCGGGTGAGAAGCTGTCACGACCCAAAATCTCAATCATGGAGTCATGATGACACCTAACATCAGCTTGCTATGCAAGCCAACATTAGCATAACAACAAAACAGTTAAACCATAAAAGAGACATTTATAATAATTATCACGAACCAATTCTCATCTTAGTTCGTGATGGCGCCCAACAATGCTATTAGGCAAGCCAATGAGCATACCTCCAACTTAATTATCCTTTTTAGCCTTTAAAATCAGAAATTTCATTAAACAATTAGAATTTAAATCCAAAACCCATAGAAATATATGTATTTCTTTACCAAAATTTCGAGTACGAATAATACATAAAACGTAGTGATAATAACAATAAGTACAACTATGAACACCTACTAGAAACTCCCAAAACCCGGTGTAACAAGTAAATGAGCATATACTAGGGAGTACAATACTAATACAACATCTGCCTGGAATATAAAATAGACAGGATAAAATAAATGAATATGATGGAGACTCTGTCTGCCGCGGATCGTAACATGGAATGCAGTTCACGATAAAGTCCCCTCAGCTGTTGCGCCTATGCGCCAAAATCACCACCAAATGAACCTGTCTCAGTACTTGTACAATTAGTGCAGAAGTGTAGTATGAGTATGTAAATCAACGCGTACTCAGTAAATATCTAGCCTACCCCGAAGAAGTAGTGACGAGGGGTCGACATCGACACTTACTAGTGATCCAATAAATCAAGTACGATAAAAGTAGACAAATATGAAGCATGATAAGTAAAATAATGAAAACGGATATAGGTACATAATATGATCCTCAATTGAAGAGTAAACACGAAATTCTCAAGTACCGGATACTTCTTCAAATGGAATACATAATAGTCAACACCAACTAAGTGGTCACATCTCAAGTCAGGACTCCTAAGTACGCTAACTCTTTATCAAATATTTCGCACGATTTTGCCGAGGCGAATGGCCCAATCCCATAAGAGTAATGGCATGATTTCCTGTCGTGGCGTACGGCCGATCCCATAATAATCGTGTACACTGCCGAAGGTCGACCAACCCGAACCATAGATGCATCTCATAATACTGTTGAGGTCGTACAGCCCGATCCATAATAGTACAGTTGAGGCATTCAGCCCGATCCCACAGGAATAGTGAAACTTGACGGGTCACTGGCCCCACTCACGAATATATGTATGAGTTATGAAGTTTAAGAGACTTTTCGGATAATCCCGTACAACGCGGGAGAAATCTGTAAAAGAAAGTACAATTTCTACTGCTAATCAAGTAGCTTGCCAAATATCTAAAGTAGCAAGTTCGATACTTTATGCAAGTCTACTCTCACGCAAAAATGTAAACTAAAGCAAATAAACAGGCAAGAATAACTCAAATATTATAATTAAAGCATGGAGTGAGTCTAACTCTACCCGACCTAATCAGGAATTCTAGGTACGCAAGGACTCGTTACCTCATACATGCATAGCTCCCACAACATATAGCACGTAACAAATATAACACCTATGGGGTAAATTCTCCCTCACAAGGTTAGACAGGAGACTTGCCTTGCTCTGAAAGTTGATAACCGGCTCCAACGCCTCTCTAACACCTCAAATCGATGTCAAACGATATGAAACTAATCAAACAACGTGCAAACCATTCAAAATATACCCAAAGACTCGTAATTTAACAATTAGAAACAATTCACAACTCCACACGAAAAGTCAACCCCTGGGCTCTCGCGCACGAATTGTGAAAAATCTAGAAGATAAATATTACCCATAGTGCCACAAATTCAAATGCATAATTTATTTTAAATTTCATTTCTAATATCATGGTCAAAATCAAAAAATACAATTTCTAGGTTTTCTTCCAAAATTCCACATTTGCTACTAGTTTTCATATATATATATATATATATATATATATATATATATATATATATATATATATATATATATATATATATATGAGTAGGAATCACTTACCTTATGATAGATGATGAAAATGACTCTTCAAAATTGTCCCAAATCGCCTCAACAAGAGAGAAACTGAAATAAATGAGCACCCCCAAGCTCACTGTTATAAGCCTCTCATAGGCCCTTCATTGTGCTCGCAAGAAAACCAACACATTCGCGAAGGCCTGCCTTCCCCACAACTTCACGTTCACGAGCTAACCATCGCATTCGCGATTGACTAAATACCTCCAGCATCAATCCCCTCCTTCGCGTTCGCGGTAGACCTCCCGCGTTCGCGAAGGGCGAATCTGCCAGTCCGCTATCCTTCGTATTCGTGACTCCCTTGTCGCATTCGCGTAGGGTAAAAGCCCCCGGCCCCAATTTTTTCTTTGTGTTCGCGACGCCTTTGTTGAGTTCGCATAGCACAAATTCCCAACAGTCAAAATCCTTCATCGCGTGCTTCCCACTACGTTCGCGAAGAACAACACCGGATATCAGCACCAGCAAACACCCAAACTTGGTCCGAAACACATCCGAGGCCCTTGGGACCCCATCTAGTCATACAACCCAGTCCCAATACCTTATCCAAAGGCTCAAAACGCTTGAATAAAATCAAAATCACAAATCGTCGATCAAAATCCTTCTTATAACTTTCAAATCTTCAAACTTTGCCGAACGCGTCTGAATCCCACTTAATCATATCGGATCACGACCAAACTTCACGCACAAGTTCCAATCAATAAAATGAGCCTATCCAAGGTCCCTGAATATCGCCCAAAGTCCAATAACGCTAAAGTACTCTCTAAATCAAACTTAGTAAATTTCGAAACCTTCAAAATGCAAGCTTCCAATAATAAGCACCAAAATGCTCCCGGACCATCCGATACTCAACCCGAACATACGGCCAAGTCCGAAATCACCATATGAACTATAGGAACCTTCAAACCTGATTCCGAGGTCGTTTACTCAAAACTTAAACCTTGGTCAACTCTTCAAACTTAAAGCTTCCGAATTGAAAATTATCCTTCCAAATTAACTCTGAACTTCCCGAAAATTAAATCCGACTACATGTGCAGGTCATAATACATATAGTGAAGCTACACAAGGTCTCAAACCACTTAACTACATACTAGATCTCAAAACGACCGGTCGGTTCATATAATAATAAAGGGGTAAAATCGCATAAATGTATATTAGGTACAACCATCGCTGTCTAAAACTCTTCCCAGAATTTGGTGTCACAAGTACATAAGCCACTAACAACGCTAAATACAAGTCTGAAATGGAAATACAATATTGTCTGTTACAATAAACAATAGTAAGTCATGACTACACCCAACGCCAGTGTTAGGCAAGCCTACAAGTGTAACTACAGTTTGTTTACACCTTCTTAAAAAATTTAGTACGGAAGTTTTCTTCTTTTGAGAACACCTTAAACTAGATTTCATGCAACTACGACCAATCTCTTTAAACAAAATACCAATATAATAAGTACATACTCAGCGGTAGTAGAAATAACAAGTACAGCAGTACATAAGTGCTACAAAATCCCAAAATCCGGTGTCACAAGTACATGAGCAATCTAGAGAATATACAAAACTACTAAAACTACTGTCCGAAAGTGATAGACATGAATAGTAAAAAAGACAGAAGGAGACTCTGGTGCTGCGGATCGTAGCAAGGCAAGCAGCTCACCACTAATTCTCTGTAGATGATCGACTATGCGCCCGTGTGGCCACTGGTGGAACCTGTCTCAGTACTTGCACATCACTGCAGAAGTGTAGCGTGAGTACGAAAAATAATACATACTCAGTAAGTATCTAGTCTAACCTCAAAGAAGTAGTGACGAGGGGTCGACTTGACACTTACTAGAGGTCAATAATAGTACTATAAGTGCATAAAGTAGACATGATGAGCATACAACACGTATCAATGAAACAAATAAAAGCAGCTACAGTAAATACAACAAGAGTCCGCTTCACATCACCAACATCTCATAACTTGCCGTGAATGCACCAACTCAATTACCCAAACTGGAACCGTTTTGATTATTAAGCACGAAGTTGCCGAGGCGAACGGCCCGATCCCATAAGAATAGTGTTACCATCATACTACCGAGGCGAATAGCCCGATCCTATAAGAGTGATGTCATCACACTGCCGAAGCGAACGACCCGATCCCATAAGAGTATTGTTATCATACTGCCGAGGTGAATGGACCGATCCCAATAGAGTAGACAAATTTCCCTGACTCAAGGAAGTATTTGCGAGACGAGAAGACATGGATTTTCCACAGTTTATTAAGTATTCCCCAAATTCTCCAAAATAAGAAGGGCTAAGTCGATAATTGCAAATTTAGATCCCTAGTCTCAGCTCTAATCAAGACAATTAATACGCATGATAATTACAAAAGTACAAATTAAAAGCATGATGTAAATCGAAGTCTACCCGGACATATCATGGAATATAGCAACGCACGGACTCTCGTCACCTTGTGCATACGTAGTCCCCACACAAGTAACACACAACAATAATACTCTTAAGGGGATGAATTCCCTCTTACAAGGTTAGACAAGAGACTTACCTCGTTCCCAAGCTCACTTCTAGTCCACTAATCCACTTTAAAAGCCCCAAGTCGATGCCGAACAATCCGAAACTAGTCAAATATTATATAATTTAATCAATATATACTCAAGAGTTCATAATTTAGCTTTAGAGTCATAACCCAACCCAAATTGGAAGATTTTTAAAATTCGCCCTCGGGTCCACGTGCTCGGATTCCGGAAAATTTTTAAGATAAATATTACCCATAGCCTCACGAACTCAAATATATATAAAAAAAATTAATTCCATAACCAATTCCATGGTCAAATCCTACTTTTATCAAAACCCTAGGTTCTTCACAAATCCCATAAGTTTTCACAATTTTTCCATGTTTAATCTACCTAAAATCTGCATAATTAACTTGAAGATGGGTGGGAGTTACTTACCTTAGGAAATTGATGACAATCCCTCTCAAATTTGCTCTCCAAATCACCCAAGACCAAATGAAATGTGAGGAAAATGGCCTAAGTCTCGGATCAAAAGGACTCACAACCCAGCGATCTCCGCTTCTGCGAAGCTTGGGTCGCACTTGCGACGCCGCACCTGCGGGAAATCCATAACAGGTGCGGTCCTCACCAAGCTTGGCCAAGTCCGCTTCTGCTTAGAAGCATGAACACCTGCGCATTCGCTTCTGCGGAGATGGTCTGCATTTGCTCACTCGCTCATGCGGAGAAATGCCCGCTCCTGCGACCCCTAGCCTCTTTGACCTAGCCCGCACCTGCGACCACCTTCCTAACACCTGCAAGCTCGCAGGTGCGGTAGACCCTCTGCTTCTGCATCCACTAGCCGGCCTACTCCAGGCTGCTTCTGTGCTCGATGGGCCTCTTCTGCGAGGTCGCACTTATGGCCAAACCCACGCAGGTGCGAACGCACCAGAACTGAAGCACCAGCAGTTCCCCCATGTCCAATTCCGAGTCCGATTCCAATCTGTTTTGTATTCGGGCCCCCACGACCCCATCCAATTACACTCACACATCCAACAACATAAAATATACCCTCTTGCACGATCGAAATACCAAAATAACATCTACAATTACAAATCGGACGCCAAAATGCATGAATTTGACATGAAACTCAAAAACTTCTAAAAAAACATCTGCGCGTCCGATTCCTATCAAATCAACATGGAATGACGCTAAATTTTGCGTGCAAGTTATAAATCACCATGCGGAACTATTCCCAGGCTCGAAGTCCTAAAAGGACCTCGATAACACCAAAGTATACTCCAAACCAAACTTAAAGAACTTGGTAAACCTTCAATACGCTAACTTTCAATATTAAGCGCCGAAACGCTCTCAGGTCATCCGAAACCCGATCCGAACATACATCCAAGTACAAAGTCATCATACAAACCTATTGGGACCGTCAAATCCCGGTTCCTGGGTCATTTACTCAAAGCGTTGACTCAAGTCAAACTTAACCATTATAAGCTACTATTAAGGAACTAAGCCCGAACCCTTCCAAACCTAAACCAACCATCTCCACAAGTCATGAAACAGTAAAAGAACATACAAGGAGTCTTAATTAGGGGAACGGGGACCTAGAAGGCAAAATGACTGGTCGGGTCGTGACATTCTCCACCTCTTAAACAAATGTTCGTCCTCGAATGGGTCTAGAATCATACCTTGAGTGCTGAAAAGGTGTGGATATCTGCTCCTCATGTCCTCCTCGGCCTCCCAAGTTGTTTCCTCGATTGGTTAACCCCTCCACTAGACCTTCACCGCAGCAATCTTCTTGGACCTCAACTTGCGAACCTGTCAACAATGGCAACTGGCTCCTCTTCATAACACAAACTCTCATCTAACTGAATCGTGCTGTAATCTAGCACGTGCGACCTGTCCGCATGATACATCTAGAGCATAGACACACGGAAGACCGGATGAACTCCCGATAGACTGAGAGGCAAAGCAAGCTCATAAGCAACCTCCCCAACTCGCCTCAACACCTCAAATGAGCCAATAAACCTTGGGCTCAGCTTGCCCTTCTTCCCAAATCTCATGATTCCCTTCATCGGCGAAACTTTCAAGAGAACCTTCTCGGCCACCATAAATTATAAATCACGTACCTTCTGATCCGTGTAACTCTTTTGTCGGGACTGTGATGTGAAGAGTCGCTCCTGAATCAACTTTACCTTATCCAAGGCATCCTTCACCAAATCAGTACAATATAACTTAGCCTCGCCGGGCTCAAACTACCTGATGGGCGAACGACATCGCCGACCATATAAAGCCTCAAATGGATCCATCTCAATGCTAGACTGATAACTGTTATTGTAAGCAAACTCGGCCAAGGGCAAGAATCTATCACACTAACCCCTGAAGTAAATGGCACATGCTCTGAGTGTATCCTCCAAAATCAGAACTATCTGCTCCGATGGCCCGTCAGTCTGCAGATGAAAAGCTGTGCAAAGCTCTACTCGGGCACCCAACTCACTCTGTACTGCCCTCTACAGATGCGAAGTAAACTGAGGGCCTCTATTTGATATGATGGAAATAGGCACATCATGCAACCGGGCAATCACCTGAATGTAAATATGGGCCAACCTCTCTGAAGAGTAAGTAGTCACCATCGGAATAAAATGTGCCGACTTGGTGAACCTGTCAAGAATGACCCAAACGGCATCAAACTTCCTTAACGTCCACGGGAACCCAACAACAAAGTCCATAGTGATGCGCCCCCACTTCCATTCTGGTATAACCATCTGCTGAAGGAGGCCACCTGGCCTCTGGTGCTCATACTTGACCTGCTGGTAGTTTAGACATCTCGCCACATACTCAACTATGTCCTTCTTCATCCGCTGCCACCAATAATGCTGCCTTAGGTCGCGATACATCTTCGTAGCCCCTGGATGAATAGAATACCGAGAAATATGCGCCTCTTCTAGAATCTTCTCCCTCAAGCCATCAACATTAGGAACATATAGGCGACCCTGAAGCTGCAGAACACCATCATCTCCGATAGTAACCTCCTTGGCACCACCCTGTAGTACCATCTCTTTGAAAACCAACAAATGCGGATCATCGTACTAACGAGCCTTGATCCGCTCAAGTAATGAAGACTGATCCACTACGCATGCAAGAACTCGACTGAGCTTAGAAATATCCAACCTCACAACTCTGTTAGCTAGGGATTGAATGTCCAAAGACAATGTCCTCTCCTCCGCTGAAATAAATGCCAAACTACATACTCTCAGCCTTTCTACTTAAGGCATCTGCAACCACATTCGCCTTGCCCGGATGATAGAAGATGGTAATATCATAGTCCTTTAGTAACTCAAGCCACATGCGCAGCCTCAAATTAGGATCCCTCTGTTTGAACGAATGTTGCAAGCTGCGATAATCGGTGTTAACCTCACAGGACACCCCATAAAGATAATGCCTCCAGATTTTGAGAGCATGAACTATCGCGGCCAACTCCAAATTATGCACGGGGTAATTCTTCTCGTGGGGCTTCAGCTGACATAAAGCATATGCAATAACTCACCCCTCCTACATTAATAGACAACCCAGGCCAACACGTGAAGCATCGCAACATACCGTATACATCCCTGAACCAGAAGGCAACACTAAAGTTGGTGCTGTAGTCAAAGTTGCCTTGAGCTTCTAAAAGCTCGCCTCACAATCATCGGACCATCTGAACGGAGCACCCTTCTAGTTCAATCTAGTCAAGGGTGCTGCAATAGAGTAGAAACCCTCCACGAACTGAGGATAATACCAAGCTAACCCCAAGAAACTCCTGATCTCGGTCGCCGTGGTAGGACGAGGCCAACCCTGGACTGCCTCAATCTTCCTAGGATCTACCTTGATGCCCTCACCTGATACAACATGCCCCAAGAAAGCCACGAAATCCAGCCAGAACTCATGATTGGAGAACTTAGCATAAAGCTTCTGTTCCCGCAAGGTCTGAAGCACTAATCTCAAATGCTGCTCGTGCTCCTCCATACTACGCAAATAGATCAATATAACATCAATGAAGACAATGATAAATGGATCAAGATACGGCCTGAACACTCAGTTCATAAAATCCATAACGGCCCCAGGGCATTAGTCAAGCCAAGGGACATCACCAAAAACTCATAGTGACCATATCTAGTCCTGAAGGCCGTCTTCGGAATATCCGAAGCATGAATCTTCATCTCATGATACCCAGATCTCAAGTCGAACTTAGAGAATACCCTAGTACCCTGCAACTAGTTAAACAAATCATCAATACGTGGCAACGAGTACTTGTTCTTGATGGTGACTTTGTTCACTGGCACTAATCAATGCACATCCGCATACTCCCATCCTTCTTCTTCACAAAAAACACCGGTGCGCCCCAAGGCAACACACTAATTCTAGTGAACCCTTTCTCAAGCAACTCCTGAAGATACTCCTTTAACTCTCTCAGCTCCTTGAGCTATACGATAAGGCAAAGTAGAAATGGGCTGGGTTCCCGGCACTAGTCAATGTCCTCATTTTCAAGAATGGCCTCCAACATGAGCATCATTTTCTCATTTTCTCATTTGAGAGTTCTTCTTGGTTTTGATCAAGTGCCAAGGATGGATTTTCAACTTCAACCTCCAAGGAAGATTCTTGGCTATCATTAACTTCCAAGGCTTTTTGAACCTCTAAAGCTTCAAGCATTTCTTCCATTTGCAAGCTCAACCTTTCAAGTGCCAAGTCATCTTGGAGACTATTTTGCAAAAGCTCCTCCAAGGCATTTTGCTCTTTGTTTCCTCCTTCAATTAGGATTCTAACATGAGCTTTAACTCTCCATTTTGACCATGCTCAACTTCTTCCATTTCCATAGCCCTCTCATTTTCATCACAAAAAGTAGAATCATCATAGCGGGGGCTTGGGGAAGGGAAGGACAAATAAGCACAATAGCCCCAATGACCATTTTGACGACCACACTTATCAAAAATACCCCACTCATGGGTTTAAGATTGTGCGCACAATCCCACCCCCGGGAGAATTTAAACAATTTTTCCATGAGTGTGTGTCACGACCCCAGTTCACCCTCCATGAACATGTCGTGATGGCACCTAGTTCCTACAACTAGGTAAGCCTAATAGTGCGGAACAAACTAACTCAATCTTAGAAAAACAACTAATTTAGACTGAATAACTGAATGAAATATGTATATAACTGCCATTCGGCATATACAACTCATAATAAGTGCGGAAGTCAAAATCTCAACCCAAAACCCGGAAACTCACGGGAACCACAGGCTATCAGAAACATAGTACACTGCCCTAATTCCAGAATATCTAAACAACTGAGAGAAAAGAAATAAATTAAATACTAAAGCTGGAACAGAATAGAGACTCTTGGTCTGCGGACGCGGCAGATATACCTCGAAGTCTCCGTGTATCTCCTCGCCTCAAGGATAGTGTGCCTGAGTAGAGGTACCTGGATGATCTGCACATGAAAAAAAACATGCGCAGGAAGGGCATGAGTACACCACAGCGGTACTCAGTAAGTGCCAAGCCTAACCTCGGTTGGGTAGTGACGAGGAAGGTCAGGGCCCTACTGAGATAAAATATAATAATAAATCAACAGTATGAAAATCTAATAGTAATAATGAGTACAACAGTGAGATAAGAAAGGTCAAGTAAGACGATAACATCTACACAAGGAAACAGAGTAAACACGGAATATGTACCGCTTAATACCAATGATAACAAGAGGATCTCCCAGGATACCGTTCTGTAGTCCTTTCCTTTTCAACTGTCCAGTGGGTCTCTCGGAATACCGTCCCGTAGACCATCATATATGTAAATCCGAAGGATCTCCCGGGATACCTTCCCGTAGTCCAATCATCAATGTGCAGGGGGATCTATCGGGAATCTAACCCGCAGTCCCAAAGTAAAAGTGCAGGGGGATCTACCGGGAATTGAAACCGTAGTCCCGAAGTAAACAGACAAGGGGGGGGGGGGGGGAGCTACCGGAATCCCACATCCGTAGTCCCAATATAAAAGCGCAACCACAACCAGAATGTTCACAGAAATGAAGCACAAAAGACAAGCAACATGTAGTACTGGCCTAGCATGCTTCACATAGTGCAGTTAAGGCAACTTAAGCTATTAGACAAGTTAAATCAACTAAACATGCTTTCCTAATCTAGCACAGGCTATAATTGCAAGTAGAATAAAGCAAATATGAAAGGAACTCAATCGCAATATCTTAAGTAAAAACCGGATTTTCAATAATTGGCTCAAGTACACGCTCGTCACCTCGCGTACAAGGCTCTCAAATACCAAATAACAAAATCCTAAGGGGAAAGGTCCCCTACACAAGGTTAGACAAGCCACTTACCTCGAACCGGCTCAATATCAACTAGAAACCATGCCCTTGCCACGAGTATCCGACTCCAAATGGCCCAAATCTGTTCAATTCAATTACACATTGTAAATAACATCACAAACAACTGGTTTTGCTATTTAATTCAAAGCTACAGCGTGAAATTAGGTGAAATGACCAAAATGCCCTTTAGGACAACGCCTCGGAATCGAATAATTTTCACATTTTCAGAACCCTCGTACTCTCACGAGTCTAACCATATAAAAATCTCCCAAATTGGAGGTCAAATGCCCACTCAAAACTCAATGGTTTAGCCTATGAAGTTTTACCCCAAATTCTTCCAATTTTGATCCCAAATTCGAATTTTAATGATGGATTTAACTACAAAATGATGATATATAACTGGAAGGGATTAAAGAAACGTTACCCAATGATCTCCTCTTCAAAACCCTCTGAAAATCGCCCTTACCCGAGCTCAAATTGATTTTTCTAACTTATGAAATTAAACCCTCGAAATTTCTATATCTGCACAGGTATTTCCACTTCTGCGGACAAGGGACCGCATCTGCGGTCCCGCTTCTGCGGCCAATTTACCGCTTCTGCGGTTTTTCATTAAATTCCAGGCTTCCGCTTCTGCGGTATTAAACCGCACCTGCGGTTGCCGCTTCTGCGATACACTTACCGCTTCTGCGGTTTCACACAAGGGCCCAGGGCCGCATCTGCGATAGGGGCCTCGCAGGTGCGTAACCGCATCTGCGGTAGGTCTTCCGCACCTGCAGAAAAAGCTGAGGGAGCCCAATTCCGCTCTTGCGATGATCAGGCCGCTTCTGCGGCTCCGCACCTGCGGAACCCAAACCGCAGGTGCGGTTATGACAGGTACCAGCAGTCTTCAGCAACTCTTCAATTCCAAAAACCTTCAGTCAACCATCCGAATTCATCCCGAGGCCCCCGGGACCTCAACCAAAAGCACCAATAATACCTAATACCTCATTCAAACTTGTACCAATCCTTAAACCACCTAAAACAATGTCGGAAACTCGATAAATTCAAGGATTTGAGCCTAAGAACTTCAAATTCCATCAAAATACATTTTCGATCAAAAACCGAACCAAAACACGTCCGAATGACCTGAAATTTTGCAGACACATCCCAAATGACATGACGGAGCTACTGCAACTCTTGGAAATCCGATCCGACCCTCGGATCAAAAACTCACTATCGGACCGGAAACTTCAAAAATTCAACCTTCGGCATTTCAAGCCTAATTGAGCTACGAACTTCCAAAATACACTCCAAACACGCTCCCAACCCTGAAATCACCTAACGGAGCTAAGGGAACCATCGGATTTCTATTCCGAGGTCGTCTTCACACTGTTCTGACTACGGACCACTTTTCAACACTTAAGCTCTCATTTAGGGACTAAGTTCCCCAAAACTCTCTGAAACTCTACACCGAACGTCTCGGCAAACCAAAATAGCAGAATGAATTTAGGGGGGAGCAGTTAATAGGGGATCGGGGCGTTAATTCTTAAGACGACCGGTCGGGTCGTCACATCCTCCTACACTTAAACATTCGTTCATCCTCGAACGAGCATAGAGAACATACCTGAAGTAGTGAAAAGATGAGGGTACTGGCTGCGCATATCCTTCTCGGTCTCCCAGGTCGCCTCCTCGGCCGGCTGACCCCGCCACTGAACCTTCACTGAAGCTATGTTCTTTGACCTCAACTTTCTGATCTGCCTGTCCAGTATAGCCACTGGCTCCTCAACATAGGATAGATCCTTGTCCAACTGGACTGAACTGAAATCCAACACGTGCGACGGATCACCGTGATACCTCCGGAGCATCGAAACATGAAATATCGGATGAACTCCGGCCAAACTGGGAGGTAAGGCAAGCTCATAGGCAACCTCCCCAACTCGCCTCAAGATCTCAAAAGGGCCAATAAACCTCGGACTCAACTTTCCTTTCTTCCCAAACCTCATGACGCCCTTCATAGGCGAAACCCGAAGCAGAACCCGCTCACCAACCATATATGAGACATCACGAACCTTCCTGTCCGCGTAACTCTTCTGTCTGGACCGGGCTGTACGGAGTCTATCCTGAATCATCTTAACCTTCTCCAACGCATCCTGAACCAACTCTGTGCCCAATAGCCTGGCCTCACCCGGCTCAAACCAAGCCACCGAAGATCTATACCTCCTACCATATAACACCTCATACGGCGCCATCTGAATGCTGGACTGATAGCTGTTGTTGTAAGAAAGCTCCGCCAATGGCAAGAAATGGTCCCAAGACCCTCCAAACTCAATCACACACGCACGTAGCATATCCTCAAGAATCTGAATAGTGCGCTCGGACTGTCCGTCCATCTGGGGATGAAATGATGTGCTCAACTCCACCCGAGTACCTAACTCCTGCTGTACGGCTCTCCAGAACCGCGATGTAAACTGAGTACCTCTGTCTAAAATGATAGAAACTGGAATACCATGCAGACGGACGATCTCCCGAATATAAATCTTTGCCAACCGCTCCGATGAATAAGTGGTACACACAGGAATAAAATGAGTGGACTTGGTCAGCCGATCCACAATAACCCAAATGGAATCAAACTTCTTCAAGGTCCATGGGAGTCCCGATACAAAGTCCATGGTGATGCGCTCCCATTTCCACTCCAGAATCTCTATCTGCTGAAGCAACCCACCCGGGCGCTGGTGCTCATACTTCACCTGCTAGTAGTTGAGGCACCTAGACACATAACCAACTATATCTTTCTTCATTCGCCTCCACCAGTAGTGCTGCCTCAAGTCCTGATACATCTTCGCGGCACCCGGATGGATGGAATACCGCGAACTATAGGCCTCTGCTAGAATAACTCTCGAAGACCATCAACATTGGGCACACAAATCCGGCCCTGCATCCTCAATACTCCGTCGTCTCCAATGGTCACATCCTTGGCATCTCCACGCTGAACCTTGTCCTTAAGGACAGGTAAATGAGGGTCCTCATACTGCTGCTCCCTGATATGATCAAATAAGGAAGACCAGGAAACCACACAAGCTAGAACCCGACTGGGCTCTGAAAGATCCAATCTCACAAACTGACTGGCTAAGGCCTGAACGTCCATCGCTATAGGCCTCTCTGAAGCTGGTAAATATGCCAAACTCCCCAAACTCTTCGCCCGGCGACTCAAGGCATCCGCCACCACATTGGCCTTGCCTAGGTGATACAGGATAGTGATGTCATAATCCTTCAGCAGCTCTAACCTTCTGCTCTGATGCATGTTAAGATCCTATTGCTTGAGTAAGTGCTACAAAACTGCGATGGTCAGTATAGATCTCACAGGGCACGCGCGTACAAATAATGACGCCAAATCTTTAAGGCATGAACAATGGCAGCTAACTCAAGGTCGTGGATATGGTAATTCTTCTCATGTATCTTCAACTGTCGGGACGCATAGGCAATCACCCTATCGTCCTGCATCAACACCGCTCCAAGGCCAACTCTCGAGGCGTCACAATAGACAGTATAAGACCCCGAACTGGTAGGCAACATCAAGATTGGGGCTGTAGTCAAAGCTGTCTTTAGCTTCTGAAAGCTCGCCTCACCCTCCTCTGTCCACTGAAATAGGGCACCCTTCTGGGTCAATCTAGTCATAGGGGAAGCAATCAATGAAAATCCCTCCATGAAGCGACGGTAGTAGCCCGCCAAGCCAAGGAAACTGCGAATCTCTGTAGCTGAGGACGGCCTGGGCCAACTCTGCACGGCCTCTATCTTCCTCGGATCCACCCGAATACCCTCACTCGAAATCTCATGGCCTAAGAATGCCACAGAACTCAGCCAAAACTCACATTTTGAGAACTTTGCATATAACTTCTTCTACCTCAAGGTCTGAAGCGCGGTCGTCAGGTGCTGCTCATGATCTTCCCGAGTCCGAGAATACACCAGAATATCATCAATAAAAGCAATGACGAACGAGTCCAGATATGGCCTGAATACACTGTGCTTCAAATGCATGAAAGCTGCTGGGGCATTGGTTAGCCCAAATGACATAACAAGGAACTCGTAATGACCATACCGAGTCCTGAAGGCAGTCTTCGGGATATCTGGCTCCCGAATCTTCAACTGATGGTAACCTGAGCGCAAGTCAATCTTAGAAAACACCTGTGCTCCCTGAAGCTGGTCAAACAGATCATCAATACGAGGCAAAGGATAACGGTTCTTCACTGTAACCTTGTTCAACTGACGGTAATCAATACACATACGCATAGAACCATCCTTTTTCTTCACAAACAAGACAGGAGCACCCCACAGTGAAACACTGGGTCGAATAAAACCCTTACCAAGCAATTCCTGCAACTGATCCTTCAACTCCTTCAACTTAGGAGGAGCCATACGATACGGGGGAATGGAAATGGGCTGAGTGCCCGGAAACAGATCAATGCCAAAATCAATGCATGTATCGGGCGACATGCCCGGAAGATCAGCTGGAAATACATCGGGATAGTCCCGTACCACTGGAACCGAATCAACAGAAGGGGTATCAACACTAACATCTCTCACATAAGCCAAATACGCGGCACACCCCTTCTCAACCATGCGCTGAGCTTTCAGAAAAGAGATGACTCTACTGGGAGTGTGGTCTAAAGTACCACTCCACTCAATACGCGGGATACCTGGCATAGCCAGCGTCACGGTCTTGGCGTGACAATCAAGAATAGCAAAATGGGGCGACAACCAGTTCATGCCCAGAATAATGTCAAAATCCACCATACCGAGTAACAATAAATCTGCTCTGGTCTCAAAACCACGAATAGTAACCAAACATGACCGATAAATGCGGTCCACAACAAGAGAATCTCCCACAGGAGTAGAAACATAAACGGGGGCACTCAAAGAATCCCGAGGCACACCCAAATGCGGAGCAAAGTAAGAAGACACATAAGAATAAGTAGAGCCCGGATCAAATAGAACTGATGCCTCTCTGTGACAAACCAGTATAATACCTGTAATGACGGAGTCGGAGGCAACAGCCTCAGTACGAGCAGGAATAGCATAATATCTGGCCCGGCCCCTCTCTTGAGGGCGACCTTTATCTCCCCGACCTCCGCCCCTAGCCGGCTGGGCAGGTGGGGTAGCAGCTGGAGCTGTGATCATGGCCTGAGAACTCTAAGGAGCAAGCTGTGGCTGCAGTCTGTGAAGATGCACCCCTACCAAGTCCGGGGGCAGTCCCTAACCATGTGGCGTGTATCACCACACTCGAAAAAGCTCGGGGAGGGCGCGGTGGCTGTGACTGACTAGGGCCAGGTCTGCTGGACTGACCTCTAGAAGCACCCCGCGTAGGAGGTGCGCTAGAAACTGGAGGTGCATAGTAAGGCTCCTGAGGTGTAGGTGGAGCTGGAGCACTGCCGGCTGCTGGAAGAGCTGAGTGAATAGGGCGACCCGCATAACCTCTGCCATAACGACCTGCTCATGGGGTACGGGCACCAGAGTAGTGACCCGACTCTCGAGACCTCTTGGCCTCCCTCTCCCCTTGCTCCCTGGCGAGCATACCCTCAATCCTCCTAGCAATGCTCACTACCTGCTGATAAGGAATGTCCATATCCAACTCTCGAGCCATGCTAGATCTGATGGGTGGAATAAGGCCCTCAATGAACCTGCGAACTCTCTCTCGAACGGTAGTAACCAAAGCCGGTGCATGCCTGGCCAATCTGGTATAACGGATAGCATACTCTAAAACGGTCATAGCACCCTGGCGCAAATGCTCAAACTCTGCGTGCCATGCGTCCCTGAGACTTTGGGGGACGAACTCTCTCATGAACATATCCGAGAACTTGGTCCAAGTCAGTGAAGCAGCCTCGACTGGACTGTCTATCTCATAAGTGTGCCACCAATCATAGGCGGCTCCCTGAAGCTGAAAAGCAGTGAAAGAAACCCCGCTGGACTCCACTATGCCCATAGTGCGAAGAATACGATGACACTCCTCTAGAAATCCCAAGGCATCGTCTCATGCTAATCCACTGAACACTGGGGGATCATACTTCTTGAACCTCTCAAGTCTCCGCTGCTCGTCCTCTGAAGCAGCTGACCCATCCTTGGGCTGATTTGGCGCTGCACGCGGTGCTGGAATAATCTCGGGAGCCTGCTCAACCTGCACTCGCTGCTCAAGAGTGCGGACGGCGGGAGTGTGTGCTCCTCCCCCAGCCTGGGATGTGGCTGCAGCAAGGGGAAGCAACCCTGCCTGAGCAAAGGTGGTGTACATGCTCATGAACTGAGCCAAAGTCTCCTGGAGCGCTGGAGTAGTAGTGGCAGTAGTAGGTGTGCCAGGTGCCTGGGCTCCGGCTGGATCTGCTGGTGGTACCTCGGCGGCAGCTCGCGCAGATGCTCTGGCTGCACCACGTGCGCGTCCTCGACCTCTCCCCTGGCCTCGGCCTCTGACGGCTGCAGTAGGGGGCGCGGGTGCCTGATCATCTCGAGTGGCAAGTGTCCTCACCATCTGTGAGAGAATAGAATTCAGAAGTTTAGAATTGATGTCCAAAAATATCGCACGACAAGGAATTCAATGAAATGAAGATTTTTCCTAAACAGTTACATAGCCTCTCGTAGATAAGTACAGACGTCTCCGTACCGATCAGCGTGACTCTAATAAACCGACATGTGTTCCGTGACTCCTATGAACCTAGAGCTCTGATACCAACTTGTCACGACCCCAGTTCACCCTCCATGAACATGTCGCGATGGCACCTAGTTCCTACAACTAGGTAAGCCTAACAGTGCGGAACAAATTAACTCAATCTTAGAAAAACAACTAATTTAGACTAAATAACTGAGAGAAATATGTATATAACTGCCATTCGGCATATACAACTCATAATAAGTTTGGAAGTCAAAATCTCAACCCAAAACCCGAAAACTCACGGGAACCACAGGTTATCAGAAACATAGTACACTGCTCTAATTCCAGAATATCTAAACAACTGAGAGAAAAGAAATAAACTAAATACTAAAGCTGGAACAGAATAAAGACTCCTGGTCTGCGGACGCGACAGATATACCTCGAAGTCTCCGTGTATCTCCTCGCCTCAAGGATAGTGTGCCTGAGTAGAGGTACCTGGATGATCTACACATGAAAAAAAAACATGCGCAGGAAGGGCATGAGTACACCACAGCGGTACTCAGTAAGTGCCAAGCCTAACCTCGGTTGGGTAGTGACGAGGATGGTCAGGGCCCTACTGAGATAAAATATAATAATAAATCAACAGTATGAAAATCTAACAGTAATAATGAGTACAGCAGTGAGATAAGACAGGTCAAGTAAGACGATAACATCTACACAAGGAAACAGAGTAAACACGGAATATGTACTGCTCAATACCAATGATAACAAGAGGATCTCCCAGGATACC
>NC_031995.1:20198381-20204381 GCF_001879085.1 Nicotiana attenuata | reverse complement strand
GAATCGTATAATTTTCACATTTTCAGAACCCTCGTACTCTCACGAGTCTAACCATATAAAAATCTCCCAAATCGGAGGTCAAATGCCCACTCAAAACTCAATGGTTTAGCCTATGAAGTTTTACCCCAAATTCCTCCAATTTTGATCCCAAATTCGAATTTTAATGATGGATTTAACTACAAAATGATGAAATATAACTGGAAGGGATTAAAGAAACGTTAACCAATAATCTAATCTTCAAAACCCTCTGAAAATCGCCCTTACCCGAGCTCAAATTAATTTTTCTAACTTATGAAATCAAACCCTCGAAATTTCTATATCTGCACAGGTATTTCCGCTTCTGCGGACAAGGGACCGCATCTGCGGTCCCGCTTCTGCGGCCAATTTACCGCTTCTGCGGTTTTTCATTAAATTCCAGGCTTCCGCTTCTGCAATATTAAACCGCACCTGCGGTTGCCGCTTCTGCGATACACTTACCGCTTCTGCGGTTTCACACAAGAGCCCAGGGCCGCATCTGCGATAGGGGCCTCGCAGGTGCGTAACCGTATCTGCGGTAGGTCTTCCGCACCTGCGAAAAAAGCTGAGGGAGCCTAATTCCGTTCCTGCGATGATCAGGCCGCTTCTGCGGCTCCGCACCTGCGGAACCCAAACCGCAGGTGCGGTTATGACAGGTACCAGCAGTCTTGAGCAACTCTTCAATTCCAAAAACCTTCCGTCAACCATCCGAATTCATCCCGAGGCCCCTGGGACCTCAACCAAAAGCACCAATAACACCTAATACCTCATTCAAACTTGTACCAATCCTTAAACCACCTAAAACAACGTCGGAAACTCGATAAATTCAAGGATTTGAGCCTATGAACTTCAAATTCCATCAAAATACATTTTCGATCAAAAACCTAACCAAAACACGCCCGAATGACCTGAAACTTTGCACACACATCCCAAATGACATGACGAAGCTACTGCAACTCTTGGAATTCCAGTCCGACCCTCGGATCAAAAACTCACTATCGGACCGGAAACTTCAAAAATTCAACCTTCGGCATTTCAAGCCTAAATGAGCTACGAACTTCCAAAATACATTCCGAACACGCTCCCAACCCCGAAATCACCTAACGGAGCTAACGGAACCATCGGATTTTCATTTCGAGGTCGTCTTCACACTGTTCTGACTACGGACCACTTTTCAACACTTAAGCTCTCATTTAGGGACTAAGTGCCCCAAAACTCTCCGAAACTCTACACCGAACGTCCCGGCAAACCAAAATAGCAGAATGAATTTAGAGAGTAGCACTTAATAGGGGATCGGGGTGTTAATTCTTTAGACGACCGGCCGGGTCGTCACAGTGTGGTCCTTCACAATAAGGACAAGGGTCATCAAAGTATGAACAACTACCATCCGACCAATTTTCATTATATGATGTCATTTTCAAAACTAATAAAATAAACAAGAAACAAACAATAAAAATAGACCAAGGTAAGAAAAATTAATTACACAAATATTCACAAGTTTGGACCAAAGCACTTGCGCTTATTTCTCAAACAACCTAAATTACGCCAAATTGTTCTCCGACAACGGCGCCAATATTTGATACGCTAAAATTACATTTTAATTAAATAGTGTAAGGCGGTCGGTGTCAAATATAATAACCCAACAAGGTTGAGGTCGAATTATAGGGAATAGGCGTGAAAAGATTACTTGAATAGTGTGGAACTTTACTTAGGTCGTAATTCTATTCCTTTAACGTAACAAGCGAATGATATAGTTGTGAATTAGGAAGATAGCTAATTTTGTTATGAGAATGTAAATAATTTGATTAAGGAAACCAAGGTTGTGTCCCCATTAATGAAATGTAATGCTATCGGTGTTAATACTATATATTTCTAACGGAAGGTCCTTTTGATATGCAAATGGTTCATAAATGACTACCCAATATTTTCCAATAGTTGAGTAGTATATTCTCTTTATGATTTTTTCCAAATATAAAAGAGTTGCAATTTAATGACAACCAATTTATGCCAAGTAGAACCCACTTATTCCTAAGTGATTCTATTAAACAAGATTTAAAGTCTTGAGTTCTTGATATTCAATTCTACTAAACCCTAACCCACTTTTCCAAGTAAAGAAAGAGTAAAATGGAATAGATTAATGTTTGCAACCACCAACCATAAATAAAGAACAAGAATTGAATAAATATCAACCAACCATTAAATTTATATTCAATGTTAAACACCCATTAACATTACACCCATCTAGGGTCCACAACCTTAGTATTTAAAACTAGTTACTCATGCTAAAATACAAGAACAGAGTATTTAATAAAGTAATAAAGCTTACAAAAGTGCAGATTCCTTCTTCACAAGCTTCCAAATTAATGGAGTATTCAATGCTCTCTATGTAGGACCTTTTTCAGACTTTCTTCTTTTCAACGTCTTTTTGACTCGTTTTCACTTGGTTTCTTCATGGTCACTTCCAAATCAAAAGAGCCTATAAAATAGAAGTAAATGACATTAAACACATGATTTTATCACTCAATCATAACAAAACTTAAAAACAAGATAAGTTGGTAAAATACCAACTTATCAGCAGGCGGTGTGGTAGCTAGTTCGGTAAGCATGGGCCGATAGTCCTGCTGCTCAGCCTTGCCCTGAAGTCTTGGACAAAATCTCTTCACGTGGCCAAGATCCTGGCACTCAAAACAACCCCTCGGAACGGTGGACTACTGACCCAAAGTCTGACCCTGATGGTCTGAATACCCACTGTAGGAACCCTGAATAGCTAGCGGGCGGTAAGTACTCTCTAGAATAGCACTGAAATAGGATTGTGCTGGAGCACTCCGAGCAGGCAGTGGTGCTGACTGCATGGGCCTGCTGGACTGACCCCTCACGAACTGACCTCTGCCCAGGGGAGACACTGAATTCTCCAAACTACTGGGGCCGCTTGTCCCTCGGTGCAAACTCTCACTGCGGTTGCGAATATGCTCGATCCTCTGAGCTATATCCATAACCTGAAGAAAAAGAAGTCCTTATCTCTGCCTCACGGGCCATGGGTACTTGAATCTCAAGATGCAGACCTGCAATGAACCTTCACACCCTTTCTTTGTCTGTGGGGAGTATGATAGTTGCATAGAGAGACAAGTTAGTGAATCTCGCTTCATAGTCGGTGACCGACATGTGACCATAACAGAGTCGCTCAAACTGACCTCGAAGCTCCTCTCCCTCGAAAAGTGGTATGTACTTCTCCAAGAAAAAATGTGTAAACTGATCCTAAGTCAAGGGAGGTGAACCTGCTGGCCTGGTAAAAAGATAAGTCTGCCGCCATCTACGGGCCTTGCCGTTAAACTGAAACTGGTGAAGTCCACCCCGTTGGAGTTCAAAATACCCATTTTACGGAGCCTATCTTTGCACTAGTCAATGAAATCCTGGGGGTCCTCTGACCGCTTACCCCCAAAGGTAGGGGGCGAAGCCTAGTCCATCTATCCAACCACTTTTACTGATCATCGGTCGCGACTGGTACAGCCTCTGGCATAGTCGATGGAACAGGCTGAGCTCCGCTCGTAGGTAATCCACCTCAGGTCTGATAAACGGCAGCAGCGTGCCTTGGAACCTGAGCGGTAGAGGTCAGTGCTCCCATTCTCGCATGAGAAATGGTAGGGTCAACTGGAATATACCAGCCTCCATCATAGAGTCCATGAACCACAGCATACAACCGATGACCTCCTGGAATCCCAGTGTAATCATGAAATCTGCTAGGGCCGGCACAGCTGCAGGTGTCTCATCCTGCTCCTCAACAACAGGATCCTCCACTGGATCCACATGTGGCATAGCAGGAGCAACCCTAGGGCGCCCTCGTCCTTTAGCTAGAGCTGGATCCTTCCCCCAGCCTCTGCCTCGGCCTCTAGTAATGGGGGGAGCAGCCCCTCTACCGCTTGGTATATCCGCCGCGCGTGTTCTCACCATCTGTGAAAGATCAATAGAAAGACACTTAGTATAATATCAACTGCATGATAGGAGATGAAGAAAGAGAAGTTTCCTAACACCCTATAGCCTCTTGAAGATAAGCAAAAAACGTCTCCGCACCGATCCGCAAGACTTTACTAGGCTTGCTCATGACTCGTGAGACCTATCTGAACCTAAAGCTTTGATACCAAGTTGCTGTAAGCACGTGATTTTGCCCTATATGAATTATTCCCAAAAATTCAAACAAAATGATTTTCTTTCATTATTTTACAATTTTGTGAATTTTGTGTTATTTTGTGTTAATTGTTTGCATTTTTATTTGTGCTTTTTAATTCATATAAAAAATATAAAAAATACGCTTGACATTTGCATTTAGAATCTAATTTCATATTTTAGGATTATTTAGTGGTTAAGTTGTTTTTAGAACAAAATATAAAGAAAATAACAAAAATAGTCTGCTTTTGCATTTTTAATTGTTAATTGTTGAAATTGTCACGAAATAGATTTTAAACAATTTTAGGAATTAATTAGCTTAATTTTGGAAATAAATTAGGTTTCATTTTAATTTTTTTCATTTTAATAAAATCAGGAAAAATACAAAATGAAATACAGAAATAAATAAAAGAAATTAAAAAGGAGAAAACAAAAGAAACTAAATTAAAAAAAAGATGTCTTAATAAGAATACCGAATTGGGCCATTTTTACTCATTTCTGCCTAGCCCAAGCCAAAACCCCAAACCCACTTCAAATTGGCCCAAATTCACTTTCTTATCCAGTCCAGTTTTCAGCCCCTAAGACCCCTCAAAACGACGTAGTATCATGTCAATACTACATCGTTTTGCGATCTTTAAAGTCCCAATCCATCTTGACTGTTCATTTGTTATCATCCAACGGTCCCTATAGTTCAAAGGTAATTAAATAAAAATGTCCTAAATTCTAATGAACCCTAGAGACCAGACTCACCCTCCTCATACCCTGTTCAACCCCACCGCCCTCCGCCGCAAGCCGCCGCCGGAAATCGCCCACGGCGGTGGCAGAGCTCCAAACGCCCCCAAAATTTCACCACAAGCTCCCCTTCCCCTCCTCTTTCCAACCCCCAAAACCATCTCCCTCGAATCATAACCCAGCCTCTCGAATATCAGATCGAAAAACTCCGCCAAGACGCAAACTCGTCCAAATTCGACCAAATTTACACCACTGAATCTCCTCAACTCCCTCAACCCAAATCCACAACCATTTTCCCTCAAATATCAGTTGAATGTTTCGAATTTCAAATCGAAAATTCCGGCCGAAACCTAATTTCTCCAAACTTCACCAAATCAACACCATATGGCTTCCTCATTCCCCTCATGGAGAATTCACTGTCATTGATGTCCAAGTCACGCCCAAGGCGGTCAAATTTTGAATCAAAGAGTTCGAGTCAAGTCGTGAGTCCTCGTTTTACATCTTTCTATGTCCCCTGCTTCTTCTTCTGTTTAAGACAATGAATAACTCTCTTAATTTTCTGATTCGTTTTGCTTTGGTTTAATTTCAATGCTGTTTTGATTTTCTTTTTCTTTAGTTTAGTTTAATTTTGGCTTAATTGGTGTTTTCCTTTGATAGTTTGAACGTTAGCTTAATTAGTTCAAGCACTTTATTGTTAGTCGAATTGTGATTAGTTTCTTTTGTGTTTAATTTTTTTCTTAATAATCATAATTTGTTCGTTTGTTAGTCTAGATGATTATAATTGCTTTCATGATTTTCTGACTTATGTAGTATAATTGAGATTGATTTAGTAGTTGTTTCCTTTAGCTTAATTTTGCCTCTGTTCTATCCTTTTATTATGTGTTTAGTAAGTTTTTATTTCAGCTTGATTTCGACTGATTTTAGGTGTTTGGTTATGGGTGAAGTGTTTTGTTAATCAACCTTTTGTAATTTGTAGTTGGGTAAGGAGTTAGTAATTTCAGGGGGTATTTTGGAGCACTTAAATAAGTAGTTGGTATAGGTAGTAATTTCAGAATAGGAAAGGGTAGTATAGGTATTCTTCAAATAGATAAC
>NC_031995.1:20174001-20198356 GCF_001879085.1 Nicotiana attenuata | reverse complement strand
TGATAACAACAACAGAGTTCACTAGAAATCTTCTAGAATGGGGCTCAAGTGTAGGTTTCAGTAATTGTAAGGTACTAACTTGTGACACAAGTCAGAAAAACAAGGGACTAAAAGGAAAATAGGAAAATAGGAAATTTGAGGGCTGCCCTCCGAGGTGCTTATAAATAGACATGCCCTTGCCTTCACACAGAAGGGGACACATCTGAAAATTCCCAAAAAAAATTCCAGCCTCTACGCCTCCCCCCCCCCCCCCCCAAAAAACCATTTCAGCAGCTCTAAGCCTCCAAATTTCCCACCAAAAACATGTTTCGGCAATAAGTGGTAGCCTTAGGAATTCGAATTTCAAATTCAAAACACAAAGAATCTGAACTTCTAGAGTCCCAAACACTTGATCCTAGATCTAAATTCTAGAAAAACCAAAAAAAATTAAAATTAGTAAAACTACCAAAAAACTCCAAGAACACTCTTACATTGCATTTCTAGGTTAATTTTGAATTCTATAGGCATTGCTTTCTCATTTTTTCTAGTTGCTTAAGTTTCAAAGGGTTCCTAGTTCAATTTCGAGTAAATTTGAGGTCAAACAAGTGTGTTTTGGTTGATTTGTTGCTGATGATTCCCTGTTACTCCTTCCTGGGTTTGGTTTCGATTAATTTGGGCTGAATCAAGCCTATTTGGGTATTCCATTAGTTGCTGTTCATCTGTCCTTATTCCTGGGTCATAGTGATACAATTTGGCTTTCAATTGGTCCTATGGTTGTGTTGTTGCTGGTTTATCACTGCTGATCCTGTTTACCATTGCTGACTCTACCTTCTTCTTTTGTTTTGCTCCAATTCCAGGTACACTTCCTGTTGATCTCGAGTGTTGGAAATAAAATGAGATGTGGCTATTTGTTCTCCCTTGTCGAAAGTCATTGCTGTATTTTTATTGATTTCATAAATTCTATTGTGTTTTATTTACAACTAAGGACTGTAATTGAAATGTTGTAATTGTTAGTTGTTAGAAAATCCGTGTGTTGGTACATTCTCATTGTCTATAATGACTGTTCCTTTTCCAGAAAATTATACAAGTATGATGTCTAACAATGTTAGCTTAGTATAGTTGATTCTGACCTTGGTGTTATGTCATTTAAATTTTAGATGAGATATTAGTTAGATTTTCATAAGAATGGTTATAAGTGCATTATGCCTGTACCAGATGTTTAGTGACCTTTAAACCTTCATTCTTGCTAAAAAAACAAAACGAACATTTCCTAGTTCTACAATGTTTGTTGTGCATGCATGTTGTTTGAGCATCTGAAATAAAGTGTTGGTGTTATCCATTAAAATTATTACCTCGGATAGAATGGTATACGCCTACCATGATCATCCGTTTGATTTATTTTCAAGTTTTCTAAGTCTTTAAAGAGGTATAGCAAATTGCTTACTACTAGAACTTTTGGAATGGTAAGAACTGGGGCCTCATCGCATAATAAGGCTCCAAAACAATCAGGCCAAGTTAATTGCTCAAATCCGCTAAGCTCAGACCCATATACGAGATTCCTTGGTCTGTAGGGCCTTTCAAATCAGGCTCCTTATGAACCAATGCTAAGCCCAACACGAGACCGTCCCTTATGACGCTAACTTGCTTATTCTTTTATGCCTGGATCCATTTTTAAATGCTAAGGGCTGGACGTCACAATATTAATTGGGCGATTTGGGTTCAGGGCTCGCTAGTTAAGTAGCATGTTCGAATTAAGAGGGTTCTCCTCTTGTTCGGGTGTGGACTTGAACTGGAGGCCCAAAATCCTTGCATACTTTAAAATAATAGCAATTGATAATGTTAATTAATTAGGGCTCTTTAGAGACAAAATTCAACAGAAAATTCGTAGTTACTTTAGGACTGGCCTTTAAATAAAAATGAGACGAGCCTGCGCCACAAAACATATAAATCGCGGGGCCCTCATTAAATGCTTATATCAAAATATTTAAGAATTCAGGCGTGCCGTTTAGTGTAATTTCACGGCCTCCCGCAAAGATAATAACACGCTAGCCACTTTAGGCGCGCTTTCTAATAAATTTACCTTCTTAAATACGGGTGCACATTTATGTGACCCAAATCCAAATCCCAACGGAAGTTGAAATGTGTCAAGAACCACGGGTGCATTTATGTGACGTGGTTCGAGACGTGTTTTTACGACGTTGCAATTCTCTTTTAAAATAATAATAAAAGCGGTTTACGATTAAAAAGCACATAAGCTAAAACATGTTTTGAAAATCAGATAAATCCAATATAACAGTTGAGCGACTGTGCTAGAACCACGGAACCCGGAATGCCTAACACCTTCTCCCGGGTAAAGAGAATTCCTTACTCGGATTTCTGGTTCGCGGACTGTTAACAGATTCATAATTTCCTCGGCTCGGGATTCAACCGGTGACATGGGACACCATAAATCTCCCAAGTGGCGACTCTGAAATCTTAATAATAAATCCCGTTCGATTGTCCTTTAATTGGAAAAAACTCCTTTACGTCCTTGCGGGGTGTAGTGAAAAAGGAGGTGTGACAGCTCTGGCGATTCTGTTGGGGACACAAACCCAGAACTTCGTTCAGGGTTTAAGAATTCGAGCTTAGAATAAATTGTTATGTTTGGCTTTACCTGATTTTCCTACATATTTTCCTGCTAAATTGTCTAAAATGCTTTACCACTTTGATATTATTATTGAACTGTATATATAAACTGTGCCGAAACCCTTCTCTTCTCACCTCCGGGGATGTGCTTACTGGTTGAGACTCCCTATTCTGTTAGTGTCAATACCTTGAAATATGAAAGTGGCCGGACAAGTTACTAAGCGACGATCTCGCAGGTCCCCGGTACGTAGCCCCCTCCTCGACTCGAGTTGTCCGCTCGGGTACATAGTCTAGAACACATACCCAGGTTTTGAACCCAGAATAACTTGACTTCATGCCGGATCCCTAGTAGGAACGCTTATTTGCATCACGTGCATTTGCCGTAGGGGACTCAACACAGGGGTTGGGTCCGTCTAGGACATGTAACCTAAAATGAAAAAGACCATCCTGATGCATCTTACGTGTTGCATATGCATTTATCTGTTTGGGACTCGCATGCTGACGGCTTTGAATATCTGGAAAAATTGAAAAAAACAAAAAGGGGAAAAGAGAAAATAGCAGTGTAGAGAGTTAATTACCTATATTAGAAAAATCAGTGTCCAAGTACTGCCGAAATTCTGCCGGAATTTTGAGAACAATGAAAGAAAAAGAAGAAAAAGTATTTTTTTAGTTTGTTTTGTTTGCCAATGGAAAAGAAAACAAAAAGAGTTTTATCTTCAAATTAGATTGTTTTATTTGCCACTGAAAAAGAAAATATAAAAAAGAGTCTTGCTTTCAAAATAGTGTATTTTGCCAACAAAAGAAACAAACAAAAAGAGTTTAGTTTTCGAAAATAGTTAGTTTTATCTGCCCGAACTACGCAGGTTTGATTCTCACCGGATGTGAGATACGTAGGCAACCCTCATCGGGTCCAACCATCCCTTTTCAAAAATATCCAAAATAATGTCAAATTTTAATGGTTGTCAAAATAAGTCGGGTGACGCCATTCTTGTTTAAAAATAAGCCGAATATCCCTCAAAAGAGGCGCCGGAATGTCGTTTTTGCAAGAACAGCCACCTTGAGTATTGTACACGGTTTATGGGCACAGCCTTAAAATCTCCCTTGTGAAGTGCTATAAAGGTCGTATTCGCAAAAAGAGTCTTTGTTTCCTTAAATAAAAATTTTCAAAAAATAGCCACTTTGCTTTTTAAGTCAAAATAAGCCATTACATGGCCAATTTTCTTTAAATAGTCACAGTGACATGGAAACCTTCCCAGTCTTGCGCACGCCTGCGGCGATGCCGAGTGATGCCCCGCGGCCCCAGGATGTGAAGCTTTGATGCACCCTGGATCTAGCTTTTAATCATCGAGTCTGTATTTTGTTTATTTTGAGTCTGCTTTTGTAGTTTCCCTTCAAGAAAATAAATAGTCTAATATCTCTTGTACTCGGCGTTTATTAATGAAATTGAAAATCCCTAAATTATCCCTTTATTTTTGCATTCAATTTGCAAGAACTACGCTCGGTCTGATTCACGCGGGGTCGTGATACGGTAGGAAATCTCCATAGGATTCGACCGTAATTAAATGAAAAGAAAAAAAAAGGAAAAACAAGAAAAGAATTAAAGGAAAGAGGTGAAAAACAAGAAAGGAAAGAAAAACAAAAGAGGGGAAAGAAAAACAAAAAGAAAATAAGAAACCAAACAAAGGCAAACAAGAGAAAATAAAAGGAAGCAAAGAGAAAGGAAAGAAAAGAGCGGAAAAATAATTTTGAGGCAGGGAGAGAATAGGAACAAGACAGACAAAGGCAAGAGTGACAAGAAGAAAAAAAACAACAGAAGAAAAAACGAAAAAGTGAGCAATTGGAAGTAAGGAAAAGGCCGGGATGACGCATGCGACCGATCAAAAACATAATAGGAACTGTTAACTGCCTAGGTGCATTCACTCCCCAAATGTGCGGGTACCGATATGTTAAATGCCCTAACGCTAACGTGATGGTTTCATTTGTCATGTCATTCCAGAAAGGTGAGTTGGTTGTGGTTTTTAAAGTGTAAACTCTTCTTTACAACACAAGGACAAAAGGCAATGGCAAACACAATAGAACTGAGTTGGTTAATACCGGTGCCCGACAGCAGTTGGAGAACGGGATGATGGGTTGGTTGAAGAGGTGCGGATGTTAAGACAACACATGGCAGACATGTATCAAGCCTGGATGACTGGGAAGCACCACCCCTTCCACCACAATTTTTTCCGGATGTGCCCTTACCCAAACTCCCAACACAATGCCAGATGATCCTCCATATTCCCCAGATACACCCGCTTATCACAATTTCCCAAACTACCCTAGTAACTCCATCATTCATCCTCCAGTTACATCTCCCCGAAATACTCTCATGGCATATCCACTACCCCAAACAATGAATACCCACTCAAAGCTCACAATACCCAATATCACCCTCCAGAGGTGCCCACAGGGTCCTTGATCCATACAAGAAGAGCTCCCGGGAATGAGCAGTTTTATGCTAGAAATGAAAGGGTTACGGGAAGAGAAGGGCGAGATGAGTGCTACAAATTCCCAAAACCGGTGTCACAAGTACATGAGCAATCTAGAGAATATACAAAACTACTAAAACTATTGTTCGAAAGTAATAGACATGAATAGTAAATAAGATAGAAGGAGACTCCGATGCTGCGGATCGTAGCAAGGCAAGCAGCTCACCACAAAGTCTCCGTAGATGATCGACTACGCGCCCGCGTGGCCACTGGAGGAACCTGTCTCAGTACTTGCACATCAGTGCAGAAGTGTTAACGTGAATACGAAAAACAACGCATACCTAGTAAGTATCTAGTCTAACCTCGAAGAAGGAGTAACGAAGGTCGACTTGACACTTACTAAAGGTACATAATAGTACTATAAGTGAATAAAGTGGACATGGTGAGAATACAATAGATCTCAATGAAACAAATAAAACCGACTACAATAAATACAACAAGAGTCCATTTCACATCACTAACATCTCATAACTGGCCGTGAAGGTACCCAAACTCAGTTACCCAAATTGGAACCGTTTCGATTATTAAGCACGAAGTTGCTGAGGCGAAACAGCCTCATCCTATAAGAATAGTGGTACTCAGTACTGCCGAGGCGAACAACCCGATCCCATAAGAGTGGTGTTATATTACTGCCGTGCGAATGGTCCGATCCCATTAGAATAGAAATTTATCTCGCTCGAGGGAGTACTTGCGAGACGAGAAGACATGGATTTTTCAAAGTTTATTAAGTATTTCCCCAAATTCTCTGAAAATAAGAAGGTCTTAGTCAATAATTGCAAATTTAGATCCCTAGTGTCAGCTTTAATCAAGACAATTACTAAGCATGATAATTACAACAATACAAATTAAAAGTATGATGTGAATCTAAGTCTACCCGGACATATCATGAAATATAGCCAGCCACGAACTCTTGTCACCTCGTGCATCCTAGCTCCCCACACAAGTAACACACCGCCAATAAATATGCCTAAGGGGATGAATTCCCTCTTACAAGGTTAGACAAGATACTTACTTGTTCTCAAGATCACTTCCGATCTATAATCCGCTCTAATAGCCCCAAGTCGATGCCGAACAATCCGAAACTAGTCAAATGTTATATAATTTAATCAAACATAATACTCAAGAGTTCATTATTTAGCTTCTAGAGTCATAACCCAACCCAAATTGGAAGATTCTTAAAATACGCCCCCGGCCCACATGCCCGGATTTTTAAAAATTTTTGAAGATAAATACTAACCATAGCCTCACGAACTCAAAATAGAATTTTTATTTATTCCATAACCTATTTCATAATAAATCCCTCTTTATTAAAAACCTAGGTTCTTCACAAATCCCACAAGTTATCACAATATTTCCATGTTAATCTACCTAAAATCCGCATAATTAACTTGAAAATAGTGGGAGTTACTTACCCTTAGGATATTGATGACCATCCCCCTCAAATGTGCTTCTCAAATCGCTCAAGACCATGAAATGTGAGGAAAAAATGGCCTGAGTCTCGGATTAAAAGGCCTCACTACCAGCGATCTCTGCTTCTGCGGCCTTGGGTCGCACCTGCGACGCCGCACCTATGAAAAATCCATCGCAGGTACGGTCCTCACCAAGCTTGGCCAAGTCCGCTTATGCATAGAAGAATGCACACTTGCGCATCCACATCTGTGGAGCTAGTCCGCATTTGCACACTCGCGCCTGCAGAGAAACGGCCGCTCCTATGACCCAAACCTCCTTGGCCTAGCCCGCACCTGCGACACCTTCCTGCACCTGCGAGCTCGCAGGTGCAGCAGACCCTCTACTACTGCGACCATTGGCCATCTTACTCCAGGACACTTCTGCAGTCGATGGGCCGCTTCTACGAGGTCGCACCTGTGGCCAAATCCACACAGGTGCGTACGCACAGAACTGAAGCACCAACAATTCCCCATGTCCAATTCCGAGTCTGATTCCAATCCGTTTTGCATTCGGGCTCCCCGAACCCCATCTAATTACACTCACACATCCAACAACATAAAATGGACCCGCCACCAAAATAACATCTACAATTACGAATCGGATGCCAAAACGCATGAATACCACATGAAACTCAAAACATCTAAAAACACTTTGCGCGTTCGATTCCTATCAAATCAACTCGGAATGACGCCAAATTTTGTGTGCAAGTCATAACTCACCATAAAAAAACTATTCTTAGGCTTGGAATCCCAAACGTACCTCGATAACACCAAAGTCTACTCCAAACCAAACTTAAAGATCTTGGAAAACCTTCAATGCGTCAACTTTCAATAATTAAGCGCTGAAACTCTCCGGGTCATCCGAATCCCGATCCGAACACTCACCCAAGTCACAAATTATCATACAACCTATTGGACCGTCAAATCCCGATTCCGAGGTAGTTTACTCAAAATGTTGACTCAAGTCAAACTTAACCAGTATAGACTACTATTAAGGAACAAAGTGGTCCGATTTCAACCTGAATGCTTTCAAACCTAAACAACCATCCCCGTAGGTCATAAAATAGTAAAAGCATATACGGGAGTCTTATTAGGGGAACGGGGACCTAGAAAGAAAAACAACCAGTCGGTCATTACAGAAAGATAGGAAGGGACTCCAGGGTCTACAATCACCAAACAATACTACCTCAAGTCTCCTAAAAGAAAAAGGTCCGAGCAATCACCTTTGAATTCTATTAGAACCAACATTGGAATCTTTACAAGAAGTACAGAAGTGTAGTATGAGTACAAACCTACCCCATATACTCAGTAAGTATCGAGCCTAACTTTGATGAAATAGGACGAGGCTGTGACAAGACACTCACTCTAAACTTGTACAAGTAATAAGTAGAGAAACAAAACTAGTATAGATAAATGGATAACTACATAACCAGCGGAATAAAAGAAGTAAGCTAACAGAGGGCCTAGTAACATCACTTCACAACCTCCTAACACAATATGGTAATGGAGAATAACAACCAAAATCAACTACATAACATCCTCTCGGTTGTAGCGAGCAACCCAAAAGAAATATCAATAATACTATGTGCATGACACCTGATCCAATATATAATAACTAGTATTAGTACTCGCGCGATGCACGGACATAAATCACGTCAAATTATGATTTGGCTTATTTGGATTATGTGCAAATAACCTTAAAATTTAAACTTCTATATAGAAATTATAAACGATTATTAGATATTAATTAAGAAGCAAGACATGAAACCATTTTTCAAATTCTCATGGTGGATAACCTGTTTTTTTTTATACATCCATAATTGTAATGACCCAACCGGTCATTTCGCTAGCATATCATTTGACGGTTTAAGATCTTTAGTAGCTTCACTTCATGTATTATGGCTTGCACGTGTAGTTTCGGATTGGAATTTCGGGATTGTTCGCAGTTGACTTGGAAGAAAATTTTTAATTTGGAAGCCTTAAGTTGGATGAATTGACTAAGGTTTGACTTTTAAGTAAACGACATTAGAATCGGGATTTGAAGGTTCCTATAGGTTTTTTAAGGTAGTTCTACAGGATGCGGACTTGCATATTTCGGGTGAGTTATCGATGGCCAGGGAGCATTTCAGTGCTTAATATTGAAAGTTTGCATTTTGAATAATTTGAAATTTGCTAAGTTTGACTTAGAATGGACTTTGGAGTTATCAAACGGTTGGTGTTCCGAGACCTTGGATAGGTTCATTTTAATAGATTGAACTTGTGAGCCAAGTTCGGTCATGATCCGACATTGCCTAAGCGTGATTCCGACACGTTTGGCAAAACTTTTAAGATTTAAAAGTTAAAAGAAGGATTTTGATTGTCGATTTATGGTATTGATGTTTTTCGCGGTGTTTCGAGCCTTTGGATAAGGTATGGGACGTGTTTGGTATAATTGGACGGGGTCCCAGGGGCCTCAAGTGTGATTCGGTGGTGGTTTCGGACCAAGTTTGGGTGTTTTGCTATTTCTGGTGTGCTAGTGTGCTTCATGATCAAGAGGTTCGTCCCACGATCGCGAAGAAGGATTGGTGAGGGGGCTAAAGATCCTTTCTCTTTTCTTAAGGTTGTACTCGGTAAAGGTTTTCGTAAACGGGTTACGTTACGTCGTTTAAATTTCGGTAAGTTAAAGTTGTAACGGGTCAACGTAACGTGTGTTTTTCGGGTGTAGTTGTTTCGATTCGGATTTCGAGTTTTCCCCTGGTTTTACCTTCCTTCCGGTTCGGGTTTTAGGGTTTTCCGTAGTTTTAATTTCGGGGTACTGTAACGTCAAGTCCGTATTTTGGGTTATTTACCGNTTTAGTTGCTGTTCTATCTGGTCCTTATTCCTGGGTCATAGTGATACATTTGGCTTCATGGTCTATGGTGTGTGTTGCTGGTTATCACTGCTGATCCTGTTTACCATTGCTGACTCTACCTTCTTCTTTTGTTTTGCTCCAATTCCAGGTACACTTCCTGTTGATCTCGAGTGTTGGAAATAAAATGAGATGTGGCTATTTGTTCTCCCTTGTCGAAAGTCATTGCTGTATTTTTATGGATTCATAATTCTATTGTGTTTATTATACAACTAAGGACTGTAATTGAAATGTGTAATTGTTAGGTTAGAAATCCGTGTGTTGGTACATTCTCATTGTCTATAATTGGACTGTTCCTTTTCCAGAAATTATACAAGTATGATGTCTAACAATGTTAGCTTAGTATAGTTGATTCTGACCTGGTGTTATGTCATTTAAATTTTAGATGAGATATTAGTTCAGATTTTCATAAGAATGGTTATAAGTGCATTATGCCTGTACCAGTGTTAGTGACCTTAAACCTTCATCTTGCTAAAAAACAAAACGAACATTTCCTAGTTCTACAATGTTGTTGTTGCATGCATGTTGTTTGAGCATCTGAAAATAAAGTGTTGGTGTTATCCATTAAAATTATTTACCTCGGATAGAATGAGTATACGCCTACCATGATCATCCGTTTGATTTATTTTCAGTTTTCTAAGTCTTTAAAGAGGTATAGCAAATTGCTTACTACTAGAACTTTTGGAATGGTAAGAACTGGGGCCTCATCGCATAATAAGGCTCCAAAACAATCAGGCCAAGTTAATTGCTCAAATCCGCTAAGCTCAGACCCATATACGAGATTCCTTGGTCTGTAGGGCCTTTCAAATCAGGCTCCTTATGAACCAATGCTAAGCCCAACACGAGACCGTCCCTTATGACGCTAACTTGCTTATTCTTTTATGCCTGGATCCATTTTTAAATGCTAAGGGCTGGACGTCACAATATTAATTGGGCGATTTGGGTTCAGGGCTCGCTAGTTAAGTAGCATGTTCGAATTAAGAGGTTCTCCTCTTGTTCGGGTGTGGACTTGAACTGGAGGCCCAAAATCCTTGCATACTTTAAATAATAGCAATTGATAATGTTAATTAATTAGGGCTCTTTAGAGACAAAATTCAACAGAAAATTCGTAGTTACTTTAGGACTGGCCTTTAAATAAAAATGAGACGAGCCTTGCCGCACAAAACATATAAATCGCGGGGCCCTCATTAAATGCTTATATCAAAATATTTAGAATTCAGGCGTGCCGTTTAGTGAATTTCACGGCCTCCCGCAAAGATAATAACACGCTAGCCACTTTAGGCGCGCTTTCTAATAAATTTACCTTCTTAAATACGGGTGCACATTTATGTGACCCAAATCCAAATCCCAACGAAGTTGAAATGTGTCAAGAACCACGGGTGCATTTATGTGACGTGGTTCGAGACGTGTTTTTACGACGTTGCAATTCTCTTTTAAAATAATAATAAAAGCGGTTTACGATTAAAAAGCACATAAGCTAAAACATGTTTTGAAATCAGATAAATCCAAATATAACAGTTGAGCGACTGTGCTAGAACCACGGAACCCGGGAATGCCTAACACCTTCTCCCGGGTAAAGAGAATTCCTTACTCGGATTTCTGGTTCGCGGACTGTTAACAGATTCATAATTTCCTCGGCTCGGGATTCAACCGGTGACATGGGACACCATAAATCTCCCAAGTGGCGACTCTGAAATCTTAATAATAAATCCCGTTCCGATTGTCCTTTAATTGGAAAAACTCCTTTACGTCCTTGCGGGTGTAGTGAAAAAGGAGGTGTGACAGCTCTGGCGATTCTGTTGGGGACACAAACCCAGAACTTCGGTTCAGGGTTTAAGAATTCGAGCTTAGAATAATTGTTATGTTTGGCTTTACCTGATTTTCCTACATATTTTCCTGCTAAATGTGCTAAATGCTTTACCACTTTGATATTATTTGAACTGTATATATAAACTGTGCCGAAACCCTTCTCTTCTCACCTCCGGGGATGTGCTTACTGGTTGAGACTCCCTATTCTGTTAGTGTCATACCTTGAAATATGAAAGTGGCCGGACAAGTTACTAAGCCGGACGATCTCGCAGGTCCCCGGTACGTAGCCCCCTCCTCGACTCGAGTTGTCCGCTCGGGTACATAGTCTAGAACACATACCCAGGTTTTGAACCCAGAATAACTTGACTTCATGCCGGATCCCTAGTAGGAACGCTTATTTGCATCACGTGCATTTGCCGTAGGGGACTCAACACAGGGGTTGGGTCCGTCTAGGACATGTAACCTAAAATGAAAAAGACCATCCTGATGCATCTTACGTGTTGCATATGCATTTATCTGTTTGGGACTCGCATGCTGACCGGCTTTGAATATCTGGAAAAATTGAAAAAAACAAAAAGGGGAAAAGAGAAAATAGCAGTGTAGAGAGTTAATTACCTATATTAGAAAAATCAGTGTCCAAGTACTGCCGAAATTCTGCCGGAATTTTGAGAACAATGAAAGAAAAAGAAGAAAAGTATTTTTTTAGTTTGTTTTGTTTGCCAATGGAAAAGAAAAACAAAAAGAGTTTTATCTTCAAATTAGATTGTTTTATTTGCCACTGAAAAAGAAAATATAAAAAAGAGTCTTGCTTTCAGAAATAGTGTATTTGCCAACAAGAAACAAACAAAAAGAGTTTAGTTTTCGAAAATAGTTAGTTTTATCTGCCCGAACTACGCAGGTTTGATTCTCACCGGATGTGAGATACGTAGGCAACCCTCATCGGGTCCAACCATCCCTTTTCAAAAATATCCAAATAATGTCAAAATTTTAATGGTTGTCAAAATAAGTCGGGTGACGCCATTCTTGTTTAAAAATAAGCCGAATATCCCTCAAAAGGGCGCCGGAATGTCGTTTTTGCAAGAACAGCCACCTTGAGTATTGTACACGGTTTATGGGCACAGCCTTAAAATCTCCCTTGTGGAAGTGCTATAAGGTCGTATTCGCAAAAACGAGTCTTTGTTTTCCTTAAATAAAATTTTCAAAAATAGCCACTTTGCTTTTTAAGTCAAAATAAGCCATTACATGGCCAATTTTCTTTAAATAGTCACAGTTGACATGGAAACCTTCCCAGTCTTGCGCACGCCTGCGGCGATGCCGAGTGATGCCCCGCGGGCCCCAGGATGTGAAGCTTTGATGCACCCTGGATCTAGCTTTTAATCATCGAGTCTGTATTTTGTTATTTTGAGTCTGCTTTTGTAGTTTCCCTTCAAGAAAATAAATAGTCTAATATCTCTTGTACTCGGCGTTTATTAATGAAATTTGAAAATCCCTAAATTATCCCTTTATTTTTGCATTCAATTTGCAAGAACTACGCTCGGTCTGATTCACGCGGGGTCGTGATACGTAGGAAATCTCCATAGGATTCGACCGTAATTAAATGAAAAGAAAAAAAAGGAAAAACAAGAAAAGAATTAAAGGAAAGAGGTGAAAAACAAGAAAGGAAAGAAAAACAAAAGAGGGGAAAGAAAAACAAAAAGAAAATAAGAAACCAAACAAAGGCAAACAAGAGAAAATAAAAGGAAGCAAGAGAAAAGGAAAGAAAAGAGCGGAAAAATAATTTTGAGGCAGGGAGAGAATAGAAACAAGACAAACAAAGGCAAGAGTGAAAAGAAGAAGAAAAACAACAGAAGAAAAAACGAAAAAGTGAGAAATTGGAAGTAAGGAAAGGCCGGGATGACGCATGCGACCGATCAAAAACATAATAGGAACTGTTAACTGCCTAGGTGCATTCACTCCCCAAATGTGCGGGTACCGATATGTTAAATGCCCTAACGCTAACGTGATGGTTTCATTTTGTCATGTCATTCCAAAAAGGTGGTTGGTTTGTGGTTTTAAAGTGGTAACTCTTCTTTACAACACAAGGACAAAAGGCAATGGCAAACAACAATAGAACTGAGTTGGTTAATACCGGTGCCCGACAGCAGTTGGATGAACGGGATGATGGGTTGGTTGAAGAGGTGCGGATGTTAAGACAACACATGGCAGACATGTATCAAGCCTGGATGACTGGGAAGGCACCACCCCTTCCACCACCAATTTTTCCGGATGCTGCCCTTACCCAAACTCCCAACACAATGCCAGATGATCCTCCATATTCTCCAGATACACCCGCTTATCACAATCGCCCCAACCACCCTAGTAGCTCCATCACGCATCCTCCAGTCACTTCTCCCCAATATTGCCCTCATGTCATATCCACTACCCCAAACAATGAATACCCACTCAAAGCGCGTAATGCCCAATTTCACCCTCCAGAGGTTGCCCACAGGATCCTTGATCCATACAAGAAGAGCTCCCGGGATGAGCAGTTTCATGTTAGAAATGAAAGGGTTACAGAAAGAGAAGGGTGAGATAAGGTACCCAGGAAGTTGAAAAGCACAAAACAGTCCTTAAGGGACAAGCGAAGAGTGGGAGGTCAGGGTAGCATGACTTGCAAAGAACTGATGGTGCCACATGACGCCCGCCTGCCCGCAGGATTCATAGTACCAAACTTTAAATTATATGATGGCGTGGAGATCCGGTAGCCCACCTGAGAGTCTATTGCAACGAAATGAGGATTGCTGGAGAGAAAGATGACGTGATGATGGCATATTTCAGTGAAAGCCTAACTGGGGCAGCTTTGGACTGGCATGGTCGTCAAAATGTCGATGAGTGGCTTACATTGGGTGACATGGCTCAAGACTTTGTCCGATACTTCCAATGCAAATCAAGGGTTACCTCAGACCACTCCTCGTTATCTAAGATGGAAAAGAGGCCGGAGGAAAGCTTTAATGAGTTTGGGCTCAGATGGAGGGAGCAAGCTGCTCGAGTCAGTCCCCCGATCAGCGAAAAAGAAATGGTTAAGCTTTTTCTACAGGCCCAGGGACCCACCTACTACAGTCATTTGATCCCGGCCCTGGGTAAGCCTTTCAATGATGTGTTTAAAATGGGGGAGCTAGTGGAAGAAGGAATCAAGTCAGGCAANACCTCAGTTGGCGGACAGCAACTGCACTGACATCAGTTGCCTAGCCTTACGTCGCGTTTCCAAGAAATCTCAGGAAGACGCCGCGTAACATTTACTTGTAATACTTGTAACCTTATTGTTAGTTTAAATTGCTTAAATTATATCGAAGTGACAAATGACTTTCTAAAAGAGTTAAACTTCATTTTCTTGACTTGTAAAAGAGAAATTTACACCTCCTTGAATAATTGTTTCCCTGATGAAGTCTTGATTGACTGTTAAAATGTGTGTTTCTATGTGTACCTGTGTCGCATGTATGATTCGCGGGCAGGGTGATTGTTTATTTATATTTGACCGTGTCGCATGTATGATTCGCGAGCGGGGTAATAGATGCATCTATGGTTCGCGCCATTCGACCCTCTGGCAGTGCAAAATTTAAATATTATTGGATCGTTGGTTGGTTTGTGGTTTTAAAGTGGTAACTCTTCTTTACAACACAAGGACAAAAGGCAATGGCAAACAACAATAGAACTGAGTTGGTTAATACCGGTGCCCGACAGCAGTTGGATGAACGGGATGATGGGTTGGTTGAAGAGGTGCGGATGTTAAGACAACACATGGCAGACATGTATCAAGCCTGGATGACTGGGAAGGCACCACCCCTTCCACCACCAATTTTTCCGGATGCTGCCCTTACCCAAACTCCCAACACAATGCCAGATGATCCTCCATATTCCCCAGATACACCCGCTTATCACAATTTTCCCAACTACCCTAGTAACTCCATCATTCATCCTCCAGTTACATCTCCCCGAAATTACTCTCATGGCATATCCACTACCCCAAACAATGAATACCCACTCAAAGCTCACAATACCCAATATCACCCTCCAGAGGTTGCCCACAGGGTCCTTGATCCATACAAGAAGAGCTCCCGGGATGAGCAGTTTTATGCTAGAAATGAAAGGGTTACGGGAAGAGAAGGGCGAGATGAGTGCTACAAATTCCCAAAACCCGGTGTCACAAGTACATGAGCAATCTAGAGAATATACAAAACTACTAAAACTATTGTTCGAAAGTAATAGACATGAATAGTAAATAAGATAGAAGGAGACTCCGATGCTGCGGATCGTAGCAAGGCAAGCAGCTCACCACAAAGTCTCCGTAGATGATCGACTACGCGCCCGCGTGGCCACTGGAGGAACCTGTCTCAGTACTTGCACATCAGTGCAGAAGTGTAACGTGAATACGAAAAACAACGCATACCTAGTAAGTATCTAGTCTAACCTCGAAGAAGGAGTAACGAAGGGTCGACTTGACACTTACTAAAGGTACATAATAGTACTATAAGTGAATAAAGTGGACATGGTGAGAATACAATAGATCTCAATGAAACAAATAAAACCGACTACAATAAATACAACAAGAGTCCATTTCACATCACTAACATCTCATAACTGGCCGTGAAGGTACCAACTCAGTTACCCAAATTGGAACCGTTTCGATTATTAAGCACGAAGTTGCTGAGGCGAACAGCCTCATCCTATAAGAATAGTGGTACTCAGTACTGCCGAGGCGAACAACCCGATCCCATAAGAGTGGTGTTATTATACTGCCGTGGCGAATGGTCCGATCCCATTAGAATAGAAATTTATCTCGCTCGAGGGAGTACTTGCGAGACGAGAAGACATGGATTTTTCAAAGTTTATTAAGTATTCCCCAAATTCTCTGAAATAAGAAGGTCTTAGTCAATAATTGCAAATTTAGATCCCTAGTGTCAGCTTTAATCAAGACAATTACTAAGCATGATAATTACAACAATACAAATTAAAAGTATGATGTGAATCTAAGTCTACCCGGACATATCATGAAATATAGCCACGCACGAACTCTTGTCACCTCGTGCATCCTAGCTCCCCACACAAGTAACACACCGCAATAATATGCCTAAGGGGATGAATTCCCTCTTACAAGGTTAGACAAGATACTTACTTGTTCTCAAGATCACTTCCGATCTAATAATCCGCTCTAATAGCCCCAAGTCGATGCCGAACAATCCGAAACTAGTCAAATGTTATATAATTTAATCAACATATACTCAAGAGTTCATAATTTAGCTTCTAGAGTCATAACCCAACCCAAATTGGAAGATTCTTAAAATACGCCCCCGGCCCACATGCCCGGATTTTAAAAATTTTTGAAGATAAATACTACCCATAGCCTCACGAACTCAAATATAGAATTTTTATTTAATTCCATAACCTATTTCATAATCAAATCCCTCTTTTATAAAAACCTAGGTTCTTCACAAATCCCACAAGTTATCACAATATTTCCATGTTTAATCTACCTAAAATCCGCATAATTAACTTGAAAATAGTGGGAGTTACTTACCCTTAGGATATTGATGACCATCCCCCTCAAATGTGCTCTCAAATCGCTCAAGACCAAATGAAATGTGAGGAAAAATGGCCTGAGTCTCGGATTAAAAGGCCTCACTACCAGCGATCTCTGCTTCTGCGGCCTTGGGTCGCACCTGCGACGCCGCACCTATGAAAAATCCATCGCAGGTACGGTCCTCACCAAGCTTGGCCAAGTCCGCTTATGCATAGAAGAATGCACACTTGCGCATCCACATCTGTGGAGCTAGTCCGCATTTGCACACTCGCGCCTGCAGAGAAACGGCCGCTCCTATGACCCAAACCTCCTTGGCCTAGCCCGCACCTGCGACCACCTTCCTGCACCTGCGAGCTCGCAGGTGCAGCAGACCCTCTACTACTGCGACCATTGGCCATCTTACTCCAGGACACTTCTGCAGTCGATGGGCCGCTTCTACGAGGTCGCACCTGTGGCCAAATCCACACAGGTGCGTACGCACCAGAACTGAAGCACCAACAATTCCCCCATGTCCAATTCCGAGTCTGATTCCAATCCGTTTTGCATTCGGGCTCCCCGGAACCCCATCTAATTACACTCACACATCCAACAACATAAAATGGACCCGCCACCAAAATAACATCTACAATTACGAATCGGATGCCAAAACGCATGAATACCACATGAAACTCAAAACATCTAAAAACACTTTCGCGCGTTCGATTCCTATCAAATCAACTCGGAATGACGCCAAATTTTGTGTGCAAGTCATAACTCACCATAAAAAACTATTCTTAGGCTTGGAATCCCAAACGTACCTCGATAACACCAAAGTCTACTCCAAACCAAACTTAAAGATCTTGGAAAACCTTCAATGCGTCAACTTTCAATATTAAGCGCTGAAACTCTCCCGGGTCATCCGAATCCCGATCCGAACACTCACCCAAGTCACAAATTATCATACAAACCTATTGGGACCGTCAAATCCCGATTCCGAGGTAGTTTACTCAAAATGTTGACTCAAGTCAAACTTAACCATTATAGACTACTATTAAGGAACAAAGTGTTCCGATTTCAACCTGAATGCTTCCAAACCTAAACCAACCATCCCCGTAGGTCATAAAATAGTAAAAGCATATACGGGGAGTCTTATTAGGGGAACGGGGACCTAGAAAGAAAAACAACCAGTCGGTCATTACAGAAAGATAGGAAGGGGACTCCAGGGTCTACAATCACCAAACAATACTACCTCAAGTCTCCTAAAAGAAAAAGGTCCGAGCAATCACCTTTGAATTCTATTAGAACCAACATTGGAATCTTTACAAGAAGTACAGAAGTGTAGTATGAGTACAACCTACCCCATATACTCAGTAAGTATCGAGCCTAACTTTGATGAAATAGGGACGAGGCTGTGACAAGACACTCACTCTAAACTTGTACAAGTAATAAGTAGAGAAACAAAACTAGTATAGATAAATGGATAACTACATAACCAGCGGAATAAAAGAAGTAGCTAACAGAGGGCCCTAGTAACATCACTTCACAACCTCCTAACACAATATGGTAATGGAGAATAACAACCAAAATCAACTACATAACATCCTCTCGGTTGTAGCGAGCAACCCAAAAGAAAATATCAATAATACTATGTGCATGACACCTGATCCAATATATAATAACTAGTATTAGTACTCGCGCGATGCACGGACATAAATCACGTCAAATTATGATTTGGCTTATTTGGATTATGTGCAAATAACCTTAAAATTTAAACTTCTATATAGAAATTATAAACGATTATTAGATATTAATTAAGAAGCAAGACATGAAACCATTTTTCAAATCTCATGGTGGATAACCTGTTTTCTTTTTATACATCCATAATTGTAATGACCCAACCGGTCATTTCGCTAGCATATCATTTGACGGTTTAAGATCTTTAGTAGCTTCACTTCATGTATTATGGCTTGCACGTGTAGTCGGATTGGAATTTCGGGATGTTCGCAGTTGACTTGGAAGAAATTTTTAATTTGGAAGCCTTAAGTTGGATGAATTGACTAAGGTTTGACTTTTAAGTAAACGACATTAGAATCGGGATTTGAAGGTTCCTATAGGTTTTTAAGGTGGTGTCGGACTTGGGCATATGTTCGGGTTGAGTATCGGATGGCCCGGGAGCATTTCAGTGCTTAATATTGAAAGTTTGCATTTTGAATAATTTGAAATTTGCTAAGTTTGACTTAGAATGGACTTTGGAGTTATCAAACGGTTGGTGTTCCGAGACCTTGGATAGGTTCATTTAATAGATTGGAACTTGTGAGCCAAGTTCGGTCATGATCCGACATGCCTAAGCGTGATTCCGACACGTTTGGCAAACTTTTAAGATTTAAAAGTTAAAAGAAGGATTTTGATTGTCGATTTATGGTATTGATGTTTTTCGCGGTGTTTCGAGCCTTTGGATAAGGTATGGGGACGTGTTGGTATAATTGGACGGGGTCCCAGGGGCCTCAAGTGTGATTCGGGGTGGTTTCGGACCAAGTTTGGGTGTTTTGCTATTTCTGGTGTGCTAGTGTGCTTCATGATCAAGAAGGTCGTCCCACGATCGCGAAGAAGGATGGTGAGGGGGGGCTAAGGTTGCTCTTCCCGAATGCGAGGAGGCCCACACGAATGCATGGAAAACCTAGCTCCTCTTCTCAAATACAGAGCCAACCTCGCGAACGTGAAGAAGGATGAGACGGTGGGGATTGGAAGGTTAATGTCCATCACGAACGCGGCTGGGGTACCTCAAAGGTGAAAGTCTAAGGTTGTTGGTCATCGCGAACGTGATCAGGCAATCACGAACACGAAAAGTATATTGGATAGGCTGAATTTTTGTCCTTCGCGATCACGAGGCTTCTTCTGCGATCGTGAAAAGGAAAGGCCTGGGCAGATTACTTTTTATTTCGGGACTTAGCCCATTTCTCTCACACTTCCACTTGGTTGTGCAATTTTTGGAGCTCTTTGAGGGGAGATTTACATCACATATTACTGGGGTAAGTGGTAGGGTGCTCACCTATGTGTTGTAGCTGTGAATGATTCGGGAGGAGGATTATTCGATTCATGATTAGGTGATTCACATTTAGTTCTAGCAAAGGAGAGGCAAGTGGACTATAGATGTTCAAGTTTTGGTTGACGAAGTAGCTAGACTTGATATTTTCGAACTTGGTGGAATTCTAGTTTGTGTTGTGGCATCGTCATCCTTATTTGAGTGCATTAAGGCTCTTCGGTACGAGGGTCTTCATTTGTTTTCCCTTGGGGGCACGGTGTTTTAAAGTGGTACATAAGAAACGGTTATTTGAGATGATGGTTTATTGCGACCTTAGAGTCGGATTGATGTTTCCAGTATAGATGGCTCGAGGGACATGATCCTTAAGGAGGCTTATATTTGATGGCGTTCTATTTGTTCGGGTGCTACAGAGATGGATCATGATTTGAGGAAGAATTTTTGGCAGCGAAGGATGAGAAGGAACGTGGTGGGATGTGTCTCACGGTGATTGAATTCTTAGCAGGTCGAGTATAAGCATTAGAGATCAAGTGGTTTACTTTGGAAGATGGCTAGATCGGAGCAGGAGTGGGAGCGTATCATATGGATTTAGCGATAGGATGGTCACATGCTTTGAGAAAGCTTAGAGCGATTTGGGTCATGATCGACAAATGACTAAGTCGGTGTATTCCATTTGATATGTCAACTTATATGCTTAGGAAGTTCAAATGTGACAGAAAGATTTGCTTAGAGCATAGAGGAACATGAATGATTGATTATCATCTTGGGTGTAATATGACTTTGAGTTTTGAATGCATTGTTGGACCTTCAGTGGATGTTAATGGAAATAAACGGACTCTTACAGCTGGTGGACGAGCTCGGGCTCAGGAGGAGTAATTGATTCATAGTGGGTGTAACTAAGGCAAAGTTGTTGGGGAATATTGATATTGGTTTACATAGGTGGGCTAACTCCTGTGAGCAGGTTAGAGGTTGCATGATTTTAGATGAAGTTCCTATGAAGAGTTCTACCTTCTATCCAACGGGAAGCATGTACTACGATGTAGGCTTAGATCGCTTGAAGAAGAAGGTGCGATTGTCAGGAGGTCGAGTGCGCGTTTGTGGCTGATAATTGGGGATGTGTATGATTAATACAATAAGAGCTTGTAGAAATTTGGCTAGGTAATGGTGTGGGATCATGGTAGTTGGAAGGATAAGTCATTATGGGTTCTTGATTTATGTGATTGTGGCTTAAAGCCAAATGGGGGAGCACTCTGGGACCCATGGATAACTGAAGCACTATGTGAAGCCTGAAGTGCAGACTGAAATGGCATTCATACTTTTACGTACCTGAACCTTTCCTGAGAATTTATGAAGTGATATATCCACTTTCCTCCTTATAATGATCATTTTGATCATTTTATCATCTTTTTTATCAAGAATTTTAGTTGAAATCGATTTGTCTATACGCTTTAAGCGTACCATAAACTTTGTCCTTCTAGGACTTATTCTAATAGGAGCATTTTTTGTGAGAATATAGTTACTTTTTTGGGTCAATAAATGTGTTTGGTATGCTTTGCAATATATTGCAGATGAATTATCTTTTATGAACTTCAATTTCATATTATCTTATTCGAGGATCTATATGTACAAATGATAACTCATTCCACGTAACTTTTTCTCAAATCTTTATCCTGTCTCCCCCTTGTGTTAGAAAAACTAACTTGCTTCCTCAATTTTGAAAATCCCCCTTTGTGCGTTATGGTGTTAATCAAAATATATACCGCACATCAATAATAATAAGATGGAATCATTTGGTTCCTAACCCTGTACCACTTGTGAGGGGAGAATGTAATATACTTTCGTATATAACGTATATCAAACTGATATAGATAACTTTATTCTCATAAGCACTAGTTTATCTATTAAGTGGAGGCACTCAATAAATCATTTTGCTAAACCAATTGTGATGTAAACCAACTTATCAAGATAAATTATCTTGAACAGAAAATCTGGAAATTGTGCTCTAAATTAAATTATTGAGCAAGTTACCTTGCAAACAACCAGGTTGCGGGCTAATAGTAATCGCACATGTAACCATCTCAAAGATGCATCTCATGTGGTATACATGGAACGTGTGTGGGCTCGTATTCACCTTTGATATTTCCAGCATTCATCGGATTCAATACCAATTTTAGTTAGTCTATTAATTAATGAGAACAAGCAACATAAGAGAATTCGTAAAGAACTTTCTAGTTCTTTAATTCTTACCCATGTGAATTCTCATTTATTTTTGCACATCTTAGTTAAATTAACATAGCTAAACCAATTATGTCAAGTGGATAAATTATCAATATTGATAAACTTCATGTTTACACCATGACGTATGCAATTATCAATCAATATTGATAAACTTCATGGTTACACCATGACGTATGCAATTATCAATAAACTCCAAGTTTATTATGATATGGGTTCTTATATCAATACACTCTACTTTATTGTGACATTCTTTTATTTGTATAGTACAAACTGAAGAATAAAACGGGTAGCCTTTTACATACATATTACCCCGTTACAAGTTGCAACAATAGAAGATATTAAATATTTCCTTTATTTACAGTCTCAATATAACCAACCGCTTTCGTAAATACTTTAGAAACTCAACAAGTTTTTTTGAGACTAACTACGACACAATACCTTATTGAAAATCAATTTTATTTCTCCAAAATAGCATAATTGGCTCTTCTAGAGCTCTCAATTAATTTTGTACTATCACATATTCATCAACATCCATATAGTGAATATCTCTTTGAAGGAGAAAGTTATACTATTATGGTCATGGTCAAAATCAATATAGGCAAGATATGTTGCTTCTATTGCTTTTGACGTGTAATAATCACATTGCCATAATATTTTGACATAATCATAAAAGGTACGTGATCAATAATCATTCATGTAATAATAATAAAATTATTGAAACGACCTGACCGGTCGTTTTGAGCTCTAGCGCGTCGTTCGGCAGTTTGAGGCCATGAGTAGCTTCACTTCAGGCATTATGACTTACAAGCATGGTCGGATTGAATTTCGGGAAGTTCGGAGTTGATTTGGAAGGAAAATTCTCATTTCGGAAGCTTTAAGTTAAAAGAATTGACTAAGGTTTGATTTTTGGTAAACGACCTCGGAATCAGGATTTAAAGGTTCCAACAGGTTCGTATGATGATTTTGGACTTGGGCGTACGTCAGGATCGGGTTTTGGATGACCCGTGAGCGTTTCGGCGCCTATTGTGGAAGTTGGCATTTTGGAAGAATGTCATAAATTTGGGTTGTAGTGCATTCAAATGTTATCGATGTCCGTTTGAGATTTCGAGTCTGGAAATAGCTCCGTATGGTGATTCTGGTATCGGGAGCGCATCCAGAAGTGAATTCAGGGGTCTGTAAGTCATTTTGGGGTCATTTGGCGAAAGTTAGAAATTTGAAGGTTTTTGAAAAGTTTGATCGGAAGTGGGCTTTTTGATATCGGGGTTGGATTTCAATTTCGGAAGTCTGAGTAGGTCTGTAATATCGAATGTGACTTGTGTGCAAAATTTGAGGTCAATCAAAACGTGATTTGATACGTTTCGACATCGAATGTAGAACTTTGAAGTTCTAAAGTTCATTAAGCTTGAATTGGGGTGCGATTCATGATTTTAATGTTGTTTGATGTGATTTGAGGCCTCAAGCAGGTCCGTGTTATGATATAGGACTGATTTGTGTGATTGGACGGGGCCCTTGGGGATCGGGTGTGTTTCAGGGTGGTTTCGGATCATTTCGGGTTGTTTTGCAATAGCTGATGCTGGTGTCTGGTGTTGTTCTTCGCGTTCGCGACAGAGATGGCTTAACCCCCAGGCCACTAAAGCGGCCGCTTTAGGTCTCACAAAATTAGAGGCCCCAAAAGCTACTCTTTTTATTTGTATTTAAAATATTTATTGTATTTATGATTAAATAGTGACAAGAAATTTTTTTCAACCATCTTTTGCTACCTTGTCACCAATTGTTAACAACATAGTTTTATATTTTGTGTTGTATTTTCTTGGAATTGGTTGAGAAAATTCAAATAAAATTACAAGGCAATTAAATTTGCAGTTACTTTCTAGTTCTTCTTACTCCAACTAGAATAATTTTATTTACGACTCTAACTTTGTAGGATATTTTCTTTCAAGATCTATGTAGCACGCTGGAAGCTAATTAGATCGTAAAAAGCTATAGTTAATTTATCATCTTTGTAAATATAAATTTTCACATGATTGTTACTTTGGGAGACAATGCTATATAGTGAGTTATGTTGACGGCCATGTGAAAAAAAATTAAAATTAAACTTAATAAAATCTTATCAAATGTTAGTAATATCTCAACAAAAACTAAAGGGGTTGGTTACATCATCAAGATGAATTTGCATCTCAAAAAGTAAAAAAAATAAACTTGAAAAAATGACGTTGTATAGCCGCCGTAAAAATAGCAACCGAAAAATGTATAAAATTTATATA